>NC_080049.1:29668884-29992217 GCF_026212465.1 Amaranthus tricolor
TCATATCACCTGCCGTTGTGGGGGCTTAGTTTTCACATACCAAAATAACATATTTTAAGTCACCAAATCATTTTCAAACATAAAAAGAACCGATTTACAGAACCAAAATTTTTCAAATTGTCCAAAACTCCACAGCAGGCTTCACTGCCTTCAGAAGGGGATGATAAGGGGGACTACTAGCTATAAACAGTGGGCATACCTTTCTTGAATCGTTATTTAGAGCATTCATAACAAGCTCAACGCGAATGATTTGTGCTAGTAACCATGTGACATGATTTGTCCGAAGAATACTATGATCATCCTCAATGAGACGCGAAACAAGCTTGTCCACAAAATCAACAAAGTCAATGCAACCGCTCTTCATCAGAAAGAAAAATACATCTGAAAAGATAAGCCACTCCTGCCAACAATTCGACTCTAAACATATAGAAAAATCAATCAGCCCACTACAACTGCAAAAATATAATAAACAATCATAGTTCAAGAAATTTTTTGATAAAAGAAACAAGCAAATTTTTAAAAATTACGAAGAGATGGTACATCTCAGATCAAGACTTCAGCAAAACAACAAAATGTAATACCACCAGATATACCTATTTGCCTACACAATTACACAGCAGGATGTGAAAGAAGTTTGGCAAATATAATTACTAGAAATCTCTATGTAGTTGCAATCCTAACCAAAGCATATTATAAAATACACAGTAGTTTATGAAACATATTCCAATTTCCAACAGAACCATAAAAATCTTCAAATCAACAAATTGAACAGGCACAACACATCTTTTTCGCGCATAAAGTACTTAAAATTTATCAAATAAAAAAAATTGAACACACCACCTAATCCTATCAAGGAGAACAAGGTGCTCGTCTTAGGCGCCCTTAATTTGAAGACAAAATAAGAGAAATTTGTTTACGTTGATTTGGTCATCTGCGAAGTAGACCAAAAAATGTATATTATACATTATATAAAAAGTAAAAGATCGGAAATTTGAAATGCTTAGAGGACAAAAGGATAGTACAAAGATGACTTGAATAACTAAAATGAAGAATAATATGAAGAAATAGAATCTGTACGAGCAATTGACAATAGATAGTAATGAATGAAGGAGTAGAGAATATGTAGATGTTGGAATTGATTTTTTCAGACTAGTATTAAAAATAGGACTAAATAAGGTATAATTTTCGTTAGCTACAATCTTGCACTTAATTTGTTTTGGTTCATGTATCCAACATCAAAACCATATTAAGGCTTTGGCATTGTTGTAAGGACTTATTATCAATCAAACTCTTGTTGAAATTACAATTGTTTAATTAATTGAAGTGAAACTATATATGTTTTACAATGACAATGAAAATTACGTAATGTACATGAAAAGAGTTAAAATAAGATTTAGTATTTTTTTGAATAGAAATATAGTTTATAATAGGTAAATTTATCTTTTAAAAATCACTCCTTTCTTCCCACTAATTTTCCATATTGGAATGTCATAATGATTTTTCTTTATTTCCTTTTATTAATGTTATACACAATAAGGATAAGATTGCTATAGCGATCCTCAACTGTGATGTTGTGGGCATGGTATGGACTATGGACCTTCCAAATGAGAGCTTTATTCCCACAGCATGGAGAGCAGGGACATGAAAATCATTTGTCATCCCTCCAAAGCATATCCAAACATTTTTCTTCACTTCACCATACATAAATGTAACTAATGATGATAGATATGAAAAATGTAGATATATTTGGATAGTTAGTTTTATTGAATATTTTTCATTTAGTTTTATTGAATATATTTTAGAAAATAGTTAAGCTAATAACTACTTTAAGTTTTTAAATAATAAAAAAATCTAAAAACCTAAATAGTGAATTAAATATTTATTAGCTTTCCCCTGCCCTACTCTGGCTCGTCCGTCCCTTTCCCTACACTACCATACTCCTACCCATCTACTTAAATGCCTTTTCCTATCTCAGTTTTTGACTTCTTTAATTTAATAAATAAAAAAAATCAAAACCTCTCTCCCTTTCATCTTCTATTAAGAAGCTCTATAAAAAAAAATGAAAAGTGGAGACAATTTGATGAGCACTTCAATAAAATCAACCACTCTCTCAAGCAAGTATGTATCTTCTTCTTCACTTTATCTTTTTATCTTCTTTCTCTCAAATTTTTGTACTATTTCATTATCATAAGCTAGTACATAAATTAACACTTAAAAAAAACTTTAACTCAAACTTTAGTCACCAAAGGTACACTAAAATAATAAGGCATTAAAAAAGCATATTCTCAAGTCTAGAAAAAAGGCATGCTAAACCAACTTAAAAGGACAGTAACAAAATGTAAAATCAAGTAAAAGTAATTATTTTCGGCGCATGGAAGGAAAGATAAAGGAAGAGTTTGGGGCATGATGTTGAATAGACCACCTGAGAAAGAAAATAATATCGCATTCAAAACTTTTTGGCACAAGTCATAACACCAAAGCCTTAAAGATTACCATAAACTCATTATAGCTCATCTCCATTACCACTCAAAAAAAAGAGAAAGAGAACTGGCAAAAGCCTCTTGCCTGAATTTGTCAACTTCAGTAGTTCAACGATTCTGTCAACTGCTGCCTCACCAATCATATCCCATGTGAAAACAGCTCCAGGCGTGGATACATTAGACTGTGGCCTGTAACACGGCGCTACAAGCAGCACGCGTTTCCACCAATCTGGAGATGGAGTTGTACGCAGAGCATGTCTGATACACCGCAAAGCTCTATCCCAGTCTAAAGTACCTTTCTGGATACATACTGCCAGATCCTGCAAAAGATAGTTGAGTCAAAAGTCATCATGGACACATCAAAGAGAAAGAAGCATCCACAAAAGAATGCAGTGCCCTTTGGATATTAATTAATCAAATAAAAGACAGGTCTGGGTCTCCAGAAACAATTTCATGAGCTCCATGAAACAAACCTTCAACCTTAAGATCTCCAAGATATAACAGCAAGAACAGAATAAAAGCTTTCTATTAATTATGCTGTCAAGTGTCAAGTCCAGATTAAAAAACTGGAATAGATTAAATGAAATTCCACGTTTCAAGCACATCCAGAAATTTTATTCCAGCTACTCCAACTTTACAGATAACTTTGTAACTTGGAAAATATGTATCCAAAACCAAAGGCTAATGCCAATATTTAGCATTATTCTTAATTCTTAATAGTAAAATATTTATTAAAAAAGGGTTTGAACTTTGAAGTATCTATCTCAGCTCTGATTATAAAAGTTTAAAAAATCAAATGAGTCAAAAACATAGGTTCCTTCACATTACCCCTCTTGATATAGCAAGAGATGGACGCAAACACACAAGGCACAAGCACATAGCAACGGTAACCAACCTCACCTATGCAAACCCCACAACCCCATAGAGTTTGAAGAATAGATTAGAAAGCTAGTTACTTCAAAATGAATCTCTCGTTTATCCCACAGGAAACGCACAAGTAAATGTTTACGGAACGGTCCTAGTGATCTTCAAATTAGTAGCACATTATTATTAGTGGTACAAAAATTGTCCAAAGCTGCACATAAAAAACAAGGGGAACAGGGAGAGCGATAAGGACTCAGCATATAGCAGTTATATAGAAACATAGAAAGGGATGAGTTGTACATTAGTTATTTCGTACAAGGTCTATCCAGAGTCCAGACGTGCAGAGCAAGCAAAAGGGAGACATGTACAGAGACAAAATGTTGACAATTCAATAAAAGAAATCGACATTAACACATTAGGCATTAGTAGGATTAACACTCCATATTTAAAAAGACGAAATTCAAAATGTTAAGACATAGAGAAATAGGGAAGACATAAGGTGTGAAACAGCACCATATGAAAACACCGGGAGAGGAAATCAATACCAAACATATAGCATAATTTATAGTTCAGAGCAAGGGACACTATGAATTATCACACCCTATGATTTCGAACAAAAAGGGAAGTGCAGTTGGTCATGGTATTTGTGCACTAGCAGTATGTCAAATAGAAACCCTCAACATGGATAACATTTAACAATTGACATAGGGTCACACTTAACTGAAATCTCAGGCAGATCCGTTTTCCATAGACAACCTATACAAGTGTGATATCAGATATGACAAAACAAAATAAGGCAACAGGTGAACAGCCACACATTGGAATTTTTATCACATATTAAATTACAAAAATTATATTCTACCTCAAGTAAATTAGCAGTTTCAAAAGGTTTCTACGCTAAAATTCAATAAAATTAACATAGAAAATATTTTCCAAAAGCAATTGTACTTAAACGAGAATTTAATGATCACCTCTCCATGCAGTGGCTCGCCCAAAACACTTGGATATGTGATGGGTGAATAGCGCAAATTTGTAATTGCTTCACCTCCAAAATGAGGAGTTGCAAGAGGTAAAAATCTATGGGTGCCAAAAGTAGGGCAGTGTAAGTGTTGGTCTAACATCTGCATATGCATAGCCATCATGTCCCGTCGTCGGTGGATTTCCAATATAAGTGTAAACAAGGATTCATCATTTGGTATGTTTTCAATAAATTGCAATCCACTGTGCAGTAATTCATAAAATGGTACACGACATTTGTCCTCCTTGACTAACAACCAAATAACATCCAAACAACTATGAAGCCAGTCATTGTGAACCCTGTAAGGCTTCCAAGATTTTGTGGCACCAGAATCATCATCAACTAGGTGTCTTTGATCCCAATTAACCAGCCAAGTTTGCATGTGATTAAAGATTTCAGCATATGTAACAGGTTTCAAGGAAGAATCTAGACTGATTAGAATAATTTTGCAGCAGAGCTGGCGCAGACTATTTAAGGCACTATCCCTTATTGCAGAATCACCAATCTTCACAGATGACTGTTGGAGGCTGCTAGGAATATCATTGAATTTAACAGGAGACGAAGTCAAAGCAGATGACGGTTCATTAGCAGACTGAACAGGGGATCCAACACCCTGGGCTGAAGTCAGTGGAGATGCGGGATTAGACTGAAAAGTAGAAGAAACAGATATCGTGTTTGTAGATGACAACATCCCCGGTTGAGATATATTTGTTGAAGTAACAGCAGCTGTAGCTTGACTACCTTGACCTAGTGACATCTCTGCAGTGGACACCGCACTAAGAAGAGATGGTAATAAAGTATCCCAATTTATATAATCTACATTGCACAAGCTTTTAATGGCAAACAACAGAAATTCTTCCCTTGGGGAATGGTTACTGCACTGAACAACTAAAGATATCAGAACGGATTCTGTTACTAGACGTAGTTGCTCTTGATCCTGAAACATGTATGAAAAAAGCCACCATCTTAAGGTCAAAACAGTAAGAATAAATAAATAAATAAATAAAAAGATAGAGTAAATCATATGCCGATATTTCTTATCAAAATCTCCAAAATTAACTCACAGAAAATTGCTTCAGAGCGTTTTGGAAATCCGTAACAAATTGTTCATTAGGAGGAGGAAACTCTCTAATGAACGCTGTTACACGCCTTTGTGCCTTGTTCCTATAGACAATTGAAAAAGTGGCATATCAATGCATAGCATAATCCCAAAAGAAATTGACGAAGTGAATCACCACAACTAGCTAACCAAAATTTTCCCTTTTAGTATACGGAAAAGTTAGGGTGTGTTTGGGTTGGGGGAATGGAGGAAAAGGAAGAAGGATTTGGGTGGGTAGGTTTTCCATCGTTTGGTTACCAATTTTGGAGGAGATTTGAAGGGATTACCTCCCTCAATTTTGTTAACAACCTCCCAAAGTGGAAATCTTGGAAGAAAAATAATATGTTTAGCATCATTCCTCTTCCTTCTCGTTCCCTTTTCTCATTGAACAAACAGTGGAGAATTCCCGATTATTCTTTTCCCTCCCTTCCCCTTCCCTCCCTTTCCGTCTTAAAACCTCATGTAAACACAAAAACATTACAAATGACAAGTGAATAGAAAGACAAACTTACAATATTAATAAGTTGAAAACTAAATATAAAGAAAATTAAATAATTATAGTTGTGTTTCAAGACCTCATCTTTTCCTTTAATTCTAATAAGGAGACAAGGGTTTAGGTAAATCCTCTACTCCTCCGTAACAAAATGTCTATCATTTCATTTTTATGACATAATAATAATTTTGTGGACAAAATATCAATATACAAATATAACAAGGAAAAATTTTCAAAAATAATCCCAAGAGTATCTACTGAAAATAATCTCTAGCACTCCTATTAGTTAACTCAAAATAATTCATATTATTGAAGTAATCTTATCATAACAATCCGAGTCATGTTTTTTTACTAAAACAATTGAGATTTTTTGAGAAGATGAATACAACTTCATGTTATTATAAGAAAATTACTACATTAGTACGGATTATTTTGATTTGATCACTTGGGATTGGTGTTAGCAAAAATTCCTAAAAACAAACATCACTAATTAGAAATTTCAAAATGAATCTCAATCAAACAGTAAAGGAACTCACAACACAATCAAATAACCTTTGTATCGCCTTATATTGACATACAAGGAATTATTGACGAATTAATTCTATAGTAAATAAGTAGAAATAGTGAAGAACAACCCAATAACCTAATGGCACTAAATGATGAAATAAAAGTGCTTACGGTGGTTGTTCTTCAGATTTCTGACGCGAAGTTCTCTGAAAAAAGTTAATAGGAAACCAGTAAAGCATAAAGAATTAGAAAAAATAAATAAATAAATCATAAGAGAAAGCAAAAATCACCCCTAAATAGAGATTGAAAAGATCAGTGATAATTGCTTTAGCAGGGTGAAATTGATAAGATCTCGAAGAAGATGGCCTTTGATTTTGCTGCTCCATTTTCAGACTGACTGCAGACTACCGGAGAAACGTAACCTTCGTTTCGCCGGTGCTATACATAAACGCATAAACCCAACAACAATAGTTTTTGCTAGTCTTTGTGTTTTAGTTTTCCTCTTAAATTTTTAAGAGCAGAGTCAAAGACTTAAATATCGACTCAGACATTGTTGTTGTATTTTCTGGTCTTTTGTTTGCCAAATAAAAAAAATTATACATTTTTTTCAAAAGCTACGAATACATATTTTTATCAAAAACTACATATTAAAGTATAATTGATTAATGTCTTTATTTGTTGTTTATTATATACCTTTGCAAGTGACTATTAAAACCAAAGTGACATTTTTAAAAAAAATTTCTCCAATTCGTTTTTTACCTAAACTCTCAGTTTTATATTCACCTATACTTTCGTCAACTATAATCATATCATACACATTATTATAGATGAAATACAAAAAAAGTTAAATTTCGTGCTCTTAGCAACCTACGCACATGGACAAATTTAATTGGTTGTCCAGTGTCTGACCGCCTATATGGCTATATGGCACATTCTTAATCAATTTGTTAAGCGCTGTAAGAAATATAAAAAAAACATTATTAATCGTAATAAATTAAGGAAACTAAAATGAAAATTAACTCTAATGAAGTTTAAACTAACAACTAACTAAAATCTTTTTTCCCTAATTCTTTCATTGCATTTTGAAATTACATTAGGGTTTTTTTATGTTTTTTTTTAAAAAAAAAACCTAATAATTCCTCGATAGGAATGACATATGACATCTACAACAGGTAACATTCGCTCAAATACGTAACAATTTTAATCAAACAAAATTCGATATAGAAAAGGCCACGATCATTATAAACGATACGTCACTACTTGATACAGCCTCCTCCAAAGGGTTCTTTTGATCTTGTGATTTTGAAATAAAAATAAGTTTTATACACTTGAGTTATGTACTTCTACAAATCTTAGACTTGAATAGTCCTCTGCACAGTACTCCTACATAAATTCCTCTATAGCAAATAATTTGTAACGTTTTGACTTTTTATGCAATATAGTGCACTAATTCAATCTTTAATAAATCTAATTATGTATATTATAAATTTAGAAAAATATGATACTAATAATATTTGCATTGTGTCGAATCAAACAAAATCGTACTTGATTATGTTTTAATTTTAGATTAAAAATTAATTATAAATTAAGAATGTGTTTGGTATGTGCTCAACAATAGGAATGAAATGGTATTAGTTAATGGGAGAAATTAATTGATTTTTAATTGTAACCGTTACCGTGGTAAAGTTTGATTGGCACGCTTTCAGAAAGGGAATCATAGGTTCCATATCCATCCTTCACATTCTACCATTGCAAGTTGTAGTTCAAGTGTTAACCATAGACATTCCAAAGTCCACTCTATAATTGCTAAATTTAATATTCTTAGGTCCAATTGTATATAATTTTTGTAATTGGCTTGTTTTTCTTCTTATTTTTCAAATAATTATGTGATTGAATCTCTCTCATGTTCTTTTTTTAATGTTGATAATCTTTTCTCAATGTTTAACTAAGCTCAAAGCTCAGTCAACAATGGTGAAATCCTACCATATTCTCTTTCTTTTACGCTTTTTACAACAAAGCTAATCAACAATGGCAGACTCCCAAGCTCAATTCCACCACACTATATTTTCCCCTTTTGTGCTGTAAAGATCAAAGCTCAATCGACAATGGCGGAATTATCTTTCATATTGGCCTACTTGCGTTTGAATTTGAGGCTGGTTTGCTTATTTTTTATATATTTTTTTGTCTCTTTCTCCTTCACCAGTAATCAATAATGTTGAAGATGATGATAAAGGAAAGGTGATGGTAGGACTGGTGACTTGATTTGGTTATCTGGAATTTGTTATAGCCGATGGATATGAGGTAACAAATTAAGGGGAAGTGTTACCACCAACTAACGTAAACGGATACAATAAATCCTAACCAAACAAAAAGTAACGGTACATTTAATCCATTAAAGATTAATGCCTACTTATCGTATTCTTAATGCCTATTTACATTATCTTTAATGCTTACTTACCGTATCCTTAATGTCTACTTTCAATATCTTAAATGTCTACTTATATTATTTTTAATACCTACTTATAATATTTTAAAAAATATATAATGAGTCCACCAAATTATAAATACTCTCTCACAAAATTTTACTAATTCATATTATTATCAAATTAGGGTAACTAGGCTACCAGGCTATGACTGAGTAAAAAAATTGTTTGAGACAACATTCAAAATTTTGACTTCTTTCGTCATACAAGTACTTCTGACTCTCCTGACTTAAGGCATGTTAATGGAGTGCACAAAAAGCAAAGTGGAATTGTAATCTGTGACTGTGAGACCAAAAATGGCGGACGCAGAGCAAGAACTAGAAAGGAGAAGTAAATTTCTGAATAGTTTGATACAGAAGAAGAAATCCAACGAGCAACAACAGCATCATCAGCTCTTAAATGTTAAGGTCAGAGCATCTGATATGCCCATTGCTCTTCAAAATAAAGCTTTTCAATGTGCCAGAGATCTTCTTGACTCTATGCCCACCAAGAAGCTTGACAGTAAACGCCTCGCTCTTGCCATAAAAAAGGTTACTTCTCTTTTTTTGGATCTCAATTTTTTGCTGTCTTATAATTATGTTCTTAATGCTGGGTTCTTACAATTTCTGGGTTTATGAGCGTTTTTTGTTTGCTTGATTCTTGTTTTGTGCTGTATCCTAACTTCATTTGTCTGTCATTATTGTTGTTGTGGGTTTATGGGCTTCTATTATTTGTTTGATTCTTGTTTAGTGGTGTAATTATATTTTATCTGTCATTATTTTTGTGGGTTTATGAGCATTTCTTGTTTTTGTTTGATGGTTTATTCCTTTGTTTGATCCTTGTTTGTTGTGTATCTAGATTCCCCTCTGTCATTATTGTTGTAGGTGGGTATATACTGGGGTGTTTTGCAAAAGGGCTTATCGGATAATTTTAGTTTATTTATATATATATAGATGGTTGGACGGTTAGTAAATTAGTTGATTGATCATTGACTCGTTATAAATAAGCCAATTTACAAGTCATCTGGTCAAGTTGGCCACTCCAATCACCTATGAGTCGTATGCCAAAACACCCATTATATTTTTGTTATTGAAATGAAATGTTCTTACAATTGTTGGTGGAAATTGTCTTACTTGTCTATCATCCCAAACATGACTATTTTCATGGAGCTCAAATTATTATTGACTATTCACAACATTTTCAGCTATGAGTAATGAAGTTTAAAGCTCTGAAATCATTTAATTTCAAGGGTTTTATTTATCTAAGTTGCTTTCAGTGTCTGCAAGGACAAGTCTAGACATTACCCTTCAACTCACTTTGTAGAGCTTTTACGGATTTGGTAGTAGGTTTTTAAATAGTAGGAATGACGATGGAAAGTTAGTGTAATTTTGGTTGGAAAAGCTCTTTATAAATTTAATGGTCATACTTGCTACTTTATTTATCTCGTTATTTTTCGCAAAATTCATTCCAAAACATGATGATTTACGGATGTAGTATTGGGTTGAAATGGAAAATTATGAAGAAAAAACCGTTTTATGATCCATGTCTCATCACCATGGCGATAATATGGTACCTTTCATGAAATTAACATTACAAATCAATGGAACATACCTATTATCACCATTTAGTAACAGCAAACCAAACGGCCGTCAAAGTAATGAGGTAGTTACTATGATTAGCATTTTGAGCCTATCCCTTCAACCTATCCTTCTCCTAACTAGCAATATTGTGACGTGAATTTTTCTGCAAAAAACTGACTGTGAAGAAACGGAAATTAAATGAAACTTATGATTCCAAAAGTGTTTAAGGAGTTTGTTTTCTAAAATTAGGAGTTATCCTGCCTTAAGATACTGCTGTTATTTACTTTAGACTAAGTGGCATTGCTGCTGATAGTGCATATTCCCTTTTCATTTATTGAAACTTCAGTTATCAATAAAAGTATTTGAAGCGGATTTTAGTTTCAATTACAGTTTGACTTTATAGCTTCAGGATTTGCTAAAGGAAGATATAGTATTGATACATTTGATGCATAGCCTGTTGCCATTACTGTTCTGTGTATGCCCTTTTCATGAAGAACAACAAAATTCAATCGTTTCTTTTTGTCCCGTTATCTTTTGTTTCGGGTGGTGGGGTAACTATATGCATGGTCTTCTGACGCTGTTACGAGTGACCTGTACAATTCAAAGGGTAAGTCTTTTTTTTTTTTTAATTTTTTTTTTACTATATTTGGGTTTCTATAAGCAATGAGGCACAATGAGTATGCATTGTCATGTTGGGACAACATGAAGTCTGATTGTCCTTTTATTTGGATATTAAGCAAGTGACCGTGTGTGGAACGGTTATCAAAACTGTGTTCAATGAACAAATTTTAAGAGCATCAACTCTAACAGTCTAACATCAAAATTTCATTACTTTTATTCATTTAAAATATGTAGTAAATCCTTCTCATACATGCTATTCATAGGAAAGCCATTAAACCCTGAGCACAACTTTAATTTAGGCTCTTGGATACAATAGTGATGGCTACGACTATTGATTGCAAAGCCATAAGTTGAAACTAACAAAACAGACTAAAAACAAAGGTGTGGGCCAATACAAGTGTGGTTGCTCTGTTAATGGAAGTGCTCATACCAGCAAAGGTGTTGAACAAACCGGTAATGACTAGAATCAGCTTGCTTGCCGCGCACATTATGTACTTGTTTCAGCACAAAGCCCTTCGATCTGTGTGAAAACAGTAACTCAAAACGGTCATATCTCCCTCATTTGAAGTCCGTTTTGAGCGAATGGGTTGTGGCTGGAAAAATCTCGAACTCTAGTTTCATTTCTAAGTGTAATTATCTTCGTTTGAGTTGTTTGTGGAAAGATGAGTTGTCTAAGTAGACCCACCATGAAGAAAGTGTTCTTGTTTGAACATCATATCTTTCACAACCATGCTATACCTTTTAACCCATAGTCGGACCAGAAAAATGCATCAAAAATGTCTTGAAGCTTAAGCAAGTGAGATCAGGACATTATCCAATTTAAACCAAACCTCTATTCAAAATCTTTCTACCTTGAGGGTAACATCAAGAACTAGCACAACTCAAGATATAAATGTTTCCATTATTGAAAACATAAATTGAACATGAGGAGAAACACCATGGCACCAGAATTTAAAGTTGCACAAACAAGTAGCTACTTAAATTCTGGAATGGTTTGCTGATTTGCTCTCCCAAACACAGGATTCTTACAAGTAGATGCTCGATTGAGGGATCGTTTGAGCACCAAAGCCTTTATTAAAATTACCCATCACCGGAAAGATTTGGACTCTAGATTCATCTCCATGTGATTCATATCTTCATTTGAGTTCTTTGTACAAAGATATGAGCTGTGTAAGTAGACCCACCTTTGAAGAAAAGGTTGGATCTTGTTTGAACATGAAATCTTCCAACAACCATGCTTCACCTTCAAATGCATAAAGAAACCACCAGAAGAGCAAAATCCATTCCAGAAAAATTGACCCGACTCATGAGAAACGAGATGTTCAACTACAAACAATTGTTTACAAATCTAGTTTTAAGAAACTGATGGCACCACCTGTTTCCCCCCGCCCCTTCCTCCTTTATTAGCCACCAGCCACCTCTTGACTCACTCAAAATCTCCTTGGCCATGCAAGAATCAAAATTCTTCATATTAACCCAAGTCTGCGTCCACCTCAGTTCCACAACCAATCTGCTTCTCTAACAAATTTTTCAACAAAAGTTTTTGATTCTCCACCATCTTATTGTCTTCTTTCTTGTTTTCTCCTTTTTATTCTGCCTTACTCCCCCAAGGAAAAAAATACTGCAACATGTCATTACCCAATGCCAAGTGACGGTGCTTGGGAGGGTTTGGTGAATGCAATCTTACTCTTTGTAAATAACTTATGGAGTGATCTTGGCATGAAGGTAGTCTAGACTCTAGACGAAAGGCCCTCCAAATCTGAACTTTGTTGATAGTGTTGGAAAAATAACCCACACGTGATCCTACATCAAAATTAGAAAGAGATTGACTAACATATAAGCTTGATGGGTTACTCCTATTAACCAATTGATTTTAGGATAAAACCTCATCGGGTTTTTGTGTGGTCAACTTTCCTCTTGTGTGGATCTTGTTATATACAAGCCCAATAATAAATTCATCAGATACATCTGGTTCTGCAATATTTTTGCCATCCGTTTCTTGAAATGCTGTTTCATTGATTCTGGAAAATACAATGCATTTCTTTCTTCCTGGCAGAATTGCCCGGCCATGTACTTACTGTTCTGACTTCTGATTTCAGGAATTTGATTCTGCGTATGGGCCTGCGTGGCACTGTATAGTGGGTACGAGCTTTGGGTCGTACGTAACACATTCACTCGGAGGCTTCTTGTACTTTTCCATTGACAAGGTTTATGTGCTCCTCTTCAGAACAGCAGTTGAGCCACTACAGCAACGTTGATTGTTGTCTTTCATTGTCAATCATTCCGCTTCAAGAGTTTAAGCTGTTTGCATGTGATATAGCAATCGTTGTATGTTGTTTATGTAGTAGAAACGAAGATATCTATGCGTTTGTATTCGTTTTCTACTGTACATTCGTCGTTCTCCCGAGGAATGAGGGATGTGCATTATGCAAGTTTTCAAATGCTTTCTTGCTTGCTTTCCTTTGTGAATTGTGATGCCGAAATGTTGAACAAGAATTTTAGTGGATCATTAGCTCTAGGGAATGGATGGGTTGTAATTTGTAATACTTCTACTATTTATCATTTGGATTGTCTTAGAAAAAATTGATTATAACCATGATGTCTTTCATCTAGAATATTTAGATCATGTTCAAGATATCCCAAAATACTATAATGTATTAGGACAAATAGCTTAAAGGCTTATAAGGTCCAAATGCTTAATCTAACAAAACAAGCTAAAAAATGAAGCAAAACAAGCTTAGGCCTCTGAGCAAGAGTGCTCGTTCGAGCTTAGAGCTGCTTATTTGAGTATAGAGTTGCTCGTTTGAGCACTTTGTTGTTTAGGGAAATATAAATTTTTGAGCAATGCTTTAAGGTGTGGTTGTTTGACAACTTTAATCTCGCGCGTTTGTTCACTATACAACGTTTTGTTTTATATAGTCGTATAGTTTCATCTTCAATTGTTCTTTTACATGATTGATGGACAACAAAAGTCTGAGATAAAAGCATATTTAAACTCGGTAAATAAAACGAAGAGTTACAAACATCTGATTTTATTTTTTGTTTCTCTTAACACAAAAAAATAATAAACTTTGCAAATCCTTTAACAAGTTTATATAGGAAAAAAATTAAAACACTAAGATCAGTTTAAAATATACACAATAATTGTATTTTTTTGGAAAAATATAACTTGAAATTGATAGTTTTATCTAAAAAAATATTACTACATAAGCAAGTGGTGCTTGCTCCAACTAACACTTACTAGTTACAAGTTACAACCTACTTTTTCTCATTCCTTGAACTTTTAATTTTTCAATTTTCACCATCTTCAAACTCCAAAGTTCGAACTTTTCAGTTTTCCCATCACAAATTCTCAATCAGATCTAGGGTTAGTTCATCAATGGCGTTAGAGTGGGTAGTACTCGGCTACGCTGCAGGTGCAGAAGCAATCATGGTCCTTCTCTTAACCCTCCCAGGTCTAGACCCTCTTCGCAAGGGTTTGATCGCTGTTACTCGCAATCTCTTAAAGCCATTTCTCTCAATTGTTCCCTTTTGCTTGTTCTTACTCATGGATATCTACTGGAAGTACGAAACTCGACCTAGTTGCGAAGCTGATTCTTGTACACCTACCGAATTCCTTCGTCACGAGAAATCTATCATGAAGAGTCAGCGTAATGCCCTTCTTATTGCTGCTGCTCTTCTTTTCTACTGGATCTTGTATTCTGTTACTTCTTTGGTTGTCAAGATCGAGCAGTTGAATCAGCGTGTTGAGAGGTTGAAGAGAACTGATTGATTTAGGAGTGTTTGATTGCCTATCTTTGTTTCTCAGATAAGTGGAATTTCTGTTTTTTATTTCTTATTTTAGACCTTAGTATTAGCTTCCTGCTTGTCTGACGCACTCTTTGCCTGATTAATGGGCAATTTACTGAGAACTGTATACATTGTTGCTCTTATATGATCTTGTTTTGATTTAAGTATTATGTTTAGCCACTAATAATGCATGATCTTTCTTTTAGTCGTGTTTGGTTTGGCAGAAAACATTTTTCATCTAAACTATTTTATAATGGAAAATGCTAATCATGATCAATTATCTTTTGTTTAGTTTGATGGGAAATGAAGATGTTGGGATGGAAGGGTGTATGCGAATTGGTTTCCTTCTAATTTTTGAGGAAATTTTTTCCACTTGCGGGCCTAAATTATGATATTTTTCAAGGACCTAAATTATGATATTTTTCTAACAATTATGTATTTTTAACACTTAATATATACCAAATATATACCACGTAATTTAACATTGGGTCACCTAATTTTTCGATGGCCCTCTGCGGTCGAACATATTAAACATGCTCAGACCTCTCGTGTCCACTTGAAATTTTCATATCAGTTCCATTGTCAAACTAAACAGAAACTGGAGAAAATAGTTTTCTGGAGAACTTTTTCTTCCAAACCAAACACCCAGGGCCAGTAGTATTTCACTTTTGCACATTTTTAGGTACCGATTAAACTCTGATATGGGTTTACCCTTTTAACAGTTTTTGCATTGCTCTGTGTAACACCCCTGAATTTCCGACCCTTTAACGAAACCAAAACCGTAAAGGACGGGAGAAAATTCGGGTCTTACATAAAAGAAAAGGAAAAGAATTTAGATAAACGTTAAATATTAACTTTAAAAAGGTGAGTGGAAATTTTGGCAGCATGTACCTTAAAACTGTGCGCCTTTGTAGAAAAACAAAAGTTAATTTAGAAACTAATAAAGTAAAGGCACTAATGGCCTATCAAAGCTATGTCACGGCGGAATGATTCGTCGCCGACTTCTCAAATCAACATGCCAAGCATGGATCGTGGTTCCAGTGTCGATGTTTGCGCTTTAAAAAAAGACTTAACTCCTTAAAACCATACAGAGTTATAAACTACGCAGCGGAAATACAAATATACTAGGGAGGACGCAAGGCCTCACAACAAAACATATACAACCAAAGTTTACAAAAGATAACAAAAATTACAAAATCGAAAGATAGCGGTATGACACAGGATATGCTTCGCCCTCATCATTATGCAACGCAATGCAAAAGAAGCTCCAGTACTTGCTACGCTTGTCTATGATCCCCCTGCTGCTCGACATTAGACCAAAGGCCAATGTGTCATAGCAGGACAATCATAGAAAGTCATCAACAAACATACATAAACACAAAAACGTACACGTCCGTAACTAGCATAAAATATAATAAGGCCAACTACTAGATAGCATTATATCATAAAACAACATAAGATGATTTCATAAAACGCAAGCACAGATAGTAACCGTTTATCGGCCACTTATACTTCTTAATTTCATTACGTGCTTTCCAACCCGAACCATGTGCTCTTGGGTAGAATGCAGGTCTTCACGCTCCTCTTTTCAAACATAAATTCTTGTAAAACACGCATAGTTCAACTCGACCAAGGCATTAACAGAATACCTAACACATGACTTTATAGAGCTTGTCTATCTTAAGGTAAGTGTGATCATAGTCCGTAATACCCTTGAGGTAACTTAACATAGACACACTTCTCACTAGCATAAACTATTCTATCAATAAGTAGATGTTCTATCAATGAGTAAATATTCTATCAAAGAGTAAACGTTCTATCAACGCGTAAGCTTTCTACCAAAGAATGAACCTTCTATCATTAAATAACTTTCGATCAATGAATAAACTTTCTTTCCCTAAATAGTTTTCTATCAGTGGATCTTTTCTCTACTTCCTAGCATAGTGACACGGCCAAGGGCGTTATCGGCCATCCGGCGCCCATGGTAAAGTATGAGCTCATGCCCCCTCCAGCTGACCCTCTCGGGTCCTACCTTCGGGAAAAATTAACACACTGGGGTACTAAACCAGTGAAGAGGCCACCATATTGGGGTTTGCAAGCCCCGCATGGTATCACCTCGGTCAAGGGGCGGTATCGGCCATCCGGCGCCCAGTGACCCAAGCATGCTCATACCCCCCTTACGGTGGTCTCGTCGAACCTCACCTAGGGGACTACTAAAACAACTGGACATAATCCAGTTGAGTCACACCAGCTAATCAAAATCTAGTACCTTATCAGATGGGAATAACTTCCACTCTCAACTATTAATGAGCGCCTTGGGATAGCAGCGCGTCAAAACCCACTGAGTCACTCAATAGAATATGAAATTCACCTATAACGGAGTCATTCTAACTCCAATTAAGGCATAATCTAATTCTTAAATAAATAAGAGGGTGGTTCCCGCTTTCTATTAACACTCTCATTCTCTAAACTATTCTAAGCGCAAGGATTTCATAGTCGATAGCTCTTCATATAAAGTGTACTCACTAGTACTTCATAGTTTCGATACAATGCATACTATCAAAATAAACAATAATGTCTTAAAGAAAATTGCATATAAGGGTTATTACTGCGTGTACGTACCACCTGTAAGCGTCACTGACCGATCAAAAGTCACTAAATCACCCAACTAAAGCTCTACTTTCCTCTTACGAAATGACCACCTATATAAGTTATGAGTAGAACTAATAAGTTCTCTTGACTACTTTGACATACCAAATTAATCGCTATCACCCATTCAACATGAGTATCCGATTACTCTAGCACGCACACAATCAATACAAGTCAAAATCATTGACTCAACACAACATAAGTCTTTCCATCAATTTAAAGTAGAAGTATGTGTGAATCGTTTCTTTGCATTAACTAATTTTGAGCATATCGGCTCGCGTTACCCAAAAATAACTAATCACAACTAAATCTTACAATTTTAATATAATATTAATATAACGATAAAGCAAATGTTAGAGTTATCATATTGGGATATCATTTGTTGCATTCTCCAAAGCTATTAAGAACTTTAATCAAAACAACACGACAAATAACTTTAGCAACCATCGACGATAAGTTGACATTATGCTCTTGGCTTACCACTATCATGTATCTATAACTTCAATAACAACCTAATAAGGGTATTTGTAATTTACAACAATCAAACCACAACAATTAGTAACTATTATTCTCAATTTAATCAATCGAAATCACTTTCATAGTCAACTAACATCATCACCATTACTAATTATTCACAATAATAACCAATCGACCAAATCTTCAAACAACTTTTAAAGTTATTTAATCAATCATCACCAAAATATAGTATAACACACACATCATTGGTAATTTCATCTCTAAATCCAAGCCCTAATCGTTTCGTGTTCAAAGATAACATTTAATTACTACCCATACTAAGATTCAAAGAAACTAATACAAATCGACACACAACCCATAATTTCAATCACACTTCAAACCCTAAGTCATAAACATGTTTAATTCATCAATTAAATTCTTACCTACAAAAAGATTCAATGAGAATAACACAAAAATCAACACCTCACTCATAAACTTCATAAAACTTCAAATAAAACTAGAAATTAATTAGAGAAAAGAGAAGAGATTGCTCACAATGGAGAAACTAGAAAAGGGTGAGGGTATAGGTGGTGTTGTGGTGGTGGTGGAGCACGAAGGTGGACAGCCTGTGGTGTGCCAGACACGGCTGCTGCTGTGGGAACCTCCAAGAAACGCAGCTGCTGCCGCCTGCTGCTTGGTTGAGCCACGGTCGCTGCCAGCTGCTTGGGGTGAGTCACGGCTTCTGCAGGGAAAGGGAAGGTGCTGCCGGCTGCTGTCCTTGGTGGCTGTGGAGGCTCAGCAGTGAGTGAGAGGGAGTGAGAGAAAGAGAGAAGAGAAGGAAGGGAGTGACGGGCTGACGGCGTGATTCTTGTGAGGGAGGGAGTGATATCCCCTTAAAACCCTAACTCATCCTATTTATTAATTTATACACTTATTTATTTATTTCTTTACCTAGGTTCATCTTCTTGCGAGGCCCAACTAAGAACTCACCTTCGTGTGCTCACACATTTCAATAAAATAATTATTTTGATTCGAACCTCTTTATTTAGAAATCGTGATTGTTTTTTTATTAATATAAATATATGTCAATATTTAAATTCGTATATGAAAGGAATTTTTTAAAACTACTTCAAAATTAATTTAATATAATTATAAAATAACCAAAAGTCATTAAAATATTAATTAATGACGTCTGAAAATCTCGGGGTGTTACACTCTGACTCTATAAGCTTTAAGTGATTATTTGCATTCGTTATCTTAGGAAATGTGACGATGAAATCACTGCAAGATTTGTATGTGATGACTGATGAAATTGAGGGTATTATTTTGTCTCTTGTTGGACATACTAGAATTTTCTTCAAGTTTAAAATGCAAGACCAGGACACTGTAGTCTTGTTAAAAATCCGATTAAACACACTGGATTAGTCAAGAAATTAAGTGCTTGATTAAGGATGACAGGGAGAGTTTCCTGTCAGTGACCAAGGACAACTAGGAAATTTAACCATACTTACCATAGTGATCAAGGACAGTGGGCTTTATCTGGCTGTTGAGATTGTTATCTTTTTTGTTGTATTTGATCCACGATGCAATGCTTCTTCTGTGTCATAATTGGTTGGGTTGATGGAGTCATTAAGGGAGGAAAGTACATAGTGAGTTACCTAAAATTTGTTAAACATCTAGGTAGCTTTGAGAAGGTTAATAGTGGGTGATATCTGTTCTTCTGGTGCTCTCTAATAATGAAAGCTAACACATTTTGATGAAAACCCCTTGCCTCCTTTGTTTTCCCTATTTTGTATTTCTGGATGACGTGTTTTCCTAATTATGTTGCACTTTAGGTTACCCTACCCCGTTCTGGTCTCTTCTGGTTTCTGAGAAAGAAGATGCACTGTGTGGTACCTTTTGAATAACTTGGTATGGGGTAACTTGCTCACAGTTATGCTACTAGAATACTTCAATGCAATCAAAAGCCTCGGTGACTTGTAAAACTTCTAACATTAACAACCGCTTTTTTAGTGGAAAACTTCAGCGGTTGAGCCGTGGAAGGTGGATGGGGTGGATGTTAATGGCTCCCAACAAGGCAACAACAACCTACTTTGACCTTGCAATTAGGCTACATACCTGGCTATATCCAATAAAATTCATATAAAAGTAGCTTGACTGTTTTCTGAATATTGTGGGGCTTGTCAAATAACCATGTCTAATTGCAATGATTTTTCAAATATCTTGATTAACTTTCCATTTAAGGTTAGTAGAGCTCAATCATAACCGAGTTATAAACTCTGTTTTGGCTTTTAACCTAAAAAGTTGCGGGGAATCAAAATCTGGAAATAAAAGAGAAGATGAAACTTGAAAGTGAGGTATTGGATGAAAATTTGTCTTATTTTCTTAGAAATCTTGTTCACCTTTGCAAAAATATTAGTTTGTATTTTTTTTTTATAGATGGAAGTAAGTCACTTACTCCCTCTTAGAACCGAATTGAGGCAAAAAGAAGGCTAGTTTACTTGAGTTTCAAACTCATCAGAGAAAGCCTAGGTACATGTATAGTGTAGATGTTGAACGTAAAATAAGTAGTTGTGTAGACGGACAATCGGACATAGTTGTGCTGCAACGACCTCCTTTAAGGTACTTTTATGGAACTCTATGAATCCACTGCTTGTGGTTTTTTTTTTTTTTCATAAGTACTCTATTGTTTTGTCTTGAAATCTTGATTGCTTTTGTGTTTATGATATGCAATTAATAGTGGGTGTACAACACCAACTGGCTGCTCTGATTGAGCAGGCACTCTTATTAGATTTGATGCAGGATTTGGAAAGTTGTTTCAGTATTCCTTCATCTTATTGGCTGTTCCATCCCTAGTGGTAAGAGTACGAGTGTAAGACCGACAGTATTTTAACTTGGAGTGTAAGACCGACAGTATTTTAACTTGGTGATTGGTCAAAGGCATTCTTTTTAACATGCTTCGGTGAGGCTGTGTGCAGCTTGACTCTTTTTTTTGGATGTAGGCTAAGTGATACAGGCAAGTTGCATTTGACGAACCAATTTCTACTTCTATAAAGGGTTTATGTTTATCTTTAATATTACGGTGCTTCATTCTTCAATCACGAACTCTGTGGGAGCTATGCAATTTTCTATTTTCGATGATTTACATTAGTGATCACCTTTCTTTCTTGGCTTCAATTAGAGTGTTTGATTGGAGAATCCGAGTCTTACATTAGTTGAAGAGCCTATCGAGAAAAGGTAAGGTGGTAATAACAAGTGTTGTAAGCACCTACAGTTATGGTTTTTATTGCGGTTGTTATTGTATAAACTTGTTTGTACTTTTGTAGTGACATACTAGTATTCACCTACAAAAGTCGTATAGAAGGCCGTTTTTGGTGTTTACTTGCTCTTCTAGCCCTTGAATGTGTAATTGATAGAATGTAAAAGATGAGTATGGACAACCAAATCACAGCGGAAAATAGGTAAACCACTCATAAATCCAAAGTAGTTGCACTACTATAAGTTTATAACCAATTGGTTGTACAGTAACTCTCTTGAGAGACCGTCTTCTTGAGAGACGGACCTCAAGTCTAGGCCCAATTCCCTTTTTGATTTAATATAAAGCAAAAAAAAAATAAAAAACAGCAGCCAATTCCCTGATGACTTTCTTCTACCAAAAAATTTGGTATTCCAATGCCATCATTGCCAAACACATTGGAAACTGAGGTAAGGTAATTATTGAAACTTTTTAATTTCTAATCCATTAAAACTAAAAGATCAGATCGGAAGATGTATTCTTCCCTCCATTTTGATTTTTCTTTTTGAAACGATATGGATGCCTTTCGAGGAAGAATTCGAACAGTTCGTGACGCAGGTTAAGGGGATTCATTTTCGCCAGACAATATAGGTATGTTTGAATCTTTCTTTCTTCACTAATTCAATAAATCAGAAGCAAAAATGTAATGACCTCATTCTGAATGAAGTTTCCGTAGTTCCATTAAATAATGATCATATTCAGTTCGAGCAACGACAATTAGTCAACATGAAGGTTAGTAAATTCAACTTGATATCTGTTTCTAGTTTGGAAATGGATAACATATATTTTGCTGTAGTTCATCTCGTCAACATTAGAATACGTAAGCTTTTTTGGGAGAAGAAAGTCGTCAGAGAATTGGCAGTTGTTTTTTTTTTTTTTGGCTTTATATTAAATCAGAAAAGGGAATTGGGCCTGGACTTGAGAACTGTCTCTAAAAAGACGATCTCTCAAAAGTGTTACTGAATTAATAAACTGATTAACCATCATTTTAATTTCTTTTTTTGTTTGGATCAGCCCATTAAGGCAGTTTTTCCAAGAGACTGTTTTCCATAAAAGTTTGTGTTGATTGTAATAAAAGTTGCTCACGTAGTTTATAAAGTGTTGTATATTTCTATCTTTTTTCGACGTGATATGGGTAACAAATATCAATGAGATATGCACAAGTATCAAGGAGCATACTAGTTGGAATAATAAAAAATAAATTTACTGAGAACCAAAAAGTAACAATTTTCACGGGGGTTATTATTTATCGTCACTTTTTTCATTTTATCGCCACTTCTGATAAAATTATGAGTTTGCCCCTAGATTTTTAAAAATTACGAAATTACCACTACACTTAAAATATGTTTAATAAATGTAAATCGCACTTAATAACACTATTATCACTTAATAACAATATTATCGGAACTTTATATATATTGAATTTTCAGAGATGTTCTTGAGTATATACGAATTCAAACAAGGTACTATCTCTCTAAAAACAATACGTTAAGTTAAATAAGCTAGAACTCTACATCGAACAATAATGGCATACCAAAACGAGTATGATAACGATTCGGTAAGTAATTAATCGTTTCGAAATTTTTATTAAAAAAAACAAAAAAAAAATCCAGAAAGGCCAGTCGCACAAAAAGTGCGACTGGTTCAAATAATTTTTTTTTATTTTTTTTATTTTTTTGAATTTCGAATTATAAAATTTCTCTCGTGTAATTAATTTATTTTTTAAGTTGTTATTTAATAAATGTTGTAATAAATTAATTTATTTTAATTTATTATATTATGATAATGTTATTATAATAATTAGTGTAATAGTGTTGAATATTATAAATTCAAAAATTTAAAAAATAATAATAATAATAATACCAGTCGCACTTTTTGTGCGACTGGTAAATATATATATATATATATATATATATATATATATATATATATATATATATATATATATATATATATATATATATATATATATATATATATATATATATATATATATATATATATATATATATATATATATATATATATATATCTCAATTAATTTTAAATTTATGTTTAAAGCAGATGTACGACATTTATTATGCGTATGACATATTTGCAATGACGTGGTGAACATGATCGATAAATTGTGCGGTGGCAAGAAAAATCAACAGGGGCAGATATTCAGGCAAACAAAATGGAACCCCTTGGTTAACAGTCTCACGATCCCTGAATTTGAAAACAGATGGGAAGGGATTGTGTCTACTTGGTCGACTAGGAACAGAAGGGTCGTGCGATATTTGGCTGGAACATGGATTCCTCACAAAGAGAAATTTGTGCGTGTGTGGACGAATGATTGTTTGCACTTGGGTAACCAGACTACCAGTAGAGTTGAAAACCAACACTCTTCGTTCAAGTACTACTTGGGTAGCGGTAACAACTCATTCGATACACTCTTTAAAAGGGCACACACACAAATAACGAATCAACAATCGAGGATAACACAAGCTCTGGAGGAATCTATGAATTCCATTTCAAGGACGTCGCGACTTAATTTTCTAAGACTGTTGTATCGTCATGTTTTCATATTTGCCTTGGAACAATTGATGATGGAGCATAACCGGATGTTAAACTTTGGTAGTTGTCTTTTTGAAAAATGTGATTGTGTCATTCAAAAAACCCACAGATTACCATGCGCGTGTTATTGTTACTTCTCAATCAGGTCTCATGGTGCTTTGTACTTGGACGATATACATCCATTCTGGAAAACATTAAAGTACTTAGAGGCAGAAGAAGACGCCAACGAAGAAGTACGGCACGCAAACGCCGATGATAAAGAGTACTTTCAATCGTTGGTGGGTGAAGTTTTAAAAGTCGACCCCGCAGTTGTACGACTCATGTCTCAGGTATTTGAACATGAACTACACCCTGATGATACCGATATACCTGAGCCACAAGCAAGTATATCACTTTTCCTTTGATATTCCACAACCAAATTATCAAGACACCTACGAACTCTTGCTAATTGCATATCAACCTCATTAACATCAAAAAACTTCCTAAAATAAAACTCCACACAATCCATTTTATTTCTCGGGTCTAAGATAGTAGTAATAGCCAAAAGTTCACACATATTTTTCCAATACTTGTCAAATTTTTCAAGCATATTTTCTGTCATCAATCTAATAATTTCAACATCACTTTGTAACCACCTACCCATAGCAAGCTTAATCTCACAAACCCTTCAGAAAAAAAGATTGATAGTGATAAACTTTCTTCCAGAAAAAACATTAGTTGTATTGTAAAAAATTTCTAACTTATCACAAACAAGCTCAGCTAATTCCCAATCCTTATCACTAGGAACAACAAAATTCATCTTTTTATTCACTCGCCTTAACCTTGAAAACACATCTTTAAACGGCAAAACACTTTTAAGCATCAAGTAGGTTGAATTCCATCTTGTTTTACAATCAAGACTAGGTCTTTTAATGTTAACTAAGTCCAAAAAACGACAAGCCTCCTCAAAATTTTCAATTCTTTTAGGAGTTGACATCTAAAAAGACACACAATCACGAACTTTTTCAATTGAGAACTAATAACCCCTAATCCATCTTGAATTATTAGGTTCAATATGTGAGCACTACAACGTAAATGCAAAAGATCACCCTCAAGCATTAAAGACCTTTTCTCAAACTTATCCATTAAAATCTTCATCATTGCATCATTAGTAGTAGCATTATCAACAACAACAGCAGATATTTAATTTTCTAAACAATATTGAGACAAACAATCCATCATTACCTTTGCAATAACACCTCCGGTGTGAGGACAAGGCACATAGCAAAACCTATATAGAATAACATAATATATATTTTAGTCAAAGGATAAATGATAAAATTAAAAGTAACATGATTACATGAGTAAATAAGTAAGATTTTACCTTAAGATGCGATTTCGTAAGACCCATTGTTTATCAATAAAATGCGAAGTTATGACCATGTAACCCTTCTTCTGGTTGGTTGCAGTCCACATATCAGTAGTGATTGCAATTCTACTTTCATTATGATCGAGCAATTTATGTAGAGAAAGTTTTTCTTCTTTAAACATCTTCATGATATCTCGCTTTAATGTGGACCTAGAAATCATCTTAAAATTGGAATTAAGGCTTTCAACAAACCTCTTAAACCCAATATGATCCACCATAGACAATGGATACTCGTGCATAATAACCATGGAAACTAATTCCTTTCTCGAAAATTCTTGGTCGAACTCTTTAAGCTTTCTTTTACCACTATATTCCAGAGAACTTGACCCATCACATTCCTTCTTAACTCTTAAAGTTGTTTGACCACGTGCAAGATTCAAATGTCTTCCTAAACAAACTTTCTTTGCGTGTTTCAAGAGATGAGAAGTTCCACTACTACCACCAGTTACTAGACTAACACCACAATGCTTACAAACAGCTCTAATCACACCATTTACTTCCTCTCTTACAAAATAATTCCATGCCTCAGAGGTTGTTTTCCTTCCCTTATCTTTTGTGCAAGAACTTGGAATACCATCATCATTATCATTAACGAACCCTTCTTCATCTACATTCAATGTATTTTTTGACTCCATACCAAAATCATTTTGTGGTTGTGCCACTGATTTGGACGTACATTGTGATTGATTTTCATCCATTATCTATACGAATACGACTATACGACAATAAATCTAAATTTAAACACCTATTCAATCAATAGATTTCATATCAAAATCATAACAATAAATCTAAATTTGTTTTCAAATCAAATCAAATGAAGAATACTACACCAAATTAAATTAATATAAGAGAAAAAAAGAGACGAATAAGAGATTAAGAGGGCATACAGTGATACAGACACAGTACAGAGAGTCAATACTCAATAGTCAATACACCTCAGCGATCCAGAAGCATAGAAAGGGCGATGGCTGGCGACTTGGTGAGTCAATACAAACACTGTAATCAATTTTGAAAATGATACTTGGTATGAATTTTCTCATTCTAATTGTTTTGCATTAAATATATGCGTTGAACATGAAGGAATTTAATCATTGACAAATTGTGAGATGGAGAACATGAAAGCATCAGACTAGCATAAGGGTCGTTAATGGCGTCACTGGAATCACTAGAATTAAAGGGGCGTTAATGGCGATGGCTGAAAATCTGGAATTATCCAGTAGGCCAGTACCCAAATTAAAAAAAATTAAACAAATTCAAAGAAATGGAATATCTGGAGTCTCCACTGAAGTGGAGTAGACGGCTGGCGATGGCTATGGCGATGGTGATGTGGCAGAGGAGGAGGAGTAGAGGACGAGGTTAGAGGAGAAGAGAAACTAGAAAGAAAAATTAGGGTTTCGACTTTTCGGCTGCTTCCTGCTTGCCTTGCCTAATGTACTGCTACTGGTCTACTGGATTTGAGAATGAGAATGGCCCACGCCCCACGCCCCACGCCCCACGCCATCCATTCATAATATCAGAATTCAAAAATATATAATTTAAAATTTAAAATTTTAGGGTCCGAATCCGACGGGTCTCAAAAATTAAGATCCAGACCCTTATAAAAGGGGCAGGTCCGGGGCGGGTCCTACAGGATCCTGGACCCATGACCATCCCTAGTTGTAAGTAAACACTTTTAGATTGTAAATAAATACTTTAAGTTATAAACGAAAATTTTTACATAATTTTTTCTCTCGTAAATAACCAACAGTCAATAAGTTTTCTTATCACTTATTAGTCAATATTTTTAGCTAGTCCAACTAGAAAATAATTCACCAAATACACTCAAATATAAAGGGGAGAAAATAATGTTCATGCATATTACATTAAATTTGCCTCATTTCACACTTTTGTTTTTAATTTTCACTCATATATCTTACACAACTTTTCATCTCATTTACATTTTTTCTCTCATTTTTCGTAAAACATCACTTTTATCCAAATTTTTATGATATTATCATCAATTATTTATGTCCCAAATTTAGTGGGACAAAAAAGTAAAAACAAAATTGAATATTATAAAGATGATAATAAATCATAGCCGTCCAAATCCTGAGCAAAAGCTTCCAAAAGATGACTGCTCGATCTCTCAACTCTGACAAAAAGAAAAAAAAATAAACACCCCTCGACGATTAAACTTACTCTCATCTTTGAAGAAACGACTCTTTAATACTCCCAACTCTCTTTTTTCTCTCTTTTCTGCCCTTTTTCTCTACTTTACTTCTCACTTTTCACCATTTGTTCTTTTCTCTTCTGTGTTTGATTATCGTATTTCTTGTAGACTTAACTAATTTCTATAATCAATTTGAATGATTACTTTACTTTCTAAGAGATTTCTTACCAAAATGAAGCCAGATTTATCAGTGTTTTTACTTTTCTGTTTTCTACTCTTTCTTCTTCACTCCGCCATTTCTGCTCCACAAAGTAAGTTTAAGTATTTCTCAATACTTGTCATTTTGAGTATTTTTTTTATGATTTTTTTGCTGATTACGATTTTATTGCTTTTCATGCAATATACGAATGTGATGGTAGTTTCTCGACGATTCAATTACCATTATTAGGATACCTTCAGGATGTTTATACTTGCGTCATTAACTCATTATCATGCAAGAATGAGTATAATTGATTCTGAAATTTATTGGATACCTGCCAAAACCCGGCCCGGCCCGGCCCGGCCCATTATTAATAATTGGGTTCCAGCTCACCGTGGGTTGTGTAACAGTGTAAGGACAATAGGAGTATAATGTTGGGCATCTAAAAGAATATTTTAATGCGACAGCTTCATTGCTCAAGAGAACATTGTAGCCTTGCAGTTTGTACACTTGCAATGCACTCACCAAATTCATTACCAATTAATAAACCAAACATCAAGTTGGGGTATAGACTAATTTTAGATTTTATATTACTTTCTTCTAACCTATATTTGGTAAATAGTTTTTTAATTATATTCGATTGGCTTTTATTTATTATTTTTTTATTGGTTAAACGGTAAAAATGTTACTGTAATTGATAAGTTGGCTTTTGGCTTTTAAGCAGATATGGCCTTATTTGTTACTTTATTTATAATAAACAGAACAATTGGCATGCTTTTCCATTTGTCAAACAAATTTATTTGAATTTTTGCACTTTTTAAGACTTAACTTTAATGGTAGATAATACTTCATATTAAAAACATGATATCGTATGTTATTTAGACGAATTTAGTAAAAATATAAGAGTTCATTTGAGTGTGTGTTTTTGGTGCATTAATAGTGAAAAAAAGGTATAATTATTGCTAATAAAAATACGAGTAGGTGTGACATGCTTACATGCAGTTATCATTTGGTGATCTCATAAAATTTGTCAAATAATTTGTGTAGTTAGTTGGGATTCGGAAGTTCTACTGTAGTGTATAATAATAACCATTTTAGACAAATATTCCTTTGAAAACTAATTAAGGCAATGCTTATATTCTTGTACTAAAAATGATGTAGTTGACTAAGTGGCTGATTTTGGGTCGTAAATTAAAAGAGACCAAAATTAATACCCAAACAAAAACCAGGGTGGCCTCCCGGCTTCTTGTAAAAAAAATATACTCTTGACCACTAAATCACCTCTTCTTATTGTAAAATGCATACAATATTTTCTAACTCAAATATTCTGAGGGGCCGGACCTCTTCTGGTCTTAACAGGATCCACCCCTGGTAGTTGAGTTGTCTTTACTCCAGTTAGTTACAATTGTATGCATTAACGCAGTCAAAGGTGGTTGGGACTTGATTCCAGGGTAGACTGTAGAGTAAGGAGGATTGAATAAAAGATGTTTCTTGTGGGCAGTTTATATTTATATGAGGCTTCTGTTTTGCACATCTTATTGCATATTCGAGTACAATCTTAAGGACACCGTATTATTAGAATTGAGGTTTTGGCATTGTTGCTGAGTACACTTTATTAATCAAGATTGTGGCGGGGCGTAGGGTAATACAATCGTACAAATGTCTATAAAGGGAACTATGAAGAGGTTGTCAAGGGAGGTTATGGCCTATGGGGAGTAAATCTATGCAATTTTATTAATTAAGACAATCTATTACGTCATTCGTTTTGGTTCATCAAGCTGACCGCATACGTTTTGGTTCATCAAGCTGACCGCATAATATTGTTGAGATTAATGGTGTGACGTTGTAGTTTAACTTACTTGTCCATTGTCCATCCAATGTGTAGTCATGTGCGGATGTATAGTGTAGTCATTGAGGTCAGTTGACATTAATTAAATCCAAAATAAAATCAAATCAAGTAGTATATGTAAATATATCCGAGATGAGTTAGTCAATGTATTGTCTTCTACATTAGTGACCTGTGTTCAAAATCTATAAAGCGCGTTTTGTCTTAATTTATTCAATGGTGATGCTTTGTCCGATTGTAGTTGGTAATTACCGTATCTAAGTTCCTTTTTCCATTGTAGTAGATAACTTAAGCTATAGCTATGTGGATCTGTATTAACGCTCAATTTGGCCAATTTATGACATCATTTTCATGTAGCTAATTTGCTAATTTCCAGCTCACTACTCAATACACCCCTTTTTCATGCACAATTTAAGAGATTAATTGTAGCCGTCTAGAGTTTCTGTTGAAAAGATATGCAAACTTTATATCCAATCAGATCACAGTTTCAAAAAGCATCACCAATGGTAAAACATACACTTAAAATTGGGTGCATTTACAAGATGAGAAATCATGGCGTGCATAGTGCTAAACCTTTTTCCATCACATCACAAATTTTGGGCTAGTTTCCCTACTGGGTGTTGAAGTTTGGTTGCCTCCTATTTGGATGCCATCGATATTGTGTTGTCCACCGTTCATTATCCTGTCTGTTACTCGGTGATGCTTTAGATCTCCATTTCATTGAGTTTGTTTGTTTTCATAATTGTTCATTTCAATTTGTTGCTGAGTAGGTTATAGTGGGTGAATTAACTGTAACACAATTCATGTTGCATTGAAGGAATCTGACTCTTTTGCAAAACCTCTTTTCTATACACAGAGGCCTTTGTAGGTGTCAACATAGGACTGGATATTTCTGACGTGCCCTCTCCAACTCAGGTGGTTGCCCTTCTCAAAGCACAAAATATTCGACATGTACGGCTTTTTGATGCTGACCGGGGTATGCTACTTGCTCTTGCCAACAGTGGAATCGAGGTCATTGTCTCTGTTCCTAACGAGCAAATTCTTGGAATCGGGCAATCGAATGCTACTGCAGCCAACTGGGTAGCTCGAAATATTTTAGCTCATGTACCTGCTACCAACATCACAGCCATTGCTTTGGGTTCTGAAGTTCTTACCACCCTTCCAAATGCTGCTCCAATCTTAGTCGATGCCATGACATACATTCATTCAGCCCTTGTTGCCTCAAATCTTCATTCTAAAATCAAGGTGTCAACTCCACATGCTTCTTCAATTATACTCGACTCATTTCCACCCTCCCAAGCTTTCTTCAACCGTACATGGGAACCAGTCATGGTCCCCTTGCTAAAATTCCTACAGTCTACAGACTCATATCTCATGCTTAATGTGTACCCTTACTATGATTACATGAAGTCACATGGTTTCATCCCATTGGACTATGCCCTTTTCCGTCCTCTTCCTCCAAACAAAGAAGCCATAGATGCCAACACTCTGCTGCATTATACCAATGTTTTTGATGCTGTTGTTGATGCTGCATATTTTGCCATGACCGATCTGAACTTCACCAATGTTCCAATTATTGTGACGGAATCAGGTTGGCCTTCCAAGGGTGATGCATCTGAGCCTGATGCCACCATTGAAAATGCTAATACATATAATAGTAATCTCATTAGGCGGGTTTACAACAACACAGGGACACCCAAGCATCCTGGGATAGCAGTAAGTACATACATATATGAATTGTACAACGAGGATTTAAGGCCCGGATTACTCTCAGAGAAAAACTGGGGCCTTTTTGATGCTAATGGTGTCCCAATCTATGTTCTGCATCTAACTGGTTCAGGGACGGTATTTGCAAATGACACCACGAACCAAACGTACTGTATCGCAAAGGAAGGTGCAGACCCGAAGATGCTTCAGGCAGGGTTGGATTGGGCCTGTGGGCCCGGAAAAGTTGACTGTTCTCCTTTGTTGCAGGGAGAACCTTGTTATGAACCTGATAATGTTGTTGCCCATGCAAATTATGCTTTTGACACTTATTACCATATAATGGCCATGGCACCTGGTACATGTTACTTCAATGGAGTGGCTACTATCACCACTTCCGATCCAAGTAAGTTACATAAGGCTCTAATACTTAAGTTTTCATTATAATCTCTGCCTCGTCAATACCACTGTAACATAGTTTGCGAGTAATCGATTTTTGAGTTTGCAATTCGCCCAAAATGGCCCCAAAATAGCCAAAATGGACCATATTTGCTTTGTTCAATTTGCAATCTGGGAGGAAATTAGCAAATCACGTGACACTGATTTGTATTTAGCTTGGTGGCCTTATTTCATATTCGATTTCTCGTGTGTTTCTTTGTCACCTATTAGCATATCGTAGAGGAAGAGACCCGCCCACACTCATTTCCCTTAAAACATAGTTGTCCCTCATTTCCCTTTCTTGCGTTCCTTGTTCTTTTGGTTGCTACATTATCATGTATACTGCTAACTGCTTACATCAAATGAGCTACTGGCTAGATTATTCTTGTTTGTTGGTTATATTTCTTGCTGAAAATTGTAAAACATCAAATAATCCAATTATTGATTTATGCAGGTCATGGCTCATGTATATTTCCTGGAAGGTATGTATCGATTTTAAACCTCTGCTGGTCCAATTCTTCCCCTTTGTGTAAAACTTCACTGACGTATGGGTTGGTTTAGTGGACATTGCATAGCTTTTCAGCTAATCATTCGTACTTATATTTTGCCTTTTGCAGTGGTGGAAGGAACGGAACCGTGGCAAATAGTACAGCGCTCGCTCCATCAGAAAGCTCGATGAGCTCTGGTACTCCATATCACTATCGTCAGAGTTATACCCGGATAATTGCAGTCAGCATAATCGTTTGGTATGCACTTTCTTTGTGATGTAAAACTCAGAATTCTGGACACAACTCACAACTTCATTGGTTTGATTGTTTTGAGAATGTTGCCACAAACCCAATTTTGTTTGTAGAGAAGGGTCTAAGATGGCACATTTTGTAATTTTTTCCCTGATGGAGACTTTAACAATATTCATGAGTAATTAACTGTTGCAAATTTAAGAACACATGAGGAATATCCCTGATTTATTGTCATAATCTTAATCTGGCAATACTAGCATCAAAACTGTGTCTTTCTATTTTTAATAGCGACCCACTTTTTTCTTTAAATCACATCCAGATATTTAACTTAACTTTTCATTCATTCCACATATTTCTTTGTTTTTTTTCATAAAATACCACTTTTATCCACTTTTCTTGGTTTGTTCACGGTGAGATTGAAGGAATATATGCTCTATATGCCACTGCAAATAAGAGTCATTTGAACTATAAAGTGTTAATGTAACACAAGAATTTCAATGAGATAGAAAGTAATTACAAGAATATTGCGACAAACTTTTGTTCATTTTGCTTTTCCTTTGGTATTTTATGTAGCTTTTGGCTATTTCACTTCTCAGTTAAATCTATTTATTAAAAACTAGTTTGAAGGAATAAAGATTTTTGTTAAATTACTAAACCAATAATTCTCTTTCCGTTTGCAACTATTCTAATTTACATCCCTAAAATCGACTCCAAAAAAAATATAAAATACTCCTCCATTCTTTTTAATTTGCTACACATTATTGGAGACTCATAAACTAACAAATCAAAATGGTCAAAAGAATATCCTTGAAAAACCCTATTCAACCCCCTTTTCTTGTATTCTCTTTCATTAAACATCTAGTAATATACAACATTCCACTGCCCAATAACCTCATAAAAAGATTATTTACACTACTCCATTGGACGTTTACCATGAGGATCCGAACCTAGACTCCTTGCAATACCATGGGAAGGATCCGAACCTAGACTCCTCGCAGTACTATGGGTGGTAGATGAGACAGAACCTAAACTTCTAGCAGTACGTGTGGTAGCCTCGGCACTCATCGTACTGCTGCTGTAATCTGTTTTCGTTGTCGAGGATGATCCCTCTGGATGTCTAGACTTCCGATACCTTGAGCCGGGGAAGCCTGGTCTGGTTGGCTCCTCTATGCTTGTTGGTTTTTTCGAAAGCAAAACAACTATCCGCCGCATTGTTGGCCTCAAAGTTGGATCTGATTGGGTGCATAACAGCGCAATATGAACGCACATAGCAACTTGTTCAGCAACCGCACTGGTCGCTATTGAAGGGTCCAACACTTCTAAACTTTTACCTTTCTTGAATAGCTTGTAAACCTGCCATACAAAGATTTATTCGTTTTATTACGTAGATACTTTATTTAGATACAGTTTCATTTACCCTGATTCGTAATTATGGTAGTATTATTAACAAGGATAAGATTGCGTACATGCAACCCTCCACTTAATGGCATTCAGGTAATGGATTGTTGTATGTAGAAAAATATTTATTTTCTATCGCCCCGTAACCTATTGTTCATCTCACCAAAAGACCCTGAAAAGTATGTGAAGAGGGTCTAAATTTAAATAAGTGGGGACGGAGGGAGTGCCTAGCTTAGCATTACACAATTATGATGTACTAGAGTTTGTTTAGCACTATTTTTCATCTCAACATATGCAAGGCTAGTTTTGAATAAAAGTTGACACAATAAGACATGAACTGAAAACCGGCAAAAGTTGACACGATAAGACATGACCGAACACGAAATACTCCTCTGTCACTAAGAGTTTGCTATTAAAAGTAACATGTTGAAACGAAAAGTGACAGAGTTTGGTACTAAAAGTGATATGTTGTAATGCAAAGCAGCGGAGGGAGTATATGATTAGTGTTGAAATCCTCTCACACAAATAGTTAATTGAGTAGGCATGAGTTTAACCATTTAATAAATGGTTCTGATTACTCTTAAAGATTCACATGAAACTGGCACACTTCTACATTTTTAATAAAAATAGACTAAATTTATTAATATTAATAGTTAAAACCATTATGGTGCCCTTCATTTAAAACTAAACCTTAAATAATGTTGCATATGCAGGCTGATCAGTCTGAGTTTATTTCACAAGAAATCTTCCATTTTTTATGCAAACAATCTTGACAAATGTTCCCTTTGCCTTATAGCATTTGCAACGTTTTACTTTTCAATCTGTCTCATGTAATTTGCTACAATGTTTGGCCATGACCCTACACTCTCTTTTAACTTTCTTTACTCTTGTGATCTCGTCTACACATTTACTTATCCATTCATCCCATCCATATTTCCCCCAACTCTTAAAAAAGTGAAAAAAACGTATTTGTTGCAAATTCCATAAGACAGAAGAGTATTAGTCTTTGTATAAATTTTAAGACGAGAGATAAAAAACTAGGGGTATTTTCCAAGTCATTACCTGATCCTATACCAAACTTGTATTAGTTTAATTTATGATGATCCTCAAATGCTGCAATAAGTCAATAACAGCCACCTACTCATAATATCCCACATTTATAGATTAACTAACTACCAATTATTATAAAAAGAGACGTGAATTCACCACAAAAAGAAAGGCACATAGACATTGTTTTCAGGATCAGGAAATTTCAACAAGGTCCAAATAACACTGTAGGTCAGATCTTCTACGTCATCAATGACCTAAATGATTAGCTAACAATACGAGAATGAGTCAGGATTTTCTGAGCTTCTCAACCCCTGATTGACTCTGAAGTTTGACTTTGACTTGCACATAAGTTTTGTCAAACTCAATAACAAGGAAACACGGCGGTAACTTGTTTGCGAGCAAAATCTAAATTCAAAAACATCTTTAGGGCCCTATGCAGAGGCAACAGAGCATCGAACGTGTCTTATGACGTTATAAACTAAATCCACAATTTCGATAATTAGTTTATATTTTAATGAAAATTGTCGAAAAAACAAAATAACTTTATAAATACTTTTATAACAATTGTTTGAATAATTTGCAAATTACAGCCTTAAAGTTTAGGGCTTTTGTGAATTAAAGCCTCAATGTTTATTTTTTGCGATTTACAGTCACTGAAACATCAAAGTCTACACCGTTCAAGCCAAATCACATAATTTCGACCATTTTAGTGGTCGCAATTTTAGGATAAGCGGTCGAAATTCTGTGATTTGGCCTAAATGATGTTGACTTTGATACCTTGATGGTCGTGATTCGCAAAAAATAAACATTGAGGTTGTAATTCGCAAAAATCGTAAATTTTACGGTTGTAATTCACAAATTATTCTAACAAGACATCACTGATGTAAAATAAAAGAAAAGAAATAAAGACTCCTTAAAACCTGCTGCCCTTTAGATGTAATAAGGATATTGTTGGTTGCTGTATTGACTAGTTTATGCTTAAAACAAAGAACTTACCCACTCAAGTAGATTTTGAGCATCAAGAGATAGGTTGTATGTCGAGTTTTTCTGACCGCTAATCAACTCCAGCATCAAGACTCCGAAACTGAATACATCTGCTTTTACAGATAAATGCCCATGCATAACGTATTCTGGAGCCATATAACCACTATTTCAATCAAATACAATGCAGTCAGATAACCGGCATGTGTAGCGTAACGCTAAACAAAGCTCATAATAATCAGACATACTTGGTACCAGCAACTCGAGTATTTACATGCGTTTGGTCTTCAGGAAAGAGGCGAGCCATCCCAAAATCGGCAATTTTGGGAACCCATTTATCATCAAGTAAGATATTACTGGCCTTGATGTCACGGTGAATAATACAACTATGTGAATCTTCGTGAAGGTAGAGCAATCCTTTAGCTATGCCTGCTATAATTTCCATCCGTCTCTTCCAATCAAGCACCTGACGCTTATCTGGCTCTGTATGATGCACCAATAATACTTCGTCAATGCTTTAGCTTTCACTAAGATATGCATAATTGATTCAGTCAAGAAAGAAAAGTTCAACGGAAGAACAATCTTTGAGCTAATCATACTACGCCTGGATTTTAGAGCGCATACTTCTTCAATCAACATCAAAAATAATATGCATTTGAAGTTTGACAAACTAGAGGTGGCTTGTGAACAAGCAGAAAATTTTCATATCTCAGAATTTGCTTACATAATAATGATTACCAATAACAAGGCTCCCCCAAGGCCCCACAATGCTCACAACGATGAATCTCAAAGATTTACCCAATACCACCGATTCTCACAAGAGAAGCACCATTTAAGTTTACGATTTATCTTTCTAGTATATTATTTACTAACATGCTATGGGAAGGCATATTTACAATTTAGCTTCTTACAAATAGAAAGAAAAAAAGTAGCTAAAGGAACCCATGCTGATTGCCAACCACATACCATGGGAGAGGAGGTAGCTGGGGGCTCCTTGTTCGGGAAAATCAACTTCAAATGCTTCATGATGATATAAGAGCACTCCACACGGTTTACAAATGATTCCAAAATAAGCATGTCATCCTCCTTGAACACTTATAGGCTCCCCAAACAAAGCAAGCAACCTTCCACAAAATCCTCCGTAACAATACCTCAACATATGAACCAAGATTGATCTTATCCAAAACCATAGTAAAATGGCCCATGAAACTTCAGAGGTATTCATTCCCACATCAGTTCAGAATTGAAGTATGGCATGATTGGTAGTGACTTTTCTAATACCGACATAACTATTTCAACTTTCATTTAGCAGCAGTAGGCCAATAGCACATGTCATGCAGAGTGGCTCTCTACTTCGCCATCAGTTAGTAATTGGTAAAATGGTTTCATCCCTAGTGAGCTACTCTATGAAAAAACAGTACATATGCTTTCATCACTGAGGAATCTATTGTCATATCCACAGACAATTTCAATTAGAATTCGCGAAAAAGATTCCTCCTATAAAAATTCCACAATACATCCGGATGTATTATTTAACCAAGACTATTAGCATTACGATCTATGTTACTCGGACTCTTCATTTTGCTTCACGTACCCGTGTCCGATTCTTGATCCTCGGACATTGGTATGATACTTAGACACTTCATTTTAGGTGTAGAATTGAATGCTTAGATGTATCCAACACTTGGACAAGCACCAGTATCCAACATAAGTACCCGAGTCCAAGTAACATAGATAACAATGAAAATTCTACTCCCCCTTATTTTGCACAATGGTCACACCAACTACAAGAATTAATTTCAAAGCTTTTGAGAGGAAGCACACAAATACAATAGGATAGTTGAGGAAGATGAGTGTTTAAAGGTGCAAGCAATGAGCATAAACCATGATGCAAAAATATGATGAATGACAAAGTAAACAAAGCAAAATCAATACCAAGATTTTAAGGTGGTTTATCCTACAAAACTTGACAACCAAGGCAATCACAAGTCACAAAATAACCCACCAACAGACTTTACACTAAAAAAAGGGCAAAACTAGTATTAGAAGTACTTACTGAAGATAAGCTTGTCAAGGCTTTCATTGGAGACGTATTCATATACAAGAAGCTTATCCTCACCATGTGCACAATATCCCAACAAATTCACAACATTCCTGTGCTGCACTTTTGCCAGCAACTTTGCCTCATTTTCGAACTCTTTCTTTCCTTGTCTTGAGCTATGTGATAGCATTTTTACTGCGACTTCTCTTCCATCCACCAATGTTCCCTACACCCACAAAATAATTCCCAGTTTTACAACTTGTATACTACAATACCAAAATCTTAATCCCAAAATATTGTGTTCTGGTGGTCGTCCATACAGAGGCGAAGCAAAAATTAATAAATTGAATACATATTTTTCTAACGACTTTGTATGTTTAAATGTACCTAAATTAATATTGAGCCCTAACTTTCTAGGCCTGTGAGGTTGAACATTCTCAGAACCTCCATGTGTCTAAATAAATTCTCCACCCCATCACTTTTTACTATCTCAGCCTGTAAGTCTAGGTTCTTCAAAAAATTCCCATCACTTTTTATAATTTGGGTATTACCACAAATTTAAATTTCTAAAAATATAGTTCCCAAAATTAAATAAATTTCTAATTGAGGAAAGAAATAGGAGAAGGATACCTTAAAAACAGGACCAAAACCCCCTTCACCTAGCTTACGAGAAGGATGAAATTTATCAGTGGCTTTAAACAATGTATCAAAAGAAAAATTTTTTTTCTCTTGTGCTGCTATCTTGTGCAAATCTGCTTCTTTTGATCCTCCTAATACCCAATTGAAAACCACACAAAAAACCAGAAAGAATTAGTTGAAATCTCATGTAATCCTACAAATTATCGCTTTTTTCAGTAATTTAGAAAAAAAAATACGGTAGGAAATCAAAAGGGGAACCTTTGCTAGAGTTGAAATTGAAGGGTTTCATCATGTTCTTCATCAAGTCTCTAGCTTTCATATTGAACCCAGAAATTTAATTGAATTCCATAGAATGTAGAAAATTAATAATGAAAAATGGAAGAGAAATTGTGAAGGAGAGAAATGAGGTGTTCAAGAGAACGAAGCAGGCTGACTTTTCATCTGCTTGGCTTTGAAGAAAAGAAAGAAAACAAAATGAAACGAAATGGAACCTGGTGAGAAGAGGGTAAGAGCATAAACAATGCAGACCTCCTTACAATTCTTTTTTTTCGCACATTATTTTCTCTTTCTTTTACATTATTTTTCTCTATTTACATTCTCATCCTCTTTTCACCCTCTCTTCTACTCACATATAACTCATTACACATTCTTTTTCCTATCATCAAAATCAATAATTGTAATTTGTTTAATTATTGAAAAATAAATATTATTTAGCCAATTAATTTGCATAATTAATTAATTAGCGGATTGAGAAAAAAAAATAGATTTGTTGGTAAAATTATTTTGAAATTTTACTTTACCGTTTTTTTAATAACCATTTAAATAATATAGTTGTGTACTACATCTCCATCTTCTTTATGGAGAGGATCAAGTATAACACCCCGAGATTTTCTAACGTCATTAATTAATATTTTAATGACTTTTGGGTATTGTATAATTATATTAAATTAATTTTGAAATAGTTTTAATAAATTTCTTTTTCTTTTATGTAACACCCGAATTTCTTCCCGTCCTTTACGGTTTTGATTTCGTTAAGGGGTCGAAAATTCTGGGGTGTTACATCAAGACCAATCCTCTTGGCCAAGAGCATTGTTATTTCCTCTACACATTCAAAAGGATAGCTTAAAGGAGGAAAGAGAGTACAAAGAGGAAGGTAAATCCTCTACAATGTTTATGGTCTAATTACAAAAAATTTAGTGTCACGTGCAAAATTTATTTTGAGTGTTATTTATGGCAAATATATTTATTTTATCAATAAATTTATTTTATTTATGGCGATCGATCATCTTGCACGCACTCACACCCTCAAAGACCCCTTTGGTAATTACCCGTTTAATTGTTTGTTTTTTTTTTTTTTTTTGATTACATGGTGAATTAGTGATGCACTAATGCCAGGCTGATGGGAGAAAAAGACTGAAAATGGGAAGTAAAATGTTAAAGATAATTATATAAAAAAAAATAGTTTTTGATAGCAGTATTGGCCGGAGAAATGAAAATATTAGGTGGCCTTATTTTGAGAAAGGGATAGATTAGAATCTCAATTGACAAATGCTGTAAAGTGAATAAGTGATAATGAAAATTAAAAAAAAAAAAACACTCGTATGAAGATAAAATATTTATTATGGTAGGAATAAATAAATAAAAATGCCACGTTTCTATAAAAAAAAAATTTACATAAAAAAGCTGTGTAATAATTTAATACTAGAGTTTTCAAAAATTTTCATGTTTGTTCATCTTATTTGAGTTTTATTTTATATCAATGGTCTTTATCACTTTTTTAAATTCTCATCTCTGAGAAGTATAATATATTTACACAATTTAAATATTTGTCTTATACTTTTAACAATTAAACTACACCTTAATATTTATGTCAATTTCGTAGATAACAAACTTAAAAGGACAAGGGAATAATATTGAGTTTTTTAATAAGTGGGTTCAATAAATAACAGGATTAAATTAGATAAGAATGTACTTGTGTTTGAGATGAAAAGAGAACCGTAAATATCATTATCAAAAAAGAAAATCGTGCAAATAATTAAGATAACCAAAAATAAAAGATGAGTGCAAAGCGATTAATCAATTCTTGTATTAGTTGGAGCATGAGACTTTTTTCACTAGGAGAAACTTGTGTTTGATTCTCGTTGTTTACCTTCCTTAGTCCTTCTATTTTCTTAGCCTACTCTATACTAAAAAGATACAAATTAAACATGATAAGAAAATATTCATTTCTCTTCTAGCTGAATGTCTTATCTGATTTGACATTAATTATTTTAAGAAAATAGGAGGGGGGCTTTATGAGCGAAATATATATATATATAAAAAAAAAAAGACAAATTAATAATAATTGTGTAAATAATTAATCAAGTAAAAAAATAAGAAAATTTATATGAAGATACGAAATTTTAAAAAATAAGACTATAATTAGCAATTTAGCATAGAAGAGATGGAGTGGAATTAGAAAAAAAAAAAAAGAAAAATAAAAGGGAGTTGAGTTGAAATAGAGTTTAGGTGGGTGGGAATAGAAGGAGGATAATGTGGATGAAAGCAGTTAAGTTTTAAATGCACGTGGAACTTTTTAAGGTCAGTTGGAAGGATGTTGGAAACTCTCAAAAACCTACTCCGTAACATCCTTCATCTATTTACAAGTTACTAATATTTGAATATTCTAAATAATAACATTTATTTATAAATAATTACAGAAAATCAAAATAACATTTTAGTCCTTCTATAAAATAGGTATATATAAAAGTAATATACTGTTTTTCTTAAATAATTGTTATTTACATATACATTTTCTACAACCATAACTCAATTTATAATTAGACAGTCAACTTGGTTAATATTGATTGTTATTCTTGAAATTGATATTTTTCCATTTTGAAATACTTGTATTTGATTGTGATATATTGTGTAGAAAAACGCCATTTACAGTTGCAAATATAATAGAACATATATACTAAGAGTACTAAACTCTGTGCCTTTTTGATTGAATTTGCCTAATTAAAAAAAAATCTCACAATAAATAATTAAACGAGGCAAATTTAAATGATAGAGTAGTAAAAGTTTATAACGAAAAAATAAATATAAGGAGTATTAGTTTACATTTTGTTCATTGAATAATGAATTTTAATTTGCTTTCCTTTGATTGCTAATTTTTGGTCTCCAAAATCCTCAAAGAAAAGAAGTGAATTTTAAAAATTATTATGTATTTTTAATTTTTTTTTTTTTTAAGAATAAAACAAAACAATTTTATTTTCCGTGTCTCAGTGTCTAATGTTACATCAAATGGAGCTAGACATGAACAAAAATTCAATGCATAAAGAGGGAGCAATTAAGGGAATAATTACAAAAATTAGTCTCCATGTCATGGTTGAATTTTAAGGTAATCAACTAATCAATGTAGGTCAAGACTCAAGACTTTAGTGCACAAATCATGTGGGTTCAAAATATCTTTTTATTAACCGTAAATAATATAAATTTAGGAGTTTTTTTTCTAGAATAATATCAACTTTAGTTTATTAGTTAATTTACCCTTTCTTTATCATATAATCTGATATAGTTTGATTTTTAATATGTTAGGGATATTTTAGAAAAAATACTCCTTCAATTAATACTGAGTAATTAAAAGTTGGCAAAATATTATATTATGTCTCATAGTTTTTTCTATTTTGAAGGGTTATATGTGGTGGCATCTAATCACAATACTCTAGAAAATGAAGTAGAATCATTTATAACCAACACTAAAACTAAAAAAGTAATGATGAATTGATGATGTCATTAGCTACATACGATACTATTAAATATTAAATAGTAATTAGTAATTACTTTAATTGTTTCAATTATTAAAATACATACAAAGCTAAATGTACAAAAATCATGATTGACATATAAAAAGTACAAACTGCCCACTCAATACAATTATAAAGTAAGCAGAAAGATAGAGAGTAGTAATTAGTAAAAATTAAAAAAGATTAACAAATCACCGACATCTCACATAACAATCAATAGGTTATATTAATCAAAATACTAATATTTATATAAGACCAAACCTTTTTAGAGTTTGTCCTTTTTAATAAAATTTAAAATTCTTACAAAAAATAAGTAGTTATAAGAGAATAAGTTGAAAGATACCAAGTACTAGTAATTCATGTACACTCTATAACATACTTATTTGTCCTGATAGAATTGAATCAAAGAGAAATAAAAAGATTTTTAAAAAAGTGGTTATAAATAAAGAGAAAGAATAAATTATATAAATGAAGTTTAAAAGAGAGTTAAAATATATAAATAAGATTAAAAAAAAGTAGTATGTCACTATTTAAAATAAAAATAATGTAAATTAAATAAAACGGATCAAAATAAAAAATGTTTAAAAATGATAGGCAAATGAATTCAACATGGTGACTCCTAAAACACAAGCAAGCTATTAAGCACTTAGCCAAAAAAGGGAATGATTCCGTACAGTTTCTGATATACTATTTTGGTCCTTTTTGGAAGAAGCTTTCAACAAATCAAGACTTTTCGAGTACTCGTTTTGTAATCCAAACCAAAGACCAAATCAAACAATCTAATTATACACAACCATAACAGAAAAGATACACAGTTAATGTGAATCTAACAACAAGTCGCTAACTTGTTTGGTGAAAAACCAAATCAAATTGTATTAATAATTAGATTTTTTTTTTTCTAATTCCATTTAATTTAAATTGTAAAAAAAATTAATTTAATTTTTGGTTTGAATTTGGTTTTGAGTAGAGAAAACCAAATTACGGCGCAGGACATGTGTCAAAAGAAAAGAAAAATATTCAAGAATTGCATTTCTTCAATCTTTTTGAGGCTAACTAGTAGATCATTTTAAAAAAAAAGTTTATTTGTATTAGAGGTTGAGTAAAAATACACAATAATTTTTTACTATTATGGCTTCTGGTAAAGAAGTGCAACTTTTAAATCAATGGTACATAAGAAGTAAACATTTTTAGTGGCATGTTTATAAATATATCATAAATCTAAAATTCAAAACATGAGTACTTACATTGAATAAATATATCCCATTAAATATGATATATGTAACCCTTTTTTCTATTTTCACAGTTTTCCCCAATTTAATTGTTTGTAGGCAAATGATATATGTAGGCCTTACATATAAGCACTTTCTCCTTCTTTTTTTTATTCATCTTCCATCATTTTTAAATTACCAATATCGACTAAATTGTTCTTGTTTTGGATATGGGTAGATCGTTAATATCTATCTTCTATCTTCTGTTGTATTTGGTGAAATTATAATATATATTTAACAAGTAAAGTCTATATATCTTTAATTCTATGAGATTAGTTAGTTAGTTTTATTTTGACTCCCTTGTATTTAGGTTGTATATGCTCATTGTTACTTTAGTTTAGTTGTTTCTCTATTTTTACTAGTACTATAATTTTCACTAATTGCTACTCTAGTTTAATTGTTTTTACAATTAGTTTTTAATTCTTTCTATAAAATCATTATCTACTGCTGTAATTTTACATCCTCATTTTTAATATTTTTAGTACCCTTAATAGATCAAAGTAAGTATTTGTAAGGTAACATTTATAGCTTTTAATTATAGTATTTTCATTCTCTATTTGCTGGAAATTGTTCATTTAATGGGCTTTTGATTGTTCCAAGAATATCAAAATGTTTATTTTTTTTGGAGAATATTGAATAATGAATATTAAACATGAAAAACTAATATTATTAATAGCATTGCATTTATTGATATTTGCTTTATAATTAAGTTTATAATAGCATTGAATGAAGATTAAATTAGATTCTTTTGGAAAAACACAAATTGCATATTAATGAAGGGAATTTGTGGTTTTTTATGCATAGTATGAATGAGCAATAGCACATCAAACATCAACAAGCTAAGAACAAAGAACCTTTAAGAGCGTTCCACGGATTATAGAATTTGTACTCCCAATCAATACGGCAAATAATGAAGTCGATTGAACAAATTTATAAGAAAAGTGTTCCATGGAAACAATTTTCCCTTTCAACTTTCATCACATTCTTTACACATGCTCATCTAATAAAAATATACACTCGGTCATAATTTCCTTCTGAATGGGAAGGAATTGAGATTATTAAATCATAATAACTAGATTTATGCATCCTTCTTCATAGTAGTTTGCATAGACACTATAGGAACATCAAGTGTACAAATGCCTCCTTCAAATTGAGACCTCATACCTAATCTAATAACAATATAAACATTGCTTTTGTGGTCTCGAGATGTGCCAAAACAAATGCACCCGAACAAAATCACAGCAGTCCAGTGTTTCCGAAGGGATTAGCAGGATGCTGCGGATGGTTAACAGGAGCACCAGCATAAGGTCCAAATCCCATATCAACGAAAGGATTTGGTGCCGCAAGGCCAACAGGTGGCTGTGATTGTGCATGGAAAGGAGCCTGATAAGGACCAAAAGGATTAATTTGTGGTTGCTGAGATATCATCTGAACTGCGGCAGGAGGAGCAATGTTGTTGGACATAGCGAAGGGATCATGTACTTCAAATGGATTGGGCGCTGGTGTTCCATAAACTGGCTGCTGACTGGCTCTGTAAGCTCCTTCATCGTACAAACTATTCAGCGTCAGCGAATCCAATCCACCAGCCTACAAAAGAAGATACAATCAATCACATTGTTTTAAATGGCAGTAAGCACATATGCAAGTTCTATAAAGTATGCGAAAGCGGTAGCTTGCTAGCAGGGGTAAGTTTTAAAACTGAAAGCAAGGATCTATATTTACTTATTTATTTTGATACAAATATGTCAACAAGGTGAGATTGATCAAATGGCCAAAAAAATCACTATGTTTTAACAAAAGCAAACAAGCTATCATTGACATGATAATCAATTACTATGTTTGAACTTATAGAATGAGAATAAAATACAAACTAAGAGTGATTGGAACTAGAATGCTGGAGTAAGAAACCACCTACCAGTTGCCTCTCGGTATGGGCAGAAACATCGGTGCTTGGGGTTGTGACCAAAGCAAGTTCCCAGCCAGTGGGATCAAATTCTTTAGCTGAAGTAGTGCCATTATTTGAAGTTGTAGCAGCGTCTTCTTATCAAACAATCAACAAAGAAGGATAAATTTCTCCAAGATAAACCATAAAAATGCAGCATAGTATATATGCCGCAAGAGACCAGAATGAAGAAGCAATTTACCTGACACTATGGCCAAAGCCAATGCATTACTTTCCTCTATGACTGATGCATCATGAGTTACATCATTTAAACCCTGTGGACAAAAGAATCATGATTATAGCGAAAACAAGAAGGATGTTAAAGAAAAGGACAATGTCAGAAGAGAGCAGATGCAAACATCCCTCATATTTCTTTTTCTCAGTATGAAACCAATGGACCATTTATTTTAGCCCCGTAAAATAACACGTTTGAGAGAAGTAGATAGAAGCACTCGAATAAGATCAGTAAGTCTATACTTGGGTCCAACAGAAAGAAAGAAATGCTAGTCATATCCCAAAAGAAACCATGTAGACTAAGTTTAGGATTGATTCATTTTAAATAAAACTTCAAAGATTTTCTTGATTAGACTCTATTTTTTAGAAATCTAACAAAGTTATGTTTAGGAACAAGTTATTCATTTCAAATTATAGATTTCAATTATAAAATTATAAATGAAAAATTTGAGAATGACAAGGTTTGAAAAGTCATTCTCAAATTCTCAATTTTAATTACTTTTAAAATAATAGTGGAATTGACACAAATTCAAATTTGAATTTTATTTGATTTGTCAAATACTAAATTTGAGTAAATTCTAGATTTCCAAATGAAATTATCGTTCCAAACATTGCATAATTAAATTTGGGTTTACATTGTGGCAAAAAAATCTTTCCCAATATTAAATTTGATAGACTTCAATTAATTTATGCATTTTTATGTCAATATCATTTTCCCCTTTCAAATTTTCTATTAGAGGCAAACACATTGCTAATGTTCTATATGACTAGACTACATAACACGCCCAAATTGCTCAAGATACAAGGTCGTTACACTCAGATTCAGAATCAAGTTTCATATAGAATTCAGATCAACACATTTCCACTCCACCAGAAGGTAATTGGCTCTGTCTATTGGGGCAGTGTTATTTTACCAATTCCATCCCTTGAAGAAACATTTGTTTGAAACTGGAGAATCCCTTCTATCATGCATTGTTGCAAGTTTTCTTTTAATTTCAAAGGATATTTCACTATTAAAAAGTTCCCCTAGAATTATAAGAGGGTTTGCATAAAAAGGTACTCTCTCCATCCCATTACTGGAATATAGGTTCCACAAAATGTTTTCTACCATTTCTGTCAAACAAATGGAAACTATTTTAGTTGATGCAAGCAAGCAATTTTCAACCTATTCTTTTAATCAAGATAGTCGAATCTCAAGATTTTTGAATTTAAATATAAATCAAACTTCCACAACAACCAAATGCAGCATTTTTATCAGAAAGAAATCAAAATCTCAAATCAAAAAGCAAGAGACACACCAGCAGATCATCCGATTCCAGATTCATAGCAGGTGGAGGAGCAGTAGTTGGAGCAGCTTCAGCACTAGAAGTTAAATCACCTGAAGTCATTTGTTGCGGCTCTTCAACAATCGATTTATCATCTTCAGAAAGAGAATTTTCCTCGGGCTTGTATGTCAGAAGAAGCCTCTCAGGCAGTTCCTGATTTAAAGTTACGAACATATCAAAAAGTAATGGCAATAGTGTTTTTTTGCATTTAGAACTTAACGTAACAAAAAAATTATCTGCAAATGAGAAAAACCAAACTCACAAGCTGCTGTGTTGGTATGGTAACCATCTTAGGTGCCTCCCTAATATATTCTTCCATGGTCGCAAGAAACGTTTGTGGTGGCTGCAAAAGAAAACTAGAACAGATTCAACTATCTCTAACAATACTGTAACACAAAAATAAAACACATTGCAACATGCCTATCCTTAAATATTACCTCTCTCAAAGCAGGAAACTGGAAGTTTCGTGCAAGTTCCAATCCTTTACAAACTTCATAAAAATCAGAAAGACTTGCAGCCTGCATTAAAATGTCTCACTAATTTATGTGAAAAAAGTGACTACATCAACAAATATTAGCATAATCTCCTATACTTCAGTTCCACTGACTTTGGACCAAACTAATCTATGAAAACTACGATAGTAAGAATGTCTCACTTTAACCTAAATTTTATTAGGTTAATGTACATAAAGCAAATAAACAGCAGGAGGTTTGAACTTTAAACAATGCATCTTTCAATTTTAAGCTTTATATTAATTGATACGCAATTCTTTCTTCAGACACAAGTTACTCCTCTAAGAATGCTACATTAAGAGTACAAAATAATTTTAGTTGGTTGGGTCAGAAGAATAAGACAGTGAATTTGAAAAGTACAATTGACTTTTAAAGAGAAAAGATGTGCAGATGAGATTTTATCCATATTAAAAATGTAGCAATTTCAATAGAACATCTATATGAAGTAAATGTAGCAATTTCAAGGACTACAATATATCATTTAGCATTACCTGTTGTCCAGCTCTTCTATATATTTCAAGGGCTTTAACAGCTTCATGTCTTGGCATTTCAAAAAACTGCCACAAGAAAAAATTAATTCAAACGTGAATATTTGCATAACTGTTTTCAGAGTGTCTATGTGACTTTGATAATAATCTAATGTCTACCTTATCAACCAAATTGATAATTCCATCATTAATAGCGCAATAGATTTTAAAACTCTCCTTAAGAACCTGCAAGGAGTAAAAGAGAATCATTTCTCAGTGGCAAGGACAGTAGAAATCTTGAATAAAAAGTCAATAACAAAAGCAAACAAGCTATCATTCACATGATGATCCAATTACCAATTTCAATATCTCATAATATCATTTTACAAAAAGTAATTTTAAAAACATCAAATTGTTGATGCAGAATGTAGCAGCTAGCAAACATGAAGGATTTCTAAAGATTCAAAAAATCGCAAGTCCCAAGAGCAAGTCTTGTACATGGATGTTGTAAGATAAACCTATACTCATTCTCTAGGAAATATGAGATGACTTTCACAGTGAACTTTATGAAGATGGGTGAATACAAATGGAAACAAGGTGACCAAGTAAGGTAAAAGACTCAAAGAATTTTTTAGCTTAGCACTTCCTAAATAGAAAATTATTGGCCATAGTGCACAAAGTAAATTTCTAATTAAGGAAAAAAATTACATAACCACCACCAAAGTAGAACTCAGACTACAATTACTCACTATTTAGCTAGTTTTTTTACCTACAACTAATATTCCTCAACAAAGATAGATCCAATCTATTACAAAGTCTTGTTTTGGCTTTTCTAATACATAATACATCTACAATCTTAAAGATTAATACTTACAAGAAAACTTCCGCACAATGTCAATATACCAATATCTATAATTCGAGGACACCAAGACAATAGTAACATAATGCCATTGTAGAAATCCCTATAACTTGAGGACACCAAGACCAAAATAACATAATGTGCCGGGTCATATAGAAACCCTAATGATCCTCATGAAAAACATTTAAGTGCATATACATTACACACTACTGTTTTTCATGAGGATAATTTCAATTTGTTTAAAAATCAATTCTTAACTTTTTTATTTGGGTAAAGCAGGTCAACAGGATAACCACCCAACTAGATTTACCCTTCAGCGGTTGACAAAAAGCAGGTTTTTTAGCCAAGCTTTTGAATATGGGAGGAGGATAAGGTAAACACCATTCCAAGGACAGGCAGATGGTGGGAAATGAAAATGAAGGTAAAGGGTGGCAAAAAACATTCTTCTCAGTATATAAATACTAAATGAACAGATGTACATGGATGTGTTCATCCAACATGCTGAAAGGAGAGACTTGAAGAACATTTAAAAAAAATTAAAAAAATTCACATACCAAAGCTAGTGCATATTGTATAACATAATTTCCATTAGCTGCTCCTTCAGGCTGCCATATGAGAAAAGTTAATCAAGAAAACTGATCCTACCCAAATGAGAGAATATAAAAGAGAAATCACACACCCGACATCCGAATAGACGGTATAGCAATTGTTGTAAAGCTGGCAACTGTTCTAAAAGTTTCTCTGAGTTCAAATCTCTGGTTAGACTATAACCCTGATCAAGGATGCAAACAGAAGTATAAAAAGATTTTCTGAAATCATATCCAATATAATTAACACACATGACACTGACGCTAAACAAATTCCAATTCTTTCTGCAATAGCTATATTTATAAGATAGTAAAAGGTTCATAAGAAAGACATAGGTGTGCCTTGATCGTGTGTGATAGCAACACGGTTGCTATTTCGTATTGTATATGCCTTGTGCAACTCGTTAGGTTGCGGGAAGAGATGATGTATGTGCCTCAGTGGCATTAACTCAAAAGCACACACCTTAATAATGCACTTTTGTTTCTCAATTACGATTTCATTCTTCTAGAAAGGTTCTAGGGAATTGGATTAGAGACGCACAACCAAACTTTTCTTTTGGAAGGAAATTAGAAGGATCAAGAGCACGCTGCCATGAATATTAACTACAATTGGAACAATAAAAAAGTGGCAAATCACCCCATTACTATATAAATTGTGCAAAAGCAATCCCAACAATATTACAATAGATAATTATTCCTATATTCCACAGATACGGGCAATTTCAAATGTTCTTCCCATACAATTATTTACTACATATAATATTAGTCGGATCAAATTAACCTTGGCCATCTTTATTGTCCTCACATATAGCATATTTCTCATCAACTTCATTTTAACATTGCTTTAAACTTTAATGCTTAATAGTTTCCACGTGATTCTCACTAACTTTATTCCATTTTTTTAATTGCTAATAAAGCCAGTTACTAAATCAAGTGTTTGTTTGCACTTATTTTCTCATACATCATTAAACAACTGCAATTTTCCATTAAACTTGTGTGATTTTCTGTTCTGGACATTTTAAAATCACGAGACCTCTTGTATACCAAATAACCTGCCCTTTCAACTTTTTTTATATTTAAATTTAAATTTGGGTGCATAAGAATGATGCTCAAAACTTTTGATTTTTATTTCCAATAAAATTCAGAGATGATGCATTATATACACTTTTTACTAATTTGCACTTGAAATCTACGAGCTCAAACACAGTAGCACCCAAAAACAAATCTCCAAGACAGAGACCAACCCAAGTGAAGGGAAGAACATGATGAGATTGATGAGCATTTCCTGACCGTAAACTTAACTTGACTACCCAAAATTTAATTCAACCCTTTGAATAAATAGCACAACTAAAGAGATCCATAGAACACAAAAAAATCCATCGAAAAAAGCCATTTTTTACACCGAACTACAAAAATATTAAATTCTATTATTGTAGCATTTAAAGGAGACGCAATTGATTAAGAATTCTCAACCTCATAATGATAAGTGAGAGATATATGTAACAAAAAAAGCCACAATGTGCACTAATGTACCACTGATTCAGCCAAAGTATGTTACACATAGCCATTCAGACTTGTTTCTCCCAATCCTAAAGCCGACTTGGTATAAGGCATCCATAAGCTTATACAATTGGAAAAGATACACAATCTAGAAAACAAAGGAGTCAATTCACCATGAAATGAACAAAATATAAGGTTGAATTCATACCTTCTCCTGTCCCTGAGCAGGTTTCGGTAAACGTTCAGCTTCAATATCATATGTTAACACTCTAAAACACTCAAGCCGTTCTTCCAAGAAAAGTGCATAAGTACGAACCCAAGCAGAACAATCCCAAGCTGCAACAAGTGTTAAATAGAAAGCTATATTAGAGATATCAAATTCTAAGACACTAAAGCATAAGAAAATTACACAATAAGCAAGCAAGATACAGAAAAACACCAGAGAAAAAAAGACTAAAGACTAAAGAACAACCAATTGGACCGGAATCATCCTTGAAATTAGAGAGCTGCAGTACCCGCCCACGTTGAGAGAATGTGAGAAGTTCTTCCCTGAAAGTTATATCACCTTCCCTCAATAACCTATGAATAACTATTAGTGTCTTCAGCGCTACCTGTTCAATAAGGGACAAAAAACAACATATGAATAGGATCGGACAAGTGGACAACCAAGTAAATCTAGTTCGGTAGCAATACAATAAACTAACACAACAATCACAAAAAAATTTGAACCCGCAAATTATATAAAAGGAGGCAACAAAACACATTAAACCCGCAAAATGCAAATCATATAATGATAGTCCTCAGATAAAATTAATTAATCTAAAACTCTGCTGAAATATAAAGAGCAATTCCTAATCCTAATGAAGATAACATTGACTCTGCAAATTCACAAACTTTAGATGTAGATTACACCGCCAATTCAAAAGGCAGAATATGAATACATGTAAGTTATGCAATTATCAGTAACGACCATAGTGGTAAATAATATCCCATTATTAATAATATGGCCAAAATGCTACATCATATCATATATCATTATATCATACATCATATCATATATAAATAAAAAGAGGAGTGAAAAAGAGAAATGTCCCAAAGTCGGAAAAATAAGGAATTTGATATCAAAAAGAAAAGTACCGTCCAATTACGGGTCTTGGCTAATCGGCGAGCAAGAGCATGAAGGCAATAAGCAACATCCGCACGAGGCTTAATAGCAGATGTAGCGATCAAAATCTCTGAAACAAAATGATAATTATTAGTTATTAGAAAAAAAACGACGGATCTACAAGAAAAAAAAATGGAAAACCCTAGAATGAACTCACTTCTTAGATGTCTTTCTTTGGGAGGGCATTCAACATGATTGGTAGCCTTAACAATCGCGACATCCAAATCCTATTTTTGGCATTCAGAAAAAATTAAAACAAAAAATCAAAAAACAAAATCCCGAAAAAAGTGGAAGTTAGGGAAAACAAAAGAGACCTTGTAATCACTGTTGATTTGGGCAAGACCAACTTTGGTCTGGTCTTTAATGGCGCCGTAAGCTTTCCTCCATGTTAGAGTTGCCATTTGTCAGTCTTATCAGAATCTGAACTGGATCGCTGTTCAAATTCAATTACACCAAATTCTCACTCTAAAACTCCCAAAAAAGGGGGATTTTGAATGAACACAAGAAGGTTGATTTGGATTTGGGTTTGGTGAGGAGAGAGAAAGAAAAAGAAGTGAAATAATGGTTATGGTTATGGTTCCTTGGATTTCCAGTGAGCGTGGGTCTGTATATTCTGTATTGTTTCTGAATGTATTCTCTAATCTCAACCTTTGATGATGGATTTCGCTGGCTTTTACTTTTCTCATTTCTGTCATCATGGCTTTTAATTTTTCTTTTTCTCAATTATTCTTTTTCCAAAATAATAATCTCAAATTCATATTCCATGCTGGATATACTGATTACGATGACGAATGATGATATATTTCCTCCTTCAACTAGATTTGTCTCGCTTTTTTAAATCGATCTTATTAAATTTACTCTAAATTTTTATATGTTATTATTTTTTTAAATGAAATTTCAAAATTGTCTTTCATTTCTTAAAAATCTTTGTAATAAATGTTATCTTTAAAAAAAATCACTAAAATTTTACACTCAAACATTAAGTTTATTAATTGAAACCTAACGAACAACAAATTTGACTAACAAATGACACATTGAGGTGATTTCTAATTAAATATTTTATTTTACCAAAATTTAATTTGAAAAGAAGCTAAGTCGCACATTTTTCTAATGTTTTATTATACTTTATAACTAGTTATTTAATTTAATATTATTGTTCAATTAGTTAATATTTATTGTTTGATTATGAGAATTATATGTTTGATTTGTTATTTATTACTTTTACTTATTTTTTAATTGTCTTGAAATATAGTCGTTAATTATGATAGAGACAAAAATTTCTAAATGTTTAGTCCTAGGCTTCTTAAAGGCAACCCTTACAAGAGGTGTTACAAGGTCTGCTCGTCATGTAAAGCATGCAGTGAGACAGAATCATACCCAAAGGTCGCGTAGGGCAAGTGATGACCTTATAATGGCAAGGATGGATATAGTGAGTACCAGGGGCACAGACTCCCAGACATTCTATGGGACCACCAATTGATTGGACTGTAGCATTGGGGTAGAGGGATAGGTCGTGCTAGTACTTCTAGCGATGGTGATGTCCCACCTGATAGCCCGGTCAAAGATCTTGGTCATTGGGCTACGCGACGTAAAATGACCCTCCTTTTACTTACAAGATGCATGAATAAAATGAAAATCAATAGTAATAGTTATCTTGTCCCCTAAGCATGCAACTCATCTTTTCATTCAAGCTACATGTATATTATTAATTTCGTAGAATATTCTACTTCGTCACCGCCAAAATCGCTCAAGATATCCTCCATTGATGTAGAAGTTGGATGTGCATCAAAAAGTCCACTTTACATGTATACTTAGATGACGTTAAATTTATTAACTATTAATTTTACTTTCGAAGGTTTAAACAGTGCACTTAACACAATATATGAAGTATTTGTATAATTATTCTCTCTGTCACAACCAAGGAACAAACTTCAGAATTAGAATTAAAAAAGTCTTAAGAGTAAAATATGTTTTTGATTTAACGGAAAAAGAAGCAGCTTTTATTGATTTGAACATCAAGTAATTTTACTAAGCTTGAACATCAATCAATCTTATCAACTTAAATTACTTGTTTCTCAAGCAATGCACAAAGTAAGAAATATTTTCTATGCAAGTTGTGCAACCCAATATCTCTATTGTCACATTTGACCTCATATATGATATAACTACTAATTAGTATAACTTACATATCATCTTGATCTAAATTTGGGTCATCCTACCTTCTGAAAGAAATGGTTATCTCCATATGTAACCACGATTTTGGAAGACCTTCAGCTAAGGTATCAAACTCGAAAGCATGTATACGAGTTCAAGTTCATCACACTGGCAAATTCCTCAAAAGAAGAAGTGCACGAGTCCATTGAGGTTTTTGCGAAAGTATAATTCTCCGTAAGAGAGGCACTGCTCCGGCGGCTATTATCACTGAATGATTCTCGCTATCCATACTCAGATTGTACAGGACAGCTAACCCGGCTTCGACAGCCTTCTCGCTACCTTGCTCTAGCAACTTCACTAACGGAAATATACCCCCGTGAGCAGCAACAGCTTGTGTTGCACCTACCACACCTTGAGAAACAATCCTATTAAGTTCCATGACTGCGGCTTCTTGGGCATCGGATGAGAAACTGGTTTTCAATAGCTCAATCAACCGTGGAATGGTCTCATAAAGCATAACATCAGTGGTAATTGGATTCTCAAAAGGACTCGAAAAGAAACTGAGTCTAACTAGGCATGCAGCAACCCATTCTTTGTAATGAAGAGGTATATCTGACCTAAGAATCTGCTGAAGCAATTTTGTGAATCGATTTGAATCAATGATCTGTCGAAACTGCTGGTAATCAAGTAGTTTTGTCAGCAATCTGGATGCTTGTGAGGCAGCAAGTCCAACTTCTTCAACGTATACCATGTCAAGCTCCTGATCTTCCGCACTAGTTTCCGTATCTGCCAGAATTTTGAACAAGGGGTAGTCAAATATGAGGATGATAACTGTCTAGCAATCTAAATTCTAAACACAAGAGGCGATTATGGAAATTTTACTTGCGACATGATCAAACGCAAAACTATAACTTTTTATAGTTTTATTATCTCTTTTGGGGGTTGAAATAAGGACGTGGGGATGCGGATTTTCTTTTTCTTGTGATGCATCCTACGAGCAAAAAAGCTCCAAGCTAGGTGCAAAGTGGGTCGAGTCCCTTTGAAACCTGACATCCTAATTTTCACCCCTTGTGATATTTTATACTTCCTCCTAATTATACACCTTATTAGACACTAACCTCCAATAAAAGGTACCGCCTTGACGCTGCACATGCATCATTTACAATACTATTAGGTTCTTGATAAGATTAGTTCATAGCTTAGAAGAGTTGAAGACAAAAGAAATACTCCAGTTAATAAAAAGTATTGAATGAAATAAAACACACTATTTCCCTGTACCCGAAATTCTTTACTCACTTTCAAATATTGCACTCCCCCTCAAAATAGTCTGTCATTAAAATTTTGGAGGCTTCTTCGAACTCTAGAGGGGGAATTGGTTGGAAATCTTTGGGTGCAACTATGTAAGGCGAAGGAGGAAGGTGGCCTAGGATTTCGTGATTTGGAAAGCTTCACTTTGGCTCTTATCAAAATTGTTTTAGAGGCTCCACTGCTATCCAGAAACACTTTTGCATGCTCTCTCAAGGCTAGATACTTCCCCAATTCTTCTGTCTGGGACACTTCCCTATGTTTTGATCCAAGTTATTCTTGGAAGAGTGTGGCTTGCTAGAGACCTCCTTATGAAAGGTGTTTGGTGGAGAGTTGGGAATGGTTGTGATATTTCTATATGGTCCGATGCTTGGCTGGGAGGGGTGGGTACAGGGAAAGTGATAACTCCACCAAGAATTATCTCCCAAGATGCTACTTGCTTATTGTTGAATCATCCAACAGTTATCGATGTTGAACACATTCTCAGAGTTCCTTTATGTCTAAGTGGGAGTGACTCTAATGTGTGGTTCGTCAGACCCTATGTGGAAACAATTATGTAATTATCCCCTTGAAGGTGAAGAATTTTCTTTTTTCATACCCAAGGTGTTGTTGCGAATGTGTTAGCTCTTTCTACTGCTTTTCATAAGTTAGAATTTTCTTTTTGCTTTAGAAAATGCAATGTAGTCGCTTATCGTTTAACTAAGTGGGCGTCTATTAGTCTTTGTGATAAGGTTTGCTTGGATGGTGGTCCAATTTGGATTACTGATGTTGTTTTTTAACATATTAATTCTCATTAATAAAGTCCACCTTTCATTTCAAATAAAAAAATTATGTCATCACCAAAGTCAGCGCATAACCATTACACAGATGTAACAGCCATAACTGGGGTGTGTAGATGGATTTAAAACTACATGGATATGACATAATTAGAAACTATGAAGAGGGTATGTTGATGAGGATTGTCAATTACATTTTGGAAGCATTTTTTGCCCATTAGCATCTGATTGTTGCTACATTCAAGTGAACTAATAAAGTTTGACCATCCCCTGCCATTTCAAACACACAACCCCCTTCCCTCTGCCCTCCAGAATGTTAAGTCATATGACCAACAGATTGACCAGAAAGGTTCACAGAACATAAATGTTTTCTCCACTAACATAATTTCATTTTTTTGAATTAGTATCTACTGTGTGTGGTTTAAAATATGACACACACACAGACACACACATTGAAGAAAACGAATGCCATTAATATACTTATCTCATTATGTAACAGAGAGAGGGAAAAAAGGATAAAAGTATTAAAACATGCCTTTGAAACTCATTAGCTCAACAATCACTATATTGTGAGTCGAATATCACAAGGCATCTTTCAGTGTAATGGAGGAAATAGCTTCTCAACGTAAAGCTAAGTTTATCCCATACCTTTTGGAACTATTTGTTGGAAGACATCAATTAAGGCAGACCCAATATCTGTTGCAGTGATGGTGTCGATGTATGATTCAACCATAGCAAAATACTCAAGGATAGACGCAACCTTCGTTTTTAAGCTTGGGGATGCAATTTTCATAATATCTACAAGACGAGCAGCTAGTGCCGAGTCCAGCATATTTTCCCTGTAAAAATGTTCCATATTTGAGCAGATAATTAACAAAGAAAATTTAAAAAAATTTCAAGCCAACGGCAAGTCTGAATTGCACAGACAAATTACTGCTTGAGACTTTTGACTCTTCAGTGAGAAAAGGACAACATGTTCATAACAATCACAATTCGCCTCAACAGTTGTGAACTTATGGAGTTGAAAAATTGGCATTATGCAGCATTACTTCCAATACAACATGTGATTTCTTTTTTTGATTACCAGATGTGACTTGATGATATAACAAACACGAAAATCTTTTTTTGTTCTATAAATTATAAAACTTCAACACCTTATCTTTCTTTTTCTGAAGAAATTAAAGCTTCTAGACCTCTAATTTGTCTTCCAAATCAGTAGCAAAATACAATTTATGCACGGTTATGAAAGGGCAATGAAATTGTTGAGAGAAAAAAGTGGGTGTGGGGTCCGATTTAGAAGCACAAGACAGTCAGAAAAATCTTGCTTGAAGATGTTGAACTAAATTGGAAAGTCCCAAATTAGGACAGCGAGAACTATTGATCACAATTTGACTTCGAAGAAATTTTTGTGTGTATATTTCAACATACACATAATGAGTCCAATTTCCTGATGATGATTGATATTACGTAATATAACAGCTCATGAAGAATAACATGTCATCTAAAAAATGTGCTACAGAAGGGCTTTTAGCTGAATAAATTGGAAAAACTTACACAGCAACATTGCTCTACCAGCTAATTACACAAAAGAGGCTATTTGGTGTAAATAATCACGGTGCAAGTATACTGCTTAAAAATGGTTCTGGTTGCTATCTCTAGATGATTTACATGTAAACTTTCTGAATCTGTAGGATATGAATTCAGCAAGTTGGTTGAATTTTGAAGGAAGAAAGACACACATGTTTTGGGGCTGCTAGTGTTTGGCATGAGTGCTGTTTCTGGAAATTGTTTCCCTTTCTCCATGTACCAAGACTCAAGCGATATCATTGTGTTTATGAATATCTTTCCTTGTTCATTAAGGCTTTTCATGATAATTGTCAATCTTAAATGGGATTTTTTCAAAAGGAATTGCTGCAATGTCAGTGTAAGTTCAGTGGGACTTTTACACTTCATAGTTGATTAGTTGATATGTGATTCTGGTGTTGGCACTTAAAGCTATATCCAACTATTTAGTTTTGTTCAAGTTCTAGAGTTAGTCATGTTTAAAAGTGTAACCATGTTCAAACCCAAATTTATGTCATCAACCTTTACTTTGTTTCCCATACAAGCTACAAAATTGACAGTGATCTGCTGAATTTTATTAAAGATATGATCAAGAATAAACAAGAAGTAAGAATTACTAAGTGATGAAGGCATCTATTTTAGTAAGAGTATAAAATAAGCATAGGGCAATGAAAAATCCATCAATCAAGAACTTGATCCTTACACTTCCACCTCGTTTCCACTAAGTCCCGGAGTAACATTGTGACCTCTTGAATCATTTATTGTTGAACCATTAACAGGTCCGCCGTAAAACTGGAGACAGTCATACGATATGTAAGTCTATTTACGCAGGTCTAAAATATCGCTACAATTTGTAACCACTAACCTTTAACTTCCTCTGCTTATTTGGCTCCCAGATCCGTGCCAGAATGCTTATTGTCTACATTTTTCAGCAAAAAACATGAATATAGTCACTTTCAAACATAAACCATCTTTTAACTTATTGCACATAAGGAGTGGAGAGTAAACGGCCAAACAAGCTTCTACCTTTTCAATTAGGTCATCAGTTGTATTCAAGTCATGAAGTATTGTGATCAAAGGGTCTAAAACACCCTCTGCCTCCATTGCTCCAGAAAGAGAATGACTGCATTAAACATATGGACCAGGAAAAATGCTTAGTTATTTCATGTAGAAAATTTAGATGAAAGGCATTCATGAGTAAGCATGCACAAGTAATCTAATACTAGTAATCTAAAAATAGTTGCACAGAAAAGCAATGCAACTATTCAGCTCAAGAGTGCAAACCAAATGGAATCGAGGCTGGAACTCTAAAGTCTTAAGTTTCATACTGCTCCAACAAGCACTTGTACAGTCAAGCTTATTGAATATAATTGGAATGATATAACTAAACTATACCTGATAGACAGCTTATCCAATGCATTCAGAACAGATGATCTCAATGCATCACTACCATAGTTTAAGAGGTGAACTAGACGATTCACAGCTCCCGCTTCCTTGAATAAGATGCGCATGTGTTCACTTACTGATGCAGCAGCAATAGAACCAGCTGCTTTAGCAATAGCAGCCTCATCTTCCAGCTCAAGAATCAGTACCAAACGTGCAATACCATCCTTCCACGGCAGCAAAGTTTGGTGAAAGCTACTGAAAGACTCTCTTTCTGAATTCCTATCACCTTCAGTTTCTATAGCACCAATACGGGCTAAAAATTGCTGTTGTGTCCGCCCAACTATTGCATCCATCTTGGACTTGTCTATTTTATCAGTATTTTCTTCAACATTTAACCCTAGTAGTAACTCAGAAGCACCATATCTTGAAGGTTTTGAGCTTCGTCTAAACTCAGTACCATCAGGCAATGAGGGCCATGAATGTAATATTGGCTTGAAAGCTGCATAAGCAGCTGCACCGACCAAAGGTACAGGTACCAATCCTTCTTCCATGACAAGAATTTGGAAATAATCATCTTTAATAAGCTCAAGTAAAGCATTTTTTGCTTCTTTTCTGATGACTTTTGATCCTTCAATTTCATTTGTCAAAAACTTGGCCTATAACAAGTCAAAAAGAATCAATTTCATCAAAATATTCCATATTTATATAACAATAAATTGAACAAGTCTGCCAAACAACAGTGACCTTACTTGTTTATTAGCCGGCCCCTAGATATTATTTGGATACTTAGTTTTATGGGGCTAAAGATTTATAGTTCGGACTAAAGTAAAATAACTGTGCATTTGTTATTTATGTGAAGTTACACATGAAATTTGCTACCAAGAGTTAATCGGGAACATCTTTGTTAGTTTTATCATTAACAAGAGTAAGTTTGTGTATATCCGAATCCGACTCTGTTAGAGCCACTTAATAGCATTGGGGTAATGAAATGTTGTTATACTAAACAGTAGTGGGACAAACTGTTTGAGTTACACTAGCAATATAGTACCAGTTGAACTAGAATATGTTGATGGACATGGTCGAATGAACTTTAAAAAAAAATTGTATCTAGCTCCATTTCAAAAAAATTGAAAAAGGGCATATCAAACTTCATATACCATATACCATAGAAGAGAAAAAACTTTATAGAATCCTATGCTTGAATTCGATGAGTTGCAATTCCTTCATCACCATAGGGATGCAACCTTTCCACAAGGGTGTGAGAACGTTTTGGGACAAGTGTTGCATCATTTGGGGACATAGACACTTCGCCTAAAGCCCAATTCACATTCAATCTCCATCAACCCAAAACATGAGAGTAGAGGAAGAATTGCTAGTAGAAAGCATGGTCAAGGGCAGTATGACCACCACTATTCACTTCATCTGGAATTTGCAGCTATATCTACTATGCAAAGCAACACATTTGTGGGATCAATAAATTTCAGAATACTCTGCTATCAGCAAGGCATTCAGAATATTCTGCCACAAGTACTTTCCATGAGCTTATAAATGGAAGCATGGATACAATCCATGAGTCATTATGATAAGAAAAAGTCTCACCAGTTTTGGAATAACGCCAGCTTCAACCATTACACTGTGATTTGGAGAACTCAAAGCCAGATTTGACAAAATTCCACCAGCTGCCTCAACTATTTTCATGTCTTCATCATCCAGAAACTTTACAAGTACAGGCAAAAGAGAAGTTTTTGCGATCTTCAACCTGTATTTCTCATCTGCTGTTAAGTTCCACAGCATACACACACTTTGTTCTTTCACCTGTGCAAAAGAACTATGATGTCCATGGTGCTGCAGAACACTCGAGCATCAATTAATGATTGAAAAGATGATAACGAAAATTTGTACCTCAGATGTCAAGGAAGACCTCCTGAGTAAAGCACTTATCTCCTCTATGGCCCCACTTTCAGCTACAATATCTCTATATGCATTGACGGTAGAAATCATTCTTAAAAGGCCAGCTGCTGCTTCACAGGCAGCACTAGATTTAGACCTTAGAAGATGTACAATAAGATTAACACACCCACGAAACTGCATGATGTTATCTACATAATGCTTTCCTCCCATAGAATATTTCCAAAGAGCAATAACTGCTTGCTCTCTGTCAAGGGGATCATTGTCCAGCCCAAGCGTTCTCACTAGCAAGGGCACGTAATTGTCATCAGTACTTGACAAGCTACTATATGTCGCACCAGCATCCTTAAAAGCCATTGAACATACAAGGTCAGGTATGATTTAGTGATGAAGTCTATATTCATTTAAAAGAGCAAGGGTCCTCAAAAATAGGACCCAAATTGGAACATTACTCACAAATATAGTCTTTGATACATCACAGAATGTCATCTTCAAAGATGGCATTCATTATAAAGGTTTGAAATCATGGCTTCAGTAATATAACAGGTTCACTTGCTTTGAAAAATAGTAGGAGTTTAATCTAAACCTTGCCAAATCTTAACTCAGTCCAAATAGATTAAGGTTTAAGTCGGGAAATAGCTCTGAGCCTCTAAGATTAAATGTGTTTCATAGAGATTTGGTGGCTCTCAACATTAGGCTAAATCATGCCGCAGTCCTGACATGATTATGTGCAGACATTACATGTGAAGCATGTCATATACTTTGTCCACTAACACTCTTCTAGACTAGGCTATGGAACGTGAGATATAGCCACATTCTACGATACAGGGACGCCCGGCCCCAATCACCACGAAATGCAAAAACTAATGTCAATATGCGCTTTGCTCATCTTAAGCACGATTGAGGTTGCAATTTTGATAACTGGTAAAAGAACCGCATTTTAAGATAATGCAGAATACTAAGGTCATAGTCATCTCTAAACATTAACAATAAGTCACAAAAAAAAAAGATATATCCAAGATTTTTTACCTGGCTCATGCGCATAATACAGAGTATAACTGTATAAGCTTAAAAGATTTGATTTTGTATAAATAGCAACAAAATTATCCTTGTTAGACACAATTTACTACTCCCCCATGGCCCCATCCCTTTGAAATTGCACTCAATTTCCATTTAAGGTTGTCCCACTAATTTTGCATCATTTTCTTTTTTTTTAGTGATCAGTCAAACCTTTCCTCTTTTAATCTTATCCACAAATTAATTCACTTTCTTTATCTCATCCACTAATTTCTCCCATCTACTTGTTTTATTTTATCCTTCAAATAACAATTATTAAACAACGGATAAACAATCCGTTTTCGGTCCGACCTTCACTCAACCCTTCTATAAACGGGCCAGATAAGAGCTTTAAATGCAGGCCTGTTGAACAGCCCTTTTGATAATGAACCAATTTAAAGAAAAAGAAAAGGGCTCGAGTAAGGGGAAAAGTGATAATGTTATGGCATTTATGTAAATAGTTGGATCCCATTAGGACATAAGAGAAAAAAGTTACAAATACGAAAATGAAGCATTTGATGTGAATATACCAAAAGAGAAAATACGACATTCATTTAAATAGAAGGGAGTAATATTTACATTTTTAGAGGGTAAAAATGACAACATTAAAGATTTTTCAACAAAAGGCATTGTTGTGAAAGCTTGATTATCAAAGAATACATAATCCTACATCACACTAACACTAAAAAAGTACCCCCTATCAGAGACCAAAGAAGCTTCTAACATTCATAATGCACAATGATGGGAAAACCCTAAGCACTTCTACATCAGTTGAATTACGTTTGGAAAGCATTTTAGGAGGGAAGCGAATTGGAATTTCTTCCTTCCAATACTCCTCACTTCGTTTCCCTCCTCTCCCATCCCCTCCCCCTTTTATTATACAAATGAAAGAAATCTCCTCCCTCCATTTCCTCCAATCCAAGCATACCATAAGCATCCAATCCCTCATAAATTTGTTCTGAATTTAAATGGCGCAAGCTCATCCATTTAACATGAAAGGAAATGCTTTGGACACAAAAATGGTGAAAAACAAGGTACAAGAAAGCTTGAAAAAAAGAGCACAACAACGAAGAACCAAAAACAAACAAGAGCGCAACAAGCAAGAACAAAAGTGTTTAGTGGTGTCTTAGATACCTACCCCTCAAAATAGATTGTATTTTATTAATGATTCAACAATCCAATAATGAAGTCACTCACTAAAAGATGGTCACTTTCTAAAGCTGACCATGACCTCCAAAAATGGAGTTTTCACTCGAATACTATAAGAAGCACTCTAGGATTTCACCAAACCTTTTTCTCTTCCTAGTAATTGCCCACAATGATCAATTTCCTAATTTTCATGCCCCTTTTATGGGCCAAAATATCAGAAAAAGAATCTTCCAAAATGATGTTACATGTCCCGTGACACGCACCAATTGTCCAGAAGGAAAAACAAGAGACTGCCCGCAGATTCTCAAACTAGCACTATGCTTGCTCGAACAGGCTCCTGTTTTGCTTCCTTTGAAGCTCCAAGCCTCCAACCTCATGCCAACTCGATTCCTTTGCACTTCCATCATTTCCCTCAATGATGCAAGCCAATGAATGAGCTATTAGGTGATTAAAAATCACCTCCAATACTTGGTAATTTGGTACACTGCCTAACACAACACATCCAAAATTTCTATTCATAAGACCAAATAATCTTATAACAATCCTTATCTAGGAACATGCAACACGCAACCTAGCAACTACAAAAAAAACCCAAGCACAACCCATTTAAAAAAGGCAATGTTTTACATTTACCAATGTTGCTAGAATCACTTTCCAGACTACCTCCATTATTTTCCATCCACAAATTTCTTATCGCTTAATAACATCCACGCAATTCAAACTTTTTTATCTTATTCATCCAACAATATGGGCAAACCATTTTGCAACAAACTCAGGCAGAGAGGAGCAGTTCATAACACCACTAAGAGTCACTATTTCAATCAAAGAAAAACAAAATACTGCACAAACCAACGAAAATTTATATATCCTCATCGTACCCAGTGTCCCGCTCATAGGATATCACCATCAAACCAATATAATTGATATTGAAAGCTTAATAAAAACAAAGAAGGCAGCTTAAAACTAACCGAAAGTGTAGATTGTCGAGAGGCAGATTCAGCATCACTGCAAGCCCTGGGAACAACAGAAGAACAAAGACATGTACTGGGATTATAGAAATGATAATGGAGATGGGAGTTTACGGGTACACTTAAAATTCTTCTTCTCTGATGCACGAATACAGGAAGGTTTCTGGGTTGGTGTTGAATTGGGTGAATTGTGAAGTTGAAGTTGTTAGCTGGAATTGTCGCCATCATTTGATTATTGCATTAGCCTTCAATTGTTCTTCTAAGTCCAACCGTGAATTTATGGAAGCAAAGCTCAATGTAGAAGCTGGGGTTTCAATTCTCTAAACCGTCTTCTAGAAAGCGCTAGAAGGCTCAGATACCTTGATGCAATTGGGAATTGGAATAGACTTTGAGGTTCGTGTGTTCATATACGACTCTCATATCTCGGGCCAGATTAAGTTCACCATTTGAGTAAATGTAAAAATATAAAGAGGTTTTTCCCATCTTTCATCTCTTAACTTCTCTCCCTATTTCTTAACTTCATTGTAGGATTAAATTGATGTTTGACAAAGGAAGTTAACTTGAATTCCTTACAAATTAATGCCCCAATTCTTTGAGTTGTAATTTGTGAGATTGAATAAGTTAAAACTAGATTTGAGCTTAAGGAAAATTATCAATGTTATTCCTGAGTTTTGACACTTCATCAATGATATCCTCGTACTATTAAGCGTTTTATAACCGTAACTTTTTAAAACTTTTTTCATCAAAAATCGTCAAAAACCATTAACTTTTTTCTTTTTCTTTTTCTTTTTCTTTTATAAAAAAACTCAGAGTACCGTTGATAATAAAAAAAAAGAGTGTCAAAACTCAAGTGTACCATTAATAATTTCCCTAAAAATAATTAAGTTTGGAACCTAATTAAGTTTATATTTTTAAAGTCAAACCTGACTCATAAATTCTAATTAGGCTCGAAAAATTACCATGAATTATATAAACTTTCGCTAATTTTCCTATAATAATACCAATTTCTGAATAATTATATTAAATATTTAATACTAACTTCTAATTAATTATGTTTAATACCAACTTAAGTGTATTTTTCTAAAATACTACCAACTTTTATTTAACCATTAATTTACCTTGATTTTTATATCAAATAACCTACTATAAACAAAAATTAATAGTATTATTTTAGACAAACACCTCTAAGTTGGTATTATTCATGATTAATAAAAAATTAATATCATTACAAAAAGGTTAGCAAAAATTTGTACTATTATTCATGTAAATTTTCGAAATATTAATGAATATTTCACCTAAGTTAATTTATTAGTTAATAATCATGGATAGTGATTTTTTCGAAATTACATCAGAAAAAGAGAGAGGGAAAGGCCAAATGAGAAAAAAAGGAAAAGGAAAAAGGCATAACAGTCTATAAATACAGGGATTTGTTGTTATTTTCGATACTCATACATTTGACAGAAATCTGAAAAAATAAACATAAAATAAAATCGATCAAAAATGTCATGGATCGACTTGTACTATTAAGTTAACCGCTAGCCTTGTGGCATTTTCTCAATCCTAACTCTTTGTATCCCGCCATCTATTTTGACAATTATTATGGGACGGGAGCTTGTTGATTCTGCTTCCTCTCAAGTATATAGAACCAACAGCAGAAGCCCGCCCCGCCCCGTTTAAGTACGTCTTCGTTTAGAAAGATTGGATAGAGCTGAGCATCAGCGACACCCTTTTCCAATCAAACGACTCCACGTTAGAGGACATAACAGCAGCACCGACAGCCATTACAACACCAACAAAAACTACGGCTTTCACACAGCCATGACCACGTGATAGTCTTCCCATTAGAATTTTACAGTACTTGTCAGCATCCTTAAGGAGAGATGCTTGTCCAGAACGTTCTCCAGCCAAGGCTTTCTCATTCTACGAGATAATCAGTAAAAAGAAAAGAATTAAAGCCAATACAAAATCACAACTGATCAAATAAATGTATAATTAGCTTCGAATACAACAACCCCATTTAGAATTCTCTCCACTATTTCACCCAAATCCCGATATACAGCTCAAATGCAGACGTATGAAATATAAAGGGAGGGACGAGAATAGAGAAAGCTACCTTTTGCTGAAAACCTTTCAGAGTCTGCTTCACAACCTCAAGGGACGACTGATTAAGATGTTGTTCTATCCTCTCCTCGGAAAGCTTTTTCAGGATGCTAACACTTGCCTCCAAATTATCCAAGTATACTTTGTCCTGCAAATACGCATATGATTCTGCATAAATTACACCTCAGGATACTACATACTGAAGTAAATCTGTTGAATAAACTGAATGCTCTATTGTAATTACAACATCAATTTACCCATTGCTTATAGACATCACTGTTTTGCCTCAAGCACCAATATATGAGGTCAGTAGCTTCTTTAGCCAGCTCAGGCTTGCCTGCAAAATCATCAGACAGATAACACTTGAATGTTCTCTCTTAAGAGTATATCAAATGCACTTCTACGCACGAAAGAAAAAGACTGCAATGTTGAACGGTAGAAAATACCTTCTCCAGCTGCTAAAATAGCAAATCCAAACATCTGCTGTGAAACTTGCTTCATTGCTTTACTTCCAGATGCGCCCGCAAGAGCAACTTCTTTAAGGATTGGATATGCAGCCTCAAACCTCTCAGTTGCCTGCAAAGAACCCATGCCCAAGTATTAGATACAATTTCACTTCTTGGAAAGATATTAGGATGATACCTATGGTAGGATTACACACCTTCACTCTGGCAGATGCTACAGGGAAAGTCACCCGCATCAAGATCTCATACTCAGCTGGAGGAATCAAACGTTCTCCTTTTCTTACAGCTCCATTGACCAATATAGAGCGAGCCTTTGGAGCTGCTAATATTCTGCAATAATATTCTTTTTTACTAATTGAAAAAAATAAACAATGTGATATACCAAAAATAAGTAATAATAATAATAATAATTAAAAAATTTTCCCAACCTCTCAACCAACTGTAAAATCAGATCCCTACAAAGTGGATTGTTAGTTGATTTGCTGTTAAGCATCGGCAAGAGGTTATGAGCCCAAGAAAACAAGCCAACAGCCAAATCTCCTTGAGATGCCTAAAAAAACAGTTCACTCGGTCAGAGTGCATAACTGGCAGTCAAATGAGATGAGCACAAAAACAATTAAACTAAAAAGATTCTTCAAAATATTATGCCGTTTCACAAAAGACAACCTGAGATATCATCCATATGATAACTAAAAGCTTCTCTTGTCCTTGATACTTGGAGTTCTCCCTCAATGTAGGCAACAAAGCTACAAGTACATCTGGTTTACGCCTTAAAACCATAGCCAAAACCACAAAGATAGCAACCTGGGACAAATAACAGCTTCCTTCAGAATTAAACACCACGAATGCATATATTGTATGAGTAGGGTAATGTAGCATTACAATGAAAGAAAATAAAATAATATGAACTACTTTTAACTAAGTATTAAACCTATGTGGCAGCAAGTAACAATAGCACAGCTGGTGCCGCTGTCAATCCCCAGGACGCATCCTGGAAATAAGCAGGCCACCTAATTCCCTACTTAGGATAAAAAAAAGCGGAGAATGAACTGTGTGCACTTCTCAACAATCATATCTATCCAAAAAATGAGAACTACACAATCCTTTCGACTACATTACAAAGCTTGGCTTGGCATGAAGTGCCCATTAGAAGATCATTCATTCATCGCTCAATTTTAAATCTCTACGAGCATTAGGAAAGGATTCACTCTAGAATATATCAAACACAATAAGATCCACGAACTTAAAATTCCCCTTTCACGGGTTAAAGCTAGTACAGGGTACAGTGTACAGTGTACAGTGTACACACATCAAGTGAAAAGGGAACAGGCACTAAGATTTGTAGGTCCTTGAAGCAGGCTAAATTATAGTTGGATAACCTGAACCATTTTACACCTTGCCCCGACTTCCCGCATAGAACAGCAATAAACAAATCATCAGGTGACTCTGCCACTCATTTGTCAGCCAAGCACAAAATAAACCAAGTTGCTACATGCCATACATAGAGGTAATCATACAATCTCCATAAGGACTGCATTAAACATTCTAGCTCATTTAGTTGGCCTTACCTTACAATCATTCTGAACAAATTCTTAATCATTCTGAACAGATCCCTCAATAGTAATATGGCATGTGAAGGGACAAATGCAAGATTGCCATTTGAAGAACAAAAGTCAATTTTTCTAGCCACCCTAAAAAAATGAGTTAGGGTCCACTGCTAGAAGGATATTTTCCTTTCACAAATATTTCACTGTTAAAAAATTTTGGTACCAGGGGTTTAAAATGCTGAACTCAACTATACACGTGTGAACCAACTTGAAATATTTTCCTTTCAACAAATCCAGAGCATAAATATCATTTCATAATATTTTACAAGAAAATTTAAGTCTCCTCTAGTGGCCATATTTGGCATCTTCACATCATATTGGGCCATCACTTTCCATCTATGCATGATAATCAGGAACGAAAACAAGCAACTGTAGAACGAAACAGAAAAAAAAAAAAAAAAAAAAAAAGAAAGAAAGAACAAAAAAACAAAAAAACCACTCATGAATGACATGAAAATGATTACCTGAGATTTGGATGGTGGCTGCTGACTTGCCTTTTTAGCATTCTTAACACTAGGAAGTTGATTATTTAAATCTGTAATTATGGTATCCAGCAGCAATATCACAAAGGAATTAAGGGCTGTCACTGAGCGTTGGTTGATCCAGTCCAATGATGTTTTATAAACAGCATCTGGGATATGTGAGACAGGGATCTATTCAAAGAAACAAGTAGAGCTGATGACAACAGAATTTTGGTACTTCAGCATATAGAATTTTAATCTACATCACAAAGACAAATGGGAAGGCAAGAATAATAAATCATAGATAATACGCAGAAATGAAAAGAAAAGCCAGGCAAGACCAGGGTAGAGATGATTCCTTCGAATTCTGCTGAGCAAATACATTAGCAACTCAACTTAAAACATCCAGAATGAAACGGAATAAAACAGTAGACAAACAAACTCGAACATTCAAACAGGCATATAGTCAGGGGTCAAGCCATGGCCCGCCTCATTGAGCAAATAACCTACTTGAATTAATCTATGTACTTGCCACAAAATTTGGATAGCTTGGATGAAGTGCTTGCAACTAAATTTCTAATAAAGCGGCTAAAGGATCAGATCTTGAGGCCAGCATCTATAATTTCCTTCTCTTTGAAGAAAACTTTGCATGCCTTTGATTCATCTAATTTTTTAATTACCTTTTCTCTATTTTAACTACTTGATTTACTATATGCCTCTCCTTAGTTTCATTTTTCTTAGATGTCACAAGTCTAGTTAGTGAAAATGTGTATAGGTTTCCCTAGATATAAATAAAAAATTCATTTTTGTCTTAAAAACTAATATTAAATTCATATATATAAAATGTTGCTTTGGTCTACACATTATTAACATCCTGGATTAGCCTCAGTTTTCCAAGTTGCAAGGAAATGATGCCAAACAAAGCACAACAAATGTTTTTTTTTTTAAAAAAAAAACCTGCAACTCTAATAAAAACATAATAATCAATAGCTGCTAATTAAAAATATCAAGGGATAGAAGAAAATTTCAAGCTTTTGTATTCTAATACAGAATCCAGGAATTATACATCAAAGGTCCCCCAATTAATCTCACATCCGCTCACAAAAAAATTGTTCTTTTTATGCATACAGCCATACAGAAGCATCCCACGGATGATATGCTGTCAAGCCAAAAAGTATAACCGACGGCAATTAGGAGTTATAATGTACCTAGTCTCAAGCCAAAATCCCTGCTTGGGTAAACAAAAAGCCAATCATCTAACCAGAAACACACATTTGACAGTCTTGATCCTTCTATTCAGAACAGGTCATAGAAAATGTAAAAGCAATGACACTCATAACAGAAGATACATGGATGTCAGTACAAAAACCAATCTGAGATAGGCAGAAATTAGAAATACAAGCTAATGAACTCTCCTGCACTACTTAACTTTACAAGTAAGAGTCCATGCACAATTGAACCTTTAAAAGAAAAACAAAAACACCATACCCGCAGTATATACTACAAATCCTCATCATTTATATTAAAAGAAAACTATGTTTCTAAAAGATAAACTATGCAACCCTGCATCATATCCTCAAGATACAGAAAGGAAAAAGAGACAACAAAAATCATATACATGATGTACATAAACAGAATTTTAATCCTTTTCCAAAAAATAATGAATATCACAAATTTATGGAATGAAGTGAGCTTGGTAATGACCAACGGGGAATGTTGGCCTGGGGCTCCCTGGAGTCATTTGATTAAAAACCAAATTGATATTGAATTGTGTAACATACTGGAATATAACACAAAATAATGGTAGCTGAATTGTTCGGCACACATGCATAGGCCCACACTATACCAGGCTTGGTAAAGATCATAATTTTCTTACTAGAAGACATCTGAACAGCCGCAGCTGTATCAAAATTTTAGTACAGTATTCAGATAAAGAACAATTCAATATTCCATACAAAAAATAAAATTCAAATAATTTTTGTCTTTTAAGGGAGTGGGACAAGATAGTACAGTCGAAACATACTTCATAACAAAAGATAGAAGTTCAACCCATGCGTTTCACGAGCCCAATTCACAAACTCGTTTTCCACATAGTTTCTCTCATCAGCTAAAACATTGATCCAAATTTTTTTCATCAATTAAAAAAAAATTCACCACAATTCAGGTCATATACTAATACAAACTGCACCGCATGTCCTTACAACAAAATTTATCACCACTATGAAATTTCAACTAAATAGTAGAGATCGTAATAGCAAAATGTAAAAGCAAATCATAAAATATATACAAAAAAAAAAATAAACCAACCTCAGAAAGTTTAGCTACAGGAGATTCCCTAAATGTCTTAACCCAAGGAAACTGAGCAGGAGACACAGCTGTAAAAGTTCGGGCAAAATAATCAGCGAATCGCATCAATTGAATATCCTCCTGGTCTGGATAAGAACCCTAATTCACAAAAGATCACTAGTTCAGATCACAATTTAACATGCAATTCAATTCAATTCAATCCCTTTAATGACAAAATCAAAAATTAAATCTATCAAAAGAACACTGACCGACAAATCCAAGAGAAATGCTGCCAAATCAGAGGCATCCATCTTAGCAGCAGCTTCAGAAACCGAAACTTTAGGCTTTTTATCGACTTTCTTCTTTTTCTTCTCTTTCTTCTCCTCTTTAACATTAATATTAATATTTACTCTATCCTCGTTGAAATCACTATCATCGGAATCATCGCGTTTCTTCGATCTAGACTTCGGAGCATCATCATCATCATCAAAAAAAGCATCAGATTTCCTCTTAGCATCCTCCACAATGCGACGATGACGATCCTCATTCTGCTGATCAAGATCACGGAAAACATTGTTCACTTTATCAGAAGAAGCAGCGATGGTTGTGGCGGATTTTTGTTTAGTCTCCTGTTGATTCTTGCGGCGTTTGGCGTAGGTGACCTTTTGCCAGCCATGGTTGTTGTTGGTAATGGCTACGGCGGAAGCATCGTTCTGATAGTGATTGAAGGTTGAATCCTCCATGGATTGAGAAGCGAAATTGTTGTGGGATTGTAAGAGGATAGCAGGAAAAATGGGGGAAGATTTGATGAAGGGGTTTGACTTGGTTTATAGAAGAACTAGTTTGATATAAATGGGTATGGTTGTGGTCATGTGGTGCAAAGTGTCACTGAAATACTAACGTGCAAGCGTGAATTGCGTGCATTATTTGCCTTGTTATGTTTAGACTTTAGAACAATCCAAAACCAATTCTACAATATGATATTCATTTGGATTTTGTAATCCACTTTTAATTTTGATCCGACTTAATAATGTATTTACAGTTATGTAAAAGTTAAGATGAACATAAAATTTAATTGTGAACTGATCTAAAATTGTAACACCCTTAGAATAGGTCGGACTTTTGAAAACACATTTAATGAAAAACATGAGCCAAAACCTACTCATGGGAGTGTTACCGCCACATCTATTTCTAATAAAAATAGATGTAAGGCTTAACGACTAAGAAATAACTTAATAACTTTAAATCCAAAAGAGGGTTTACAACATAAAAGAACACTGAAACGCAATCTATGTCCATATAAAATTTAAACAACTTAAGGTAAAATTTAAACTGAAATACGACTCTAACAAAAGCTATGTTTCTAGGTGATCCTCACTCCACGATTCCCACGCAATCAATAACCTGCAACATAAGAATGCAAGAAAAACAAGGGAAAAACTCCCAAAATCAGGAAATTGAGTAATTCCAACTCCATCCCGTAAAACGATTAAGTTTGAAAATGATTTAAGAAAATAAAATATAATCAAATTGAAAATAATTTTTGAAAATGATATATAGCTGAGTTAAAAAAAAATAATTTATGGAAACAATATAAACAATATCACATAAACCAATTTATTAATTTGATATTTAATAATGACAAACACATAATCAATTTTTTTTTTTGAGGGAACGAGAACGCCAGTAGGCCGAGGCTTTACCCCTATACCTACTTTATCAAGAGGTCGTCACCCCAAATAATTCAAGGCCAGTATAGTAGTCTCAGGGAACCCTAGTGTGCACACCCCTTCTACTTGGATCACAACAAATAGAAGGAAGACCAAACATCGTATCAAGTATCAGAAATAATAATACCTGTCGACAGCTATACTAACCAAACAGGACAACCTGTTCATCACCCTTATACTTGGATCACAACAAATATAAGAGCTTCATTTCCCTCGAGTTACACTTTACGTGATTTAATAGATTTTTATAATTAGTCGCGAGCACACAAACATATAATCAAACATACATTATTTATTTTATTTTAGGATAATAAATTTTCCCAACAAAAATATATCACAAGAATATTCAATTGCAATATTAATATCATAATATATTTCTCCCAAATTCAATCGCATTTAAAATTATTATTAAAATAATAATATAACTTTCATCAAAATAATAATATTATAAGTGTCTCTCTTTCAAATTAAACCGTATTTAATTTCGTCATCAAAATAATAATATAAATTTTATCAAAATAGTAATTATAAATTCAAGTTTGACAAAATATAATTTGAGAATATATAAAACATAATATCATACAAAATAATGTCATATCAAATCATGCACCCATTTAAACACATTATTTATCACTTAGCACATAATACTAACGGGATAGTCCTAATTAGATGGACATTGAAAATTACCTTGTCACGCGATCTTAGACAACGTACGCTCCTAATAATCTCGGTCTAAGAATTCGCTGTCTTTAATATCGAAATCTTGCGTTTTCTTGACTTGAATTTTTAAGCAAATGGGAGATGTAGGAAGAGTTTGTAGGAGAAAAAGGAAGTGTGAGTAATAATGTGAATGAAATTAAGGGTAATTGGTTTAATTTATAAGAGATAAGTGAGGTTAGTTATAAGGTTTAGAGGGAGGAGTGGGAAGTTATTGTTAATGGGGAGTTATGTTTTCTTTTTTTATTTTTATTTTTTATTTTTATTTTTTTATTTTTCTGAAATTTATTTATTATTATTATTATTTTAAAAAAAAAAACGGTTGTTACATACACTCCCCCTTAAAACAAAAGTTCGTCCTCGAACTTAAAGTTAACTACTGAAGTTTTAAAAGAATATTGAACGGTTTGATAGACTCGCATCACCCCCCTATTTAAAAAGTTTCGTCCTCGAAACTCAACGTACCTGTTCGAAGAGTTCGGGGTATCGCTTTCTCATGTCAACTTCGGTTTCCCATGTAGCTTCTTCGGTTTGCTGGTTTGTCCATAATATCTTGACCAACTTAATTTCCTTGTTCCGGGTACATCTTGTTTTGGTATCAAGGATTTTTATTGGTTTTTCTTCAAAGGTAAGGGTTTCATCAAGTTCAATGGTTTCAGGTTGTATGATATGGGAAGGGTCATAGACATATTTTCGGAGTTGGGATACATGGAAAACATTGTGGACTTTAGCTAGGTTCATAGGTAGGGCTAATCTATAGGCTACTTCCCCAATTCGTTCCAATATTTCATAAGGACCTATAAAACGAGGACTCAATTTACCCTTCTTACCAAATCTCATGACACCCTTGGTTGGTGACACTTTGAGCAAAACTTGTTCACCTACTTCAAACTCTAATGCCCTCCTCTTTTTGTCTGCATACGACTTCTGACGATCTTGCGCTTCCCTCATGCGTTCTTGGATCATTCTTACTTTCTTTGTAGTCTCCTCAATCATGTCTGGTCCTAATCCCAACGACTCATTAACATCATTCCAACATATAGGACTCCTACACTTTCTCCCATATAGGGCTTCGTAAGGTGCCATTCCTATGCTAGAATGAAAACTATTATTGTAAGAAAACTCTACATACATCAAATTATCCTCCCAAGATCCACCAAAATCCATAACACATGCTCTTAACAAATCCTCAAGAGTCTGAATCGTTCTCTCTGTTTGACCATCTGTTGCTGGATGAAATGCAGTACTGAACTTTAGTATCGTGCCTACTGCTTCTTGTAGCATCTTCCAAAATTTGGACAGAAATCTCGAATCTCTATCCGATACAATGTCCTTAGGCACACCATGCAATCTCACTACCTCTTGAAAATACGCATCTGCCATCTGTTGCATTGTCCAAGTATTCTTCATAGCTATAAATCTTGCTGTTTTTGTTAATCGATCCACTATCACCCATATGACATTCTTCCCTGTTTTTGACTTTGGCAATCCTACTACAAAGTCCATTGAAATCGACTCCCATTTCCATCCAGGTACTTCTAATGGTTGCAATTTTCCCCCCGGCTTCATATGTTGAATTTTCACCTTCTGACATGTTAGACACTTCGCCACAAAGCCTGCAACTTCACGCTTCATGTTGGGCCACCAAAAGTTCTTCTTAAGATCCTTGTACATCTTATCACCACCAGGATGTATTGAGTATGGCGAATTATGGGCTTCAGTCATAATCTTAGTCTTAAGTTCCTCGTCATGCGGTATGCACCATCTTCCTTTATACTTCATTACGCCATTTTCATCACTTTCGAACTCAGGTGCTTGACCATTCTCCTTCAACTTCTTCAATTTAGTTAACCAGTTATCCATAACTTGCTTCACTTTAATTTCCTCAAAAATATCGGATTCAATCGTCATTCCATTCAATTGAGTACCCACATATCCATATTCTACCACTTCTAAGTTCATCCTACGAATCTCTTCACACAACTCATCTGCTAAAATTAATGCATTTATTGTATGACTGGACTTCCTACTCAGAGCATCAGCTACTTTGTTTGCCTTTCCTTCACAATACTTCAAATCCAAATCATAATCCTTAATGAGTTCTAGCTATCGTCTTTGTCTCATATTCAACTCCTTTTGAGTGTACAAGAACCTCAAACTCTTGTGATCAGTATAAATCTTGCACTTTACTCCAAATAAATAATGTCTCCAAATTTTCAATGCAAAGACTACAGCTCCCAATTCTAAGTCATGTGTGGTGTAATTCTTCTCATGCGGCTTAAGTTGTCGTGAAGCATATGCTACTACTTTCCCATCTTGTATCAACACACAACCTAGTCTATTCTTAGATGCGTCTGTATAAACCTCATATTCTCTACTTTCATTCGGTAAGGTCAGCACAGGTGCAAAGGTAAGCCTTGATTTCAACTCTTGGAATGCCGCTTCACACTTCTCATCCCATTGAAACTTAGTGGTCTTCTTCATCAAATTAGTAATAGGTTGAGCGATTCTCGAGAAATTTTTCACAAATCTCCTATAGTATCCGGCTAGGCCTAAGAAACTTCTCACTTCTGTCACATTAGTGGGTGTAGGCCAGTTCATTACTGCTTGAACCTTTGAGGGATTCACCATTACTCCATCTTTTGTAATTACATGCCCCAAAAATGCTACCTTTTCTAACCAGAATTCACATTTTGAAAACTTGGCATACAACTTATTCTCTCTTAAAATCTCTAAAACTTTCCTCAAATGAGCCTCATGCTCTTCTCGATTCATAGAGTATACTAAAATATCATCAATAAAAACAACTACAAACTTATCTAAATAAGGCTGAAAAGTCCTATTCATAAGGTCCATAAAGACAGCAGGCGCATTAGTGAGTCCAAAGGGCATGACTGTGAACTCATAATGGCCATACCTCGTTCGAAAAGCTGTTTTGGCTATATCCTCTTCTGCAATTCGTAATTGATGATAACCTGATCTCAAATCAATCTTTGAAAATACTCCTGCACCCCTAAGTTGATCGAATAGATCCTCAATTCTAGGAAGTGGATACTTATTCTTCACCGTCACACTATTTAAATCCCTATAATCAATCATAGTCTCAATGTTCCATCTTTCTTCCTAACAAATAATACTGAGGCTCCCCAAGGTGATACACTTGGTCTTATATATCCTTTATCCAACAAATCCTCAAGTTGTACCTTCAACTCTTGCAACTCGGCAGGTGCCATCCTATAAGGTGCCTTTGAAATGGGTCCTGTTCCCGGAACTAAGTCAACCTTGAAGTCTAACTCTCTCATAGGTGGCATTTCTGGAATCTCATCTGGGAACACATCAACAAACTCCTTAACTACAGGTATCTCTCCTAACTCGTCCTCTTTCATGCTCGTGTCCTTTACATGGCACAAATATACGGGGTAGCCTTTCCTAAGATAGGTCTGGAGATTTAAGGCGGAGATAAGCTTGGTCTTTGGTGGCTCGGAAGTAGTTTCTTGGTACGTTAGTTTATTTTCCTTAGGGCCTCTAAAGGTAATTCTCTGTTTAGCACAACGGATTTTAGCCTGATACTTCTTTAACCAATCCATTCCCAAAAACGAAATCGAGGCAACTAATAAAAAAAACGAAAGACAACGAAAATATAATTAAAAGAAATAACCACTACTACTAAGTACTTAAAAGTACTTCAAAACAATAAACTCATTTGTCCCCACTCTCATAATTTATTTTATTTTATTTATTTTATTTTTGTAACTTACTTAAATTATTTAAAATAATTTTACTTGTATCATTTACCCTATTTTTTTATTTAAGCCTTTACAAACTTTAACTCCTAAACGACCCTAAGATTTGACCAAAACAAACCTAAGCTACTGATACCACTTTGTAACACCCTCAGAATAGGTCGGACTTTTGAAAACACCTTTAATGAAAAACATGAGCCAAAACCTACTCATGGGAGTGTTACCGCCACATCTATTTCTAATAAAAATAGATGTAAGGCTTAACGACTAAGAAATAACTTAATAACTTTAAATCCAAAAGAGGGTTTACAACATAAAAGAACACTGAAACGCAATCTATGTCCATATAAAATTTAAACAATTTAAGGTAAAATTTAAACTGAAATACGACTCTAACAAAAGCTATGTTTCTAGGTGATCCTCACTCCACGATTCCCACGCAATCAATAACCTGCAACATAAGAATGCAAGAAAAACAAGGGAAAAACTCCCAAAATCAGGAAATTGAGTAATTTCAACTCCATCCCATAAAACGATTAAGTTTGAAAATGATTTAAGAAAATAAAATATAATCAAATTGAAAACAATTTTTGAAAATGATATATAGCTGAGTTAAAAAAAACAATTTATGGAAACAATATAAACAATATCACATAAACCAATTTATTAATTTGATATTTAATAATGACAAACACATAATCAATTTTTTTTTTTTGAGGGAACGAGAACGCCAGTAGGCCGAGGCTTTACCCCTATACCTACTTTATCAAGAGGTCGTCACCCCAAATAATTCAAGGCCAGTATAGTAGTCTCAGGGAACCCTAGTGTGCACACCCCTTCTACTTGGATCACAACAAATAGAAGGAAGACCAAACATCGTATCAAGTATCAGAAATAATAATACCTGTCGACAGCTATACTAACCAAACAGGACAACCTGTTCATCACCCTTATACTTGGATCACAACAAATATAAGAGCTTCATTTCCCTCGAGTTACACTTTACGTGATTTAATAGATTTTTATAATTAGTCGCGAGCACACAAATATATAATCAAACATACATTATTTATTTTATTTTAGGATAATAAATTTTCCCAACAAAAATATATCTCAAGAATATTCAATTGCAATATTAATATCATAATATATTTCTCCCAAATTCAATCGCATTTAAAATTATTATTAAAATAATAATATAACTTTCATCAAAATAATAATATTATAAGTGTCTCTCTTTCAAATTAAACCGTATTTAATTTCGTCATCAAAATAATAATATAAATTTTATCAAAATAGTAATTATAAATTCAAGTTTGACAAAATATAATTTGAGAATATATAAAACATAATATCATACAAAATAATGTCATATCAAATCATGCACTCATTTAAACACATTAATTATCACTTAGCACATAATACTAATGGGATAGTCCTAATTAGATGGACATTGAAAATTACCTTGTCACGCGATCTTAGACAACGTACGCTCCTAATAATCTTGGTCTAAGAATTCGCTGTCTTTAATATCGAAATCTTGCGTTTTCTTGACTTGAATTTTTAAGCAAATGGGAGATGGAGGAAGAGTTTGTAGGAGAAAAAGGAAGTGTGAGTAATAATGTGAATGAAATTAAGGATAATTGGTTTAATTTATAAGAGGTAAGTGAGGTTAGTTATAAGGTTTAGAGGGAGGAGTGGAAAGTTATTGTTAATGGGGAGTTATGTTTTCTTTTTTTATTTTTATTTTTTTATTTTTATTTTTTTATTTTTCTGAAATTTATTTATTATTATTATTTTTTTTTTAAAAAAAAAAACGGTTGTTACAAAAATACTTAACATGAAATTAATCTGATGATCTAAATGAATACCTCTAACGTGTATGAGTATTACTAATATTATCAAATTGGTCTTGTATGAAAATAAGTGCATTCTAAAACATGTGTTAGAATCGACCCAAAACATATAACTCGAAATTGAACCGATAATCTAGTGCATGACCATTACTGCATTACTCTTCTTATCAGATTGGCCTTGAATGAAGTTAATGCATGCTAAAATATGATAGGATTGACCCAAAATACATAATCCGAAATTGATTCGGTGATCTAGTTTAGTACATTACTCTTCTTATCAGATTGGTCCCGTATAAAATTGATGCATACTAAAGTGTGTATTGTGTATGAGAAAGTGTGGGTTATCACTTAGTTAAGTGTAGAATGAAGATCAGAGACTAAAGCAAGTAAAGAGACAATTGAGTAGCGGTACACAATAATAATGTTGTGTAGTATTAGTTTACTCATTATGGTGACCATTTGTCTTGATGAGCTTGCCATTTGATTTTGTGTGATCAAAGGTGTTATGGTACATAATAATAACGTTGTGTGATCTTGTGCGGTATATATTTAGGTATTTATTTATGTGTAAAATTAATTTTAGCTTCTCATCATCTTATTTATGCATATTTTTAATATAATTTTATTTTATCTTATTTTTCTAATAATTAAAGGCAAATTTAGAATATTTTATTAGAGTTATAATTTAACAATTGATTAAACAATGAAGCATATTACTAAGGTGAAGAGGTTATCTGCACCAAAATCTCAATCCCGAAACATAGTTTCATCACTTGGCTTGTCTTGTCCGGTCATAATTAATGCGGATAATATTATACCACTAAAAACAAATTAAACTTAATTATGGAAAAGACCAAATTAACAATCAATTATTCCTTAAAATAATTCTCCAATAACCACAATTTCTCATGATATCATCGAAAATTTTATTTTCTAATATATGGTTTATGTAGGCTTGGTTAATTTTGACAAAAATAAATCACATAAATAAAACCTATTACAATCTCAACAATTTTATATCAAGAGACAATCGCTAACAATGTCTACGGTTCTCCAACAAAAATATTGAAATTGTTAGTGATTTCACAGCAGAGTCACTATTAACTGAGTGTTTTCCTTTTGAGTTTTAAAAAGGACAACAAAAAGATGTTAACGAAAAGGTAAAACCATTTGCATAATACTCTAAAGAAAATGTTGAATAGGAAGTTGGTGTAAATTCACATAACTAGTTTCCCGTTTAAATGTGGATGGTGAGAACATTTGAATTTTGAGTGATTTAGAAAGATGAAAAATCTCTTGCTTGAATAACAAAAAGGATATAAGACATTTAGAGAGGATATAAGACATTTAGAGGGGAATAGTTTAAAGGGAAAATGTTGACAAATTTTGTTAAGAATACAATCTCTCCTAAGATGAAAAGATTTGAAAAGAAAACGCTCATTTTTCTTCCTTTTCCTTTCCTTCTCTTCTAAACAAACAAGATATACTCTCTCTTCTTTCCCCCTTCCCTTCATTTCTTTTCTCTCCTAATATATTATCCAAACATAGTGTAAATATCCTTTTAAACTTCATAGTTGTTGACTTTCTTTTATGTGAGTGACGTTGAATATGCACAAAAAAACAAATTTAGCCCAGAAGGCGTCTCAGAAACTCACTTTGATGCTCAGCTTAAATCTGCAAGTGAAGAAGACAAAGTGCGTTGCTCCTTGCTCAAGTAAACTCTAGCAAAATAAGCAACTTTAATATTAACCTCAAGCTCAACCGCAAAATGCTTAATCCGAAAATCAAATCCTTATCACAAGTAGACATGTACAATGGGGTCATCATACAAAATCGTCACACATACAGTTCGCCTAAACAAGTAGACATGTACAACAAGTGAAACCTCCTAAAATCTCGTGACCCGAGCTGTTATTTAGCTTCACCTATAACAATAAGCAACTAACCAATCAATTAAGGTTGAAAAGAAAGAGGAAATCTAAAGAAATGATGCATGATTTCCATATCAGAAGCAATACTGGTTACTGAATACAAGATAAGTTCAACTTTATTTGCCGAAGCGTCTGTAATTGTACGCCCAATAGGACATTAAACCCTCTAATGTTCATGAATAATCATTCACATAATGCAAAATAATGAAACTGGTATTAAAGGAAACAAGCAATCAGCGCAATATAAACCTCTCGAAGGTGTTACTATCATTGTTCACCATTGAAAGCACGAGAAATACTTTTTAAAAACTTCAATGCGAGGCAATTTTGAGACTTAAGGTCTTGTTGATCCATGACTTCCATCTACCATGTCCCCGTCTAGCAATAGTAGTACCCTCAGTTTCAGCATTTTTGGCAATCTCAGATTGTGGCTTCTTGCAGAGTAGAAAATTCCGCACACCATGAGTTCCGATTGCCTCAAGTGAACTTAAAGCTGCAAAAAACACCATCAAACAAAGATAAACAACCAATTCTACAGACACAACATAAAAGCTAAAACAGATAAATAAGCCAACAAGAAGACACATATTGCCCCACATTAAGTAATCACAATATTGACCATAGAAAAAGCACAAAATTAAAGTAATGCATGAGCAATTACAGGCTAGACTAGCTGAAAAATGGTAATGAACAGTTGACACGCAAAGATAGACTCCCATGGCAAATATCTAAACACTAAAACTTCTCCAAATTCGGAAACATTATTGAACAGCTGCCATCTTTCAAAGAGATTTATAGATTGGCCTTACTAAGATATTGAAGGAGGGGTAGATCCTACGATCCTCAACAAAATCAATTGGTATTAAGTATTAACGAAAACGTCTATTCCCATAACTAGACCTAAAAAGGAGTGTTGAACGATGAACAGTTTATTGTCGACCAGTTTAGTTGGCTCATTTAATCGGCTAGTGCATAGTAGCATTGGCTACTTCAATTGAATGTTGAGTTAGCTATATAAGTTTGTTATTGATGTAGATGTTGGGAAAACTACGGGTGTTGACTCTTTATTAGGGAAAACATAAGCAACCAAGCCAATTATGAAGATCTCCACAACAGCTCTTTCATTTTAGATAAACGTTAGGTCAAAAGTCGCTTAAAGAACAAGTAAGACCAACCAACAAGATGATAACAAAATTCCAATCAATATGCTGGCCAGGAAACCGATTACCAAACATGGTCAAATTAACCTTGAACAAATATAACAACCCAGATAATGTTAAAGTCTGGCCAAGGGTAAGGTCAAAGTTCAATCCAATCATAAAGCAAACTGAACAAACTAATCAACATCTCAGGAAGCAACAAACAAACTTCTGATTTAGTATGTGAGTTTATTCCATGAGTACAAAAACAATCAAACAGCAATAAACTAGCAAAAATATTGCAATTAAATAAAAAATTACAACAATTATAACAGTTACACAAAAGGACAATCAAAAGAAGGAACAATTACCATCAGATCCAGAGGTAGGGCAATAAAGGAGAAAATCATTAAGATTGGATCCAAGCACAGGAAGACGACCTTCACGAGCATAAGATTTCAACGCCATATCGATAACAGCAGCAACAAGCTCCCCTTCTTTCACCACAAATCTCAACGGCCCCGTACTTCCTAGAACATTGACAGTAATCAAGAGACGATTTCCCTTATTATTTTGGGATTTCTTTTGCTTGCTCAGCAACATCGTTAATTAAATTTGTATTGATTTATTTTTGTTGATTTTAATTGAACGAAAAGAAAATGAAAATAGAAAGAGAGAGATCTAGACGAAAGGAAAAGAAATAATTCAAGGGTCAAGTCCGAGGCAGCGGTAGTACCAGCCTTCCATACAAGAACCGAAAGCAAATGCAGAAGCAGAAGAAAGAGAATGAACGAAAACCCCCCTTGTAGAGAGGAAGGGGGAAAATGGCATGTAATTAGATGAAATTTCTACCATTCACAACCCAGTACTGCTTCGAAAAATTGAGAAAATCGGTAGAGGAATTCGTGATGAATTGCTTAAGAATTAAAATCGTATCGAGAGATCAGAAAAACTTGAAGATGATAGCGATGGCGGAGGCGGAGAGATTATCTTACTATATAGGCCTAGGGTTTAGAATTGGGGAATTGATTAGGGTATGTTCTTGCTTTTGTAGGAGAATCCGCAGACTTAGGTTTGTTACGGGTGGTAAATGATTTCAAAGTTCAAACCTAACACGCTGCTGTTACGGGAAGGGAAAATGAGTATATTCCCTTTTACGTTCACGTGTTCAAATTAGATCTGACAAAGCTAATCCGATCTGCTAATTCGATCTGAATTTAATTCGAAACAAGTGTGTTTGAGTTGAATTTTTTTATTCAATTAATAAAATGGGTTGATTCGATTTGATCTATATATTAAATAAGTTAGATTTAGGTGAAAATTTTGAATCTGAAATAAATTTGTATAACTCATTTAATTAAAAGAGTTAATTCTAAGTTAAATCAATAAGTATTACTTAACCTTAATTAATTTAATATTTCTATTTTTTCACATTAATACAAAATAAACAACTGCTAAACAAAAAGTTAAAAAATAAGGCATAAAAATTAGATATAATTAAAAACCCTAAAATAAAAACAAAAAAAACTTTATACAAGTTAAGTGGGTCGATATCAAACTAACCTGATGTGTTGCAAAATAGATAAGGGTTGTCATTTTCGACCTAATTAACTATTGGTCAGATTTGGGTTAAAGGAATTTTGACATGTTTATACATGATTTGGACTCGACCCAACCTGATCTATTGACATGCCTAGTTCAAATGATTAGTACAACTTTATGTCACCAAATTTATTTTATGTATACTGATGAAAAAACAAAAAAATTAAAATAAATATTGTAACGTAGTGAAAAAATATGTTAAATGAGATGAAAAAGTTAAATTAAATGTGTAAATAGAAAATTAACAAAAATAAAAATTAGGCAAATTTGATAGATATAGCACAGAAAAAGTGAATTGTTTTTAATGGAAAAATAGGATTTAGTAATAAATGAACAAAGTTAATTAATTGTAGATGAAATTAAAAAAAAATTAAAATATATAAATAAGATTAAAAGAAAATTTTAAAAATGATACAAATTTTAAAATTTTAAGGTAGGGATGGAGTACTTCTATAAAGTACTGCTTGACTCTTGAGCAATTCATTATACTTCCCCCACCTACTCTGATTCTTCTATTTGATCACCAATCATGAATTTTTTTTTTTCCACCTTAAACAAGTGGGAGTATATTAATTAATTAGCCATCATAATTTTTTTAGATTAATTTATTGATTTTTCAATTATCATCCAATTTTAATAATTATAAATGAGCTTTTTGTGTTTAATAGCTTGTGGTCTATAAGAAAACATAAATTATTATTTTTTTAATAAAATTATATTTGTGGCTCCCAAACTTAAATTTCTTGTTGGAACAATAACTATTGACATTTTTGAATTTTATAATTCGAAATTTATAAGCTTTATATATTCACCATGTTTATTTATGAAAACTATTTGACCTTTATGTTTTTGTATATTCACATTGTTTATTTATGGCAGCATTGGACATATATTAACAAATTAAATGATATAGGAGTACATTATTAACTGCAAAAAATTTGGTTATTATTAGATATTGACTTTAAATGATTTATTAAACCCACTTAATATAATGTGATCTGTGGATGCTTGTAAAGTTTTATTTAGACTTTTTATTTTAACTATATATGTAATAGCCCAGATTTAGCTTGAAAAAGGATTGATAGACTACTCATATTAACAAGAATGTATCTTCTTTTCTAGGGAGCCCATTTGCTAAGAACTCAACAGTTAAGTGTGCTTGGTGGGGAGCAATCTTAGGATGGGTGATCTCCTGAGAAGTGTTCCCTAGTGCGCACGAGTGAGGCCAAAGTGCGCTGGAAAGACTTGTGTTGATTTGTAGGGCCAGTCTAGAGTCTCGATGAGTAGTCATCAGCGGTGTGAGGGGCCGGGGTGTTACAATATACTCCCTCCGTTTTCAAATGTTCTTCTTATTTATTTTTTTATCATCTATATATATCTTAAACATCTTAATTAAATTTCTCTCTTCAAAATAAAATATTCTAAATAAGAAGAACATTAGGAAACCGAGGGAGTAAGACATATGATGATCACATGGAAGATTTAATATATTGACAAAAATATATAGTAACTTTTGATTATTAAAAATATATAGTAACTTTTGATTATTTTTGTGTTGGGTGTTGTTTCTTAACATGAACATCTCAAGTCTATGTTGTATACGGGGTATTTCATGCAAATTTTGATAAATTATTATTGGACATTTATACACAAAAATCGCTCAAACAAGAGAATCGATTGCACATAAATTTGATGAGATTTATCTTTAAATCAATTGGTAATTAGAAAAGTTAGTCAATCTCTCTATTTATTCGATGTGTGTTCATATGTGTTATTTTTCAAAAATGTTCTAAAATGTTTTTCCCCGATTAACTGAAAATTGTGAGCTTCATAAATGACAAATTTGTTAGTCAATCTTTCTTTAAATCTTAAATGTGACATGTAAAATCACACATGTAAATTATTTTCTGACAAATATGCTTGAACAATAAGACGATCGATAAGCTTGAGAAGATGCAAACTTTAAAATTATATATGATATTTGAACGAATTCAAAATACTACAGATAACATGGCAAAACCCTCATCCATACGTATTTGTTGAAACTAATTCGCTTACTATTTTTTTTCCAGTATTATGTCAAAAATCAATTATTAATGAGATTTTTAATCAGATGACTCAAACAAATTTAAAGGTGAGAAAAATCCAAGATCAATGTAATCTTAGACTATATAATTTCTAATTTTAGAAATAGAGTTTCTTAGAATGAATCAATAAGCTGGCAAATTTTAAAAAAAACCTAAAACCTCACGTTAGAAACCCTAAGTTTTTTGAGGCCTATATGCTAGAAATACAAAAGGAAATGACTCTTTGGCCGCGTTCTTCTTTTTGGGTATGAATTGCTACCGTCATTTTTTTTTCCAGATTCTATTCGTGGTTTTTCAATGAATAGGATACACTGAGTATTATGATGACGACAACAAAAGGAAATTACTTAACGAAAACACTCGAGCAAAGGTCATTCGGTCGAGTGAGCGGCGCACATCTATTGTCTAATCTCGTCGAGTTTTGATCTTTGCACTAGAGTTTCCCAACTTGATATGTCATCAACATTTTTATATTGAAAGCAAGAGAAACATAGTTGCTCTACCGCATAAGTAGCATCGTTATTATAAAGATTTTGATTTAATTTTTTCATTCATAATTATTCAATCTGAGTAAATAAAAGTAACTAAATAGTTCTATTATTATTCCTATAAAAAAAATACTATTGTTATTATTTTTTTGTATTTTCTACTCTAATTAAATCAATTAACGAAATCAATACTTTATTATTATCAATTAATAATGAATATACACAATTATACTTAAAAAAAACTTATGTTTAATATTAGGAAAAATTAACTGGAATAATCCAACTTTTTAATGATTTTTCAACAATAATCGCACTTATTAAAAATATTTTCTTAAAGTAAATCTAGTAACCAGATGACTCATTATATATCAAGTTTTATCTTTTTTTAAAAAGATAAATTCAAATAAAATTTTAAAAAATATGTTTAAAAGTATCAAAAAAATTTCTGATTTTTTTTAATATTCAAATTTTTTAATGTAAATTTTCAAATTTTTTTTTTCTAATTTTACATCAATTTTCATTTTATTTTGTTGGTAAATTACCTACTATGGTAATTTATAGGGAACTATACTAGCAACCTACCCAATTTATTGTAGAAATTTTCGGAATTAATAATTGGACCATGCAAACTATAAATACCTTTTCTTGGATAAAAGAACAGATTACTCAATCCATTTGCATATCGCTCGTGTTATATATAATAACTCGATCCTTCATTTCGAATGCATATCTCATTTTCGCACAGCAAGGTTATGAAAATCCACGAGAAGCAACTGGACGTAGTGTATGTGCCAGTTGCCATTTAGCTAATAAGCCCGGGAATATTGAAGTTCCACAAGCGGTCCTTCCAGATACTGTATTTGAAGCGGTTGTTCGAATTCCTTATGATATGCAATTAAAACAAGTTCTTGCTAACGGCAAAAAAGGGGGTTGAATGTGGGGGTTGTTCTTATTCTACCTGAGGGATTTGAATTAGCCCCACCTAATCGTATTTCTCCAGAGATGAAAGAAAAGATAGACAATCTTTCTTTTCAGAGCTATCGCCCCAATAAACAAAATATTCTTGTAATAGGTCCCGTTCCTGGGAAAAAATATAGTGAAATTACCTTTCCTATTCTTTTCCCGGATCCTGCTACTAAGAAAGATGTTCACTTCTTAAAATATCTCATATATGTAGGTGTTAACAGAGGAAGGGGCTAGATTTATCGGGTTGCCCAAGCTTTCTATAGTTAAATACCTCTAAAGTTGGGATGATTTATGGTTAATTAATAGGTAGATTTATTGTAGGAAAATCATAAAAATATTGGATTATTCAAAATAATTTTTCCTTAATATTATCAATTAATAATGATATACACAATTATACTTAAAAAAAGGGGGAAATTGTTAGAAAGTAACAAGTAATTTTTTTTTTCAAAAAGTACCTAATAAAAAAAATTTTGCCAAAAAATACCTAATAAATTTTTTTCTTTTTTCAAAGAGTACTATGTAACATTTTACTTCAGTTAACCGTCGAATATAACAATTGACTGATCAAAATTAATTAGTACTATTTGAAAAAGAAAAAGTTTTATTAAATATTTTTTAACAAAATATTTTTTATTTGAAACTTTTTTAAAAAAATTTATTAAATACTTTCTAATACTTTTTCCCACCAGAATATATATTTAATTTTGGGTCATAACACAGCCGGAGAGAGAAATATCAACATTCAAATTAATGCGAGGCGACTTGGCGACTTAATGTCTTGTTGAGCAATGACTTCAACCTGCTTTTTCCCCGTCTAGCACTGGACGTACTAGACTCATTTTCAGCATTTTTAGCATTTTCAGTTTGTGGCTTCTTGCAGAGTAGAAAATTCCGGGAACCATGCGCTCCAATTGCCTCAAATAGACTCAGAGCTGCAAAAATTACAGCCATGAATTATACAATAATTCGATTCAATTACCATAATGATTGAATACATAGAGAAGAAACGGATCGAAGGAAACAATTACCATTATCAGAGGTAGGGCAATAAAGAAGAAAATCATTAAGATTTGATCCAAGTACAGGAAGACGACCTTCACGAGCATAAGATTTCAATGTCATATTGATAACAGTAGAAACAACCTCATCTTCATACACCAAAAACCTCAATGGCCCCGTACTGCCTAGAACGTTGACAGTAATCAACATACGATTGTCTTTGTAATAACTTTGGGCCTTCTTTTGCTTGATTTGCAATAACATCGTAAATTTATTTCGTTTTTTTTCTGGTGTTGATGATTTCATTGTAACGATTAACAAGGATCAAGGCCAAAGCAGCGGTAGTACCAGCGTTCCTTAAACGAACCGAAAACGAATGCAAAACCAGATGAATAATGAATGAAAACCCCCGTTGTAAATAGAAAGGGGGAATCTCGCATATAATGCGATGAAATTTCTACCATGCACAACCTGTAATGGCTGAACAATTGAGAAAATTGTGTAAGAATTCGTTTTAATTTGCTTTAGATTTGAATCGTATAGAGAGATTTGAACAACTTGAAGGAAGACGATAACTAGGGTTTGAATTGCATATGTGCTTGTTTTTATAGGAGTGGTAAGATTTTAGAAGATTTCAAAACCAACACGCTGCTGTAGACTAAGACTGTAGTGCAGTGCGGTTAGTTTGTTACGAGGTTTCTCCCTCTTTTTATGGAAAGAATATTACGGATTTATGGGATGTATTTCTATTTGATTTTGAATTTTTAAATATTTTAGGGAAAATTGGAATGATTTCCGTATATATTGTTAATAAAAAGAAATTCCTATTTTGGTGTTCATAGAAATTTTTTTTTCAAAGTAGTGTTCATGTAGGTAAGGTTTACTAAGCTACTTTGTTTTTGGTTTGGAATTTTCCAAACCTCAATGTGAGCTAAAACAATTGTTGGAATAATTTTTTGAAGGATTAAAGAATATTTGAAAGTATCTTCGATTTGCGATGAAAAAAAGTAAAAATTGCTTCTCTTGATATTCCTATAGCTAGCCACAACTACTTGACGCATTTGAGACTTGGATCAATCTGAGTAAAATAACAGTAAAAACTAAAGAAGAAAAGTTATAATGAACATTTGGATATAAAATTATCGTTGGACGTTGATTTATTTTTAGAAATTTATTAATAACAATTTTAACTCTGTCTTGTTAATTCAAAAAAAATCTTAGTATTGGTAAACTAAAAATTTTCCTTACAATTGGTGGATCTTTCTCATAAAGTAGATAAATTATAATTGATATTTTGTCAGATTTTTCTCGTTTTTATTGGGAATAATTTTTTTTTAGTAAAGTAGATATATAAGTGAACTCTCTAACGTCGTCCTAAATATTTCAACCATGCATTCCTCTTTTTTTTTTCTAAATTCCCCTAACCCATATAATTAAATGATAATTTTAGACATATTTAAAGAAGAAAGCTAACTTTGGATTTTTTGTTGCGATTTTGTATCTATATTATTGTATCATAATTGATTCTATGTATCACATGTTATATGATGTATATACCAATTATTTTGTCGGTCTAATTTTTATGTTTGAAGTTTTCAAATCAAATTTAGATAAATTTGGTTAAATTTTTTTCCTTTATAAAAAACATTTTTGGAAAATAAATTTTAGTGAGAACTAGAGACTGTATTGTTTTATTTTCTAGTTCTACTTAGGTCTAGTATTCTTTTGGTTCACAATAAGATTTAAAGACTCCAAACCAAAATTAAAATAGATTAGTGACATGAGCACCATAATAGAATTTTTTTCTTTTTTAACTTCGGGAAATTGTTTAGAGGATTTTTATTATTTTTATTATAACGTTTTTTTAAAAATTTGGTTAAGGAATGAGATGGGCTATTATTTTGGAAAACTAATATTAAGATATTATTAAATAAATATAAATATTTTATTAAAATCATCTCATTATAATACAATTAGTTAGTTATATACGGGTTGGTACAATTCTAATTTATTAAAAAATAAAAAAATAAAAAAAACATTCTAGAGGTAGTTTAAAAATTTTTTTTTGATGCAAGTCTTGCTAAAAAAAGAAATTCAGTTTTAAAAGGAGAATATTTAGTATAATTATTTTAAGAAATTATTTTTTAATATAAAATTGGTTAAGGAATGAATGAGATGGGCTACTTTTTCGGAAAATTAATATCAAGATTTTTTTTTGAAAAAATGTAATTCAGTAAAAGATTATTTAGGAATAAAATGAAATTCAGCTTTTAAGGAGAATTTTTAGTATAATTGGAAGAAAATGTCATTATCGATAAGAATTTGTGATTAAAAAATGTGATTTATAAGAGATTTATTTTCTCATTAGGCCATTCCAATTCACGTGTTGAATGAGGTGCAAGTATTACATTTATTTTGTTTCCATAAAAGAATGCGTGACCCCTAAGCAATTGGGAATACTTTTACGCAAACACCCTTCATTCTTTTTTGTTTGTCCACTATACTGTTTCACGTATTTTAATGTAAGTTTTGAGCTTAATAACTCATATTACACATAATAAAAAATTATAAAAATAATTGTATACAATTGTAAAATTTCCTAGCATAGATTAGTGATATCAATTTATCTTTCTAAATTAAAACAATTATATTATACAAAACGATTTTATTGTAAAACTATAGAATATATCAAAAAAAATATACAAAAATAATTGTTGTTATAAAACAAAAAAATTATGACTATTTAACTAATTTACAAAACAAGAATTCTTACTCGAGACCGTCTTTTCGAAAGACACGCGCGTGTAAGTGTAATGTGAAAAGTTACATAATATATTTCGAGTTATAACAACATTTATTTGGGGTTATAACATTATATATTTGGTGTTATACCAACATATTAGAAACGGTCGTTGTGTGAGGTTGTTGGTATGACACCCCTATAAGATCACCAACAAATCATAACTTCCTAATAGTTTACATTGCACAATCATGTTATTTGTATCTCATTAATACAATTATTTAGTCAATTTTCTTTACTTCTTATCAACTATATTTGCATTTTGCCTCATTTGTATTTAGTAACAGGATATATTGTATATGATTTACATTGCCTCAATAATTTTCCATGTTTTTCTTTCAAAGTCGTCAATGCAAAATGCAATCCACAACTACAATTTTCTTTAGAATTTCTCATATTTTATCACATTGCACCCAAAAATAATGAATAACATCAATGATATAAAGCAATAGAAAATATTTAATATCAAAATATATATTAATACATTAAATTCCTAATAGAATTACATCAAAGAGAAAGAGTTGAATTTTTCAGAAAGTAGTACTCCCTCCGTTCTTTTTTGATCTTTCACTTTGGGTTTTTCACACATATCAAGGAAGATAGAATCTTTGGGTTGTAGTGGGTATTATTTTAATTAAATAGTAGTGTGAAGTAATGATTGTATTGGAAGTATGAGGTTGTAGTGGGTATTATTTTAATTAAATAGTAGTGTGAAGTAATGATTACATTGAAAGTATGAGAGAGAGAATAATTTTAAATAAAAGAAAAGGGGTACATTAAAAGAATAGGGGGGTCTTTAGGGGTAAAAGTGAGATAAAAACTTTCTAAAAATGGAAAGTATTCTAAAGTAGAAGAACTTTTGAAACTACCCGTTATAGTAATGTGGAAGATAAAAAAAGAACGGAGTGAGTAATAAATAAAGAGAGAGAATAAATTATGTCGATAAAATTAAAAAAAATTTAAAACATATGGATGAGATTAAAATAAAAATAAAACAAATTAAGTGTAATAAATTAAAATAAAAAATATTTCAAATTTAATGGGACGGAAGGAGTATATTTACTATATTATGATTGTGTAAACCTTCAAATATCGAAAGGCCACTTTTATTACTAACAATAGCGGGAAGAAGGAATAAAAAAACAACGAAAAAAGTCAAAAGTCATCCGCCACAATTTTGCAGTGCTTGGAGAAATTTCTTGAATATAAGAGATTACTTATAATGGCGAATGTGATTGGTCTTTTGAAGATTAGAGTAATTAAAGGAATCAATCTTGTAGTCAAAGATGCAAACAGTAGCGATCCTTATGTTATTGTCTCCATGGGTTCTCAGGTTTTTTCCATTTTCTTAATTTCTGTTTGCAATTAAAAGGAATTTGATCTTAAATGGTGATTCATTCTGTTTATATGATATGGAGTTAGATTGTGATTTGTTTTTAAGCCTTAATTTTGTCATTATTTGCCGATGAATGTGTATATTTTATAATATATAGATGGATAGAATTGCAGTGCAAGATTTCTATAATGAGATCAATATTATTGAGAAATTAGACGATTTTTGGAACTTCGGAAAATGATTAGAGTAGTTGTAGCTCATACAAGGATGAATTTCATTACTATCATACTGTTTAGTAGTGATTGAATTGGGTAATTTTAGCATTATGTGGATGTAGAACAAGTTACAAGTATGCCAAAAACTCAGAATCAGAAATAGAAAATCCTATAAGCATCATCAATGGCTAGTTGATTACTATTACTGGCATTTGGAATGTGGTTTCTCTAGTCCCAGACAATCATTTCATGTGATGTTAATAACAGGTTATTTTCATTTTGAAAAGTAGTCTCGTGTCAGACTAATCTGGAATTTCCCTAGTTGACATCAGGAAGAAATAAAAGAGCTTAAGAGGATTGATAGTTCTATGCATAATTCATATCAATAAGGTAGATGTGCTTGGTGTGTGGAATAGTTTTGAAATGAGTGACCTTCTAGATAGTTCTCACTGTGTGCTTGGGTGAGGACAAAGTGCATTTGAAAAAACATTGTGTCGGTTTGTGGTGCAAGTTTACAGCGGATATTGGCGCCAATTCGAAGAAGGATAGTGTCTTACATTATTTATCTTCGGTCTTTGTGTTGGGTTAATTACTAAGTTGTTCGTTGGTTATTGAATCTCTTTGTATGGACTCGTATACAAAGCTCATACTCCTATTAACTTTAAACAAAATCCACAAAAATTTTCTTTGTTCTTCACCAAGCAAATCTCCATCTTATTAGAACATAATCCACCGTTGGATTTTGTACCGCTTCTAAAGTTGGAAGGTTTGAAGGAAACGTAAAGCCTTCTATTCATTTCCCTTTCCCCCCTTTCTTCCTTCACCTTAACCATTTCTATCCAAACATGCCCTTAAATCTGTGGACATAATTAAGCACATTTTGAATCAGCTGAGCTTATAGAACTTTATCTCTTAAGGCCTCATTTCCACCCATGACTATCGTATTAATCTGCAGAATATGCATGCTTCTGTGCCACATTGCTGCATTTATTTCTCGGCTCTATCTTGTTATTCCTTATGTATATTTTTTTTGTTATTACTTGAACTGTTTCAGCTTCTAAGAAAAGAACATCATTGATGAACGCGTTTCTTTTATAGTCCTTCATTTATGTACTTGCCTATAGTTTAGTAGATTTCCATCTGATATTAGAACTGTATAATTCTTGTGGTGCTGTGCTATGCTGAAGGGGGTTGTTGTGATTGACTTCTTTATAACTTAATGTAGAAACTGAAAACTCGACACGTCAAAAATGACTGCAACCCGGAATGGAACGATGAATTGACTCTTGCAATTTATGATGTGGATGCTCCAATCAATTTGGTGAGTATTGGGATTGATTGACCCTGTTTCTTTTCTTTTGTTGCATCTTTTTTGCTCGAGCTGTTTATAGAAGCAATTTTGTGTCATTGTTTGTGCTGGCTGATTACATTGAAATACCATACTCGTAAACGACATTCATAATATTGAATGCTTCCGCCTAAATATGGTACTACCATTTCAAAACATCAAATTTCGCTTTAATTTCATATTTTTAGATCCATCGAGAAAAAACTTAACTCAAAGCTCAAGTTGATGCTTATAGCCCTAGGTATGTTATACACTCTATCATACCTCCTTACACGAGAAATGTGGATACTACACATGTCCTCCTCATACATGTTACTAAATATTCCACTTGTAATGAGGGGTGAATGAGATTTGATTGACTTGTTATACTACGTAAGTAACCAACTCAATCAAAAGTTCAAATCGATGGCTGTAGGCTTGTAGCCCCTTGATATATTATATACTCTATCAAGATCAATAGATCATTATTTGGACTAGAATTATGCGTATATTCAATGTTTAGGAAGTACCATATTCTTGAATGCGCTTTGAATGATCTTTTTCTTTACAGATAGTTTATGACAAAGACACATTTACCGCCGATGATGAAATGGGTGAAGCCAGTATTGACATTAAACCATACGTAGAATGTCTGAAGGCAAATTTAGGTGATCTCCCTAGTGGCACGGTTATTGATAAGATTTTTCCGAGCAGGGACAACTGTCTAGCTGATGTTAGCAAAATCATTTGGAAGGATGGAAAATTAGTGCAGGACATGATTCTCAGGCTTAAAAAAGCTGAAACTGGTGAGGTCGAAATCCAAATTGAGTGGGTGAAGGTTCCGGGTTCAGGGTTCTGAAAGCCTTGCACTTTGAGTATGCCAGACGTTGAGTACTGTGCACCTGCTAATCTGTTATAGACTTGTGTGTTAGTTCTAAGCCGTTTGGGGCGGTTTTTCTAATGTACAGTTTTTACTGAGTTTAGGCTGTTGTATGTTAACCTGTTGTAGGTTATGAATAAGCGTTTGAGCTGTAAAATAAGGTTGTAAAATAAATTGGATGCCCTGCATGTACCTCTGGATCTGAATCTATGGTGCTGTTTGACATTTACATTGTTTCATTTTGTGGCAAAATATTCAGACTTTTTAACTTAGTTTTACTAGCATGATTTTTATGACCATATATATTTACTAATATATACAAAAATAATCCAATTGTAATATATAAATACACAATTATCATAAAAATATAATGTTTTTTTTTTAACTTAGGGACTTCATCAGGCTTTATGTATAGGAGGGCACATGGTTTCGCCCAAACAAGCGTATATGTCGATTCAAACTTCACCTTATACTTTCTTTCACTCCTCTCTTGCTCTTCTAAGCTACACGGGATTTAAATTTGATTAAATTATAAAGGATAAAATGGACGGTTGAGTTTGCAAGCGTAAATGTTTTATTTTGCCCTCGCTATTGTGTAGTTATAGTGATATAGGTACTCCTCTGTCTCTTAATTTCCTTTACGAAACAATAGAGCAAATTTAAATGGACGAATAAAAAGAGGAACACTTCTATTAACACACAAACACAGTAACTCAGGTTGTCAGGCAACAATAATTGCCTTTCAATAAGATAACATGTTACACTCTACATTCTTAACTAGAAGTATTTACAAATGTTCCACCTATCCCTATTAACAGATATAACAGTCTTAACAAAGCATATTCTTCACAAAAGTTGAATAGCATTTTACAATATTCCTAGTTGTCTTCGAACCCTATAATTTGTAGGGTTCTACAAAAAGAATAGGCCGAGCTTGAGCGTAATGCATGTACTACTGGACTACTCAAGAAGCTTGTTGCAAGTGCCAACGCCAACAGCTGCAGCAAGATGCCAGGCCGCATGAATGAATGGAATTTGTGGGAAAACATCATCAGCAACAAATAATACACCTCCTAACAATGAACATGCTTTGTGCACATTGTGGACCATTCTTAACTCGGGGTCTTTTATAGCTCTTTGCGCAAACGCTACCTGAAGGGATAGATGATCAACCGAGGTTAAACTGCGGCAAAATTTCAAAGGGTAAATATGTGAAGCATTTGCATAATATAATGAACTGTAGTAAATTGGTTCATCAAATCCAATGCACTTCTTATTTATGTAAAGTTGCTGATGATGTTTACTAACAAAGGTCAATCAAAAACAACCTCTCTATTATCACTAACAAGTGTATAACAAAGGTACAGTTTCGTACATCCGACGCCTCCAAACCCAGTGTGGGAGCCATTTAATGACATTGGGGCAAATAAAATGAAATGAGTTGCATATTAAGAGGTCAATATTTAGTTTGAAGAAATCTCATAGTAGGCAATTCAAGACTGTTATCTACTTGCTCTTCTTTGAGGCGGCCATGGACTAAGGGAAGTTTGGAGGCGGATCAGGGTCGAAAATAAGGACCTTTTGGGACGACCTTAAATGGGTCAATCCTGGTTAGGGCCAGTTCAAGGTTCGCTCAGCTGGCGCGCGGCATATTTTAATGTTCAAATGTTAATCATATAAAATGATGGTGTGCTGCATTATATAGGGGGTAATAACCAACTAGACCAGACGTTATATGGGCATCCATGAGGAAGTTATTTTCACTAATTTGTAGCCCACACAGGCACATATACAACATATCTTTTGTCTACGGAAATTACACACCCCCTCACATATTCCATATTTGGTTGTCCCAATTATAAGGTTTTACTAGTCACCTATATATTCAACCTAATTTATTCCATGAAACCATACTTCAATGTGTTTACACCATCCCTTCCGTCAAATAACCAAACATTTAACACATTCACACCATCCAATCCTCATACCGATCCTACAATTTTCACAAAATGAGTCAAAAACACTGGTAATAAATAATTTGGAACAGTTGGAGTAAATATATGTTCATCTTTTTTAGTCACGTAATGTAAAAGAAAATCTTTTTTGTAAAACAGAAAATAGGACAACAAAATGTAACAAACAAAAGTGAAAAAACAGAAAGCACAGATGGTGATAAAAGTCCAAGGAAGCTGGGACAATTATCCATAACTAATCAAGATTTAGCAGAGGGATCAAAGAGTTGGAAATTACCTCCATCAAACCAGTATGAACAACTGAAACCATGAGTGGTTGGAAGGGTAGACACACAGCAGAAGCAGCCATCAGAAGTTTTGGATGTTCACTCCTGAGTGCTCTTGAAAGACACTGCAAAAAATACGCATCAATTGAGTGGTCTGTGGACAAGAAATACACTACTATCATACTTGCAAAACACGGTAATTAGATCTAGGCTGATGATCCTTTACTGAAATGTTTGGTGGGCAATCATATCAGTTTCCTCATAGCTGTAATACGGAGAAGAGCCAGCCTGAGTGCCTGACAATTCACACCTCTGGCAGCTTGCAGAGCAGCCACTTTTAGAGATAGCATTGATATCATTGATGTACTCACATATTATCACAAAGTCGAGAAAAGTGCAGCTAATCGGAATAGATAGCATTTCAGGTCAAACTCACCACAGTCGTAGTTGCTATCATAGTATAATCAACCCATCTCAAAAACTTCCTGATTCTGCCCCTAGAACAATGATACAAGCTTGAGGCTAGTCCAACTCCAATTAGAGAATTAGCATACATTCTGGAGTTCAGGTTTTTTCTACACCACAACATACAAAAGGAATAGGGCACTATAATGTGATTTCAGAGTCGGACAGAAGATACCATCAAAAGAGGTTCAGAACCTACCTCGGTGCATGGACACCAAGTGCGATGAATGGGAGAGAAGTGACAACATTAGCAACTGTTTCGGCGACGGTTTGATCACCTACGGGTAAAAATGCATGGCTGTGAGTGCCCTCATTCACCTTGAATGAAATACAAAACCAAGAAAAGAAATTCAAAAGAAGAATTTGTAAATACCAGTAAGGCAGCAGTGAACGGGTCTGAAACGGTAAGATATATGTTGCTGCACACGTCTGATTCCAAACAAGCAGTAATATTGTTAGCGTTAATTCAAGTTTCTATGAACAAAAATCGCAGAAAATTTTAGCATTTCAAGTTGAAATCATGCAGATAAAATAAACTTGAAGGTAAGTGTTTTGTATAAGGAATATAATTTTTTCGCACTCACTCCATTAATATATGTCGGTTGTTTCTAGAATTTGAATTTTTACAAATCGTCCTTTGGTCCCCATGTTGAGTGACCTCTTCAACAACAAATGGAGCATGTGGCACCACCTGCACTCCATGTACACCTTCTAATGCTCTATTTGAACTCATTGTACTCTGGGGACCCATCCTAGCCTATTTGCTAATCATGAACTGCCTACCCACAAGAATTTGCAGGTAGCAGTCAGAAAACAAATATTGCCACAGGAAACTTATGAAGTCAAATTGCAGGAAGAGCTTGAAATCCAATTTCCTGTGAGTAACACATAAGAGGAAAATTCACTAAATCATTCTTTATGAAAATTCTAAAAGAAAAAAGAATTAACGATTAGAGAAACAAATAATCACTTAATCATGATGAAATTGCTACACAAGTTCTCCACTGCAGTTCACTAACTTCAGCAGAAACAATTTCCGTCAACAATGATGAGAGATGTCAATATTAAGAGGTTTAAAACTAATGAAATAAAGATAAGGCACACTTATTTCATCAAAACATTGAGCTCTTTTTTTCTTAGAATTTTCTTTTCTATTTAGCCATTTTATTCTTTACGGAATACTAGAAAATCTCGTTATCAGTCAGTTAACTACTCACTCGAATGTCACATATATGAATATTATTCTAGCATAATTTATCCAAAATTGTCCCATTCCATGTTGCATAAACAACTCAAAACCAACCAAAAAGCATATATGATCTCTTGGCCAAATCTTGATTGACAAATAGCTCATCTTCAAGCTAACTCAAACACAAAAATAACCACAACTCTCAACAACAATGTCAAAGCCTTAATCACAAAATATTAGAGTCATGTACCAATAAATTCAATCCCAATGGTCATCCATATAGAATCTCCGCCTTCAATTATTTCGATTATCTACCATCTCAATTCTCAACCCATAAAATCATCTCTCAACCAATGCTTAAAAACCTATTTAATCCCCCTCCAATCGTACATAACCCAACAACTAAAAAAGTTTCCCAAAACAAACAATGTTGAGTTGCCAAAAATTGAACTATACCATGATCATAGCTTATTAAATACTATCAATTGTTGGAAGAACAAGCAAGGAACGTAATTACTAAACTATGACTTCTTCAATGACGCAAGCATTTTACCCACACAACCCCGAAATTCCCTCTTATAGTTTATCAATTTTCAATTAATTAACATCAAAGTCATAAGGCAATCAAAATCCAATCACATATCATAAATTAATTCAAGTCAAAATAGACACCCAATTGTTGCTTAATTAATTACAAGAAATAAAGTAATCTTTATACAATAAAAGTAGTAAAAAGAAACCCAACAACTAAAAAAGGGTCAATGAGGATAGTAAAGATCAATCAAGCACAAAATTGATATTATCAAAGAATCAAAACAACAAAGAAAATCAGAGAAATTAAGAGAAAAAAAAAACCTGAGTTAAGAGTGAATCCAAAACCCAGAAACTTGGAATGAGCTAACTAGAATGAATTATTATAGTTCTGAATCAATTGAAATTTATAATTTGTATAATTGTAAAGGAAAAGGTATCAAAAATGGAGGTAAAAGGGTATCAAAAAAGAAGGGAATAGACAATACTGGAAGAGATGCGGATAAAGTTGCAAGGGTTAGAGAATCTTCTCATGGACGAAGGAGTGTCTCCAGCATATTCGCTGTCTAGATTTCCAACCAAAGACAATTGTTGACAAGCATTGTTAGTTGTAGCCACCTTTTTCACTTTATAGGTGTGTTTTTCATGTTTTTTTTCTATAAAATATAATTATGAAAATATCATTTTTAGATGATTAGTAATTAAAAATTTTAATTTTAAGTTATTTTGTTAAATTTTATTCTTTAAATATCAAGTTGGTTTTTATTTTCGTATATTTGTGGTAAAAGCTATTTATATGATGCGACAAGAAATAAAAGGTAGAAAAATTTGAATATGATTTTTATAATTATATATAAGTAATTTTTTTATTGCTTTAAAAAAGGCATATGACAATATATCAATGGAAGTATATCTGTGAGATACGGAAAGCATATTAATATAGCCTAATATATATATTTCGATAAAAAACCAATATTTAAGCAGATAAGGATCGATAAAAGATTTTTAGTCATTGTTATTGGTCTAAAGTCTAAACTTTAAATCAAGGTTATGCTTTGGGCTCTACAATACTTGCAGTGGACAGTGGTGGTAGATGCCTAGAGGAGATGACAAGAACTGTCAAAGGAGAAGTTGTATGGAGCATATCATTCATTGGTTTATGACTTTGTATCAACTAAAATAGACATAAGGTCAATATTGAAGCAAACGTTCTAAACTAACTTGAAGTAAGACATAATAAATAGAATGCTAATTTAAATCAGGGTAGTTGAGACGTGCATATTAAGATAGATGTGTTAATATATCCTCTATATAACATAGAATTCAAAATTAAACCTATAAAAAGGTCTTGAAGTTGTATATATTGGATATTGATTATTGAAGATAAATTGAGAGAACATTTCTTTAAGTTGTGCATTATTATACTTCTATAAGATAAGGACCGAACAACATACTCTTTGGTAGCGATCTCTCACATTAATTTCTCTAGTTTCATATAGTTTGAGCCTTAGGGTATTAGCTTGGGAGCAACGCATCAATTGCCAATCATAAATTCTTGAATGAGTCGGTTCTATCGTGCGACGCACTCTATATATATATAGGTTAAATAGCGCAACAAATACAAATTATTAGCATATTAAGTTTTCGTTTTGAGCTCATCTCGCCTAGAGACGGTTTCCCAAAAGAGTAGCTAATTGCCAATTGCCAAACAAGGAGATCGGGCTCGAGTTGAACCCACTTGAATACCTGTGATTCTGTGAAGCTTTAAAAAGTACCCAACCTACACAAATTGATTGAATTTCCACCCAATTCTTCTGTAACTAAAACGAACACGAAGTACAGGGAGAGAAAAAGACGCGCAATAATGAAAAGAATAAAAGACTTGTAAAAGAATTGATTAGGCTAAAGAAAGTATACACATCTCCAACATCAACCTGCTTTGTACAATTTACACACGACACATCTGAATTGTATCATGTACAATTCAGAGAAAAGAATAAACAAAAATGGGGAGGATTAGAAAATTCGTCTCACAGCTTGTTAGATACATCAGCTGCAACTCGAGCGTTCCGTCAATAGAAAGGGTGAATGATGTGACTTCCGGTTCCAAATGTACAAAGAGATGCTTGCCCCACTCTGATGAAATAATAAGATCTGCTCTGTCCAACAGAATATTTAGGGTTCCCAAAACTCAACTGCGTAGCCCCTTTCCCGTCGAGTGAAGGGGGGAAAAGAATCAAAGAATCAATGTAAATGGGGCTTCGGCAGTCAACCACGTTTACTTTGCAGTATCAAAAAGTGAAAAATAACCCACAAATGTGATTTTGATTTTGATCACGTCCCAGACGTTAATCTTGAATCTTCTGATTTACTGACATTGACACGGCACATACAATCCGGACATGGGAAACTGTAAATTGAATCATTTGGCCTTTTCAGCTCAAAACCCTTCGAATCACTATGCGATCGCATGTTTAACATATGCCTCTTGAATGTTTTCCATCTGATTATTCTCACATATGTAGCAAAGATGTATGTTAGCAGATTTGTACAATAACTTTGCAACTACAGTAGTAAACATACTTCAGCTGATATTAAAAAAATAATAAGGTTTTTCCTAAAAGTCCAGAGATTCAAGCACCTTTTTCACTCTACAAGAATTCAATGATAACAAGTATTTAGGCCAATAAAGATGTGCGAAGTCCCTCTAGATTTCATCCCGCAGTAAGTCAAGATACCCGAGTATTAACAAGGCAAAATGCGTATTCAAACTTAAGCCACCACAGGACAAATGATGGTATCTCTCTCTCTCTCTCTCTCTCTCTCTCTCTCTCTCATCAAGGGGCCAAACTCTATCACAATCTACGGCTCCATCACTTGTCCTCTGCGGACGGACAACATCAACTTAAGAAGACAGCATTATTGTTGTTTCTAGTTAGGTTACGAGCAATTTTAATTTTCAGCTTCTTATTATTGTACAATTAAAAATAATTTAGTTATTTTTCACTTTTTCACCAAGTGTGATCCAACATATTCGTGACTTGGCAACAATTGTGCACCTAACATTTTTGTCAACTTAGATGTTAGATCTGCACTCTTTAAGCCTCATCCTCTAGACTTTTTCACTTTCAACCTCTCCGCCTTAAACTAAAATTTAAAAATTTTATAACCATCTCAATTGGCTTTAATTTAGAAAATGTACCCGATATTAGGATTATCAAAGATTTGTGCCAACTTTCGCTTGTCAGGCTTTATCGTCTTAGAATGCCCACCATACAAATATCTCCGATGGCCCATTAAGAAATGAGGGAAATTACCACCTTGAGTGGTAACAAAGACTTCACTATGTAGGCATACAGTATAATCTATAGCAGCCATCCTGGAGGAATAATTCTGAAAAAAAGGAAAAAATAATTTAACAAGATCTTTGATCTGAACAGAGCACATGATACAATCATTGATGCAAGCATACGAACCATATATGGCGTAAGTTCTTCTGGAGATGCGAGCATCTCCTTGGTTTGCAAAAGAGGGAACATTTCAAATAAAGGTGCCATATTTCTGTCAGCATCATAGATCTTTCCTGAAGCCAGATAGATAGATGTGTTTCTATCAAAGCCCATGCCACGAAGCATCAAGCCAACCTGGCTCAAAAACAGAACATAAATGTCAAGATTTAATAGTCAATAATCTTTTGAAAAACTTGTATAGAAAATTATAGGAAATGTCTAAGTCACTGAAAAGTTAACACAACAGTTTTTTACAAACTACTTTCAGGAGCTCATATGGCAAGTTTGGTTGGCCAAGAGTTTGTTAGGGATCAGTAACCTTCTAACAGTCCATGACCAGCATGGCAATGATGAAGATAAACAACATTACATTGCCCCAAACCCACACAGTGGCTCCCTCTTGGGAGGAGTTAAGGACGGTTGGATGTACGCAACCTAATAATTGTAAAAGCAAAGATATTGTTTCTCATAAAACTTGATTGCAAAAATCATGTGCAACTCCACATATATAAAGTGCACATGACGTTGTTCAATTACTTTATGCTTTAACCAAAGTGCATTTTTTATAATCTAAAATAGATTAGAGATAATAAGTTCATTGTTTGATTGCAACAAACTAAACAGCCTCTTTGTTCTCTAATTTCTCTTATCCAAACAAAGAGTAAAAGACAGCCATAACAGAAGCCCCACCACATTAAATTACTGAACAGCCACTCAACAAATACAAGAGAAAAGGTTTGTAAATATTCACATTACAACCTCCCATGAACGGCACTTGCATACATGTTAAGGTAAGATCTAAGATGTGCATAGTACAGAAGATAGAACTGAACAGACAAATAAAGTGACAAGAAAAACCTCGACAACATTCTACAACAATTTCAGTAAAGCCTAGTTTTCTAACTTCTGCCACATAAAATGATCATGCTGCTCTGAAAGCATAGGAGGGCATGGTTCTATGGCACATTATGACAAAAAAGAAAGTTACATCTGTATCGAAGAAAAAAACTAATGCACACAGCATAATTTGTGAAACTCAATTACTAAAGAAGAAAAAAAGGCAACACAAAATTCACCAAAAGTTTTTTTTAACAACGAAAGAATTTATAGCTTATACACATCCCTGAATGAGTTGCTAGAAACAAACGCACAACTCTTTCTACAGAAGTTGTAAGCCTCAAACAGAAATGTTTACCTCCAATGGTGTTAGTGGACATTTTCCATTGATTCTGATTGCACCAGGACGAATAATCCTACCAGGCTTAGTAAATTTTCCCCTCCAACCTCTTTCTCTTGCTGCTTCCATGTCTATTTTTTCTTGCTTACCGCCGTCAAATATACAGCATGAGAATGCAACCATATCCTGTAATAGAAACAGGAAAAATAAGTAAAAGAAACATCCAACTTATTTGAACATCATATGATCATGTACCTACTTAGACCTGAGAGCAGCATACATTCAAACAAGTAAAAGAATGGCAATGCATCTAACCTCTTCAAAACGAAGATGCACAGATACGTATTTACCACCACTGCTTACGCTACGCTCTTTCATCCTTGCAACCAATGCTTCTCCCAACATCAAGATAGGACTTGAGAACCTTAAAGCTTCAAAATTAGCCAAGCACCTTAGTCGCTGAACAGCTGGAGGAGCGTCAAATGACAATCGATTCGCAAATGGAGAGATCCTTATAACCCTAAGTTGCACATAAAGAAGCATTAATAAACAAAGCAAAACAATAAACAACATGAAGGCAACTAATGCTCTTTCAAAGGATAAGCAGAGCATTAAGCAACGGATCAGCATCCTTTGCCCTCCAGCGCAACACATGATCAATATAGAATATATAAACTTTGACAGTAATTAAAAAAATTTGTTATTTGACGAAGTTTACAGAGAGATATGAGATACTAAAGAAAATGAAACAGTAAAGTCATACAAACAGTCAACTAATTAGTAATGGCTATCTCATTGTGAGCTGAGAGCTTTGTACTCTTTCTATTTTGCTAACCTGTTGCAGATACCATGTCCCTCTTAATAGATGTCAATCAATTTATTTTATCATCTAGCAAAGAAAAAATTGAAAAATGTAGCTTCTGGACTCAGGTACTTGATTTTAACAAGAGCTCAACATGGCTATATTCATGGACAATTGTTATCAGATGTATAATACTCTTGAAAGATTAAACCAGTTTCTTTGATCATCATCATCACCATCACCATCACCATCACCATCACCATCACCATCCCCAGTATAGATATCAGATTCTTCGATATATATTCTAATGCGACTTTTGAGACTCCAGCTCTTTTGACATTGTCAATATCAGTGTTACCTGGACTCAGGTACTTGTGTATGACAAATATATATTCTAATGCGACTTTTGAGACTCCAGCTCTTTTGACATTGTCAAGATCAGTGTTACCTGGACTCAGGTACTTGTGTATGACAAATTGACAAGAGCTCAACATGGCTATTTATGACAATCATCTTTGTTTTTGGCCAAAACGTATCAAAGTACCGAGGATCTAACAACGTATTTCAGGCGGAACATTGTCTAATAGACCGGAAACTCCGGTGCACAGATTATTAGAGCATAGGCAGAATATGCCATATATTGCATATGAGGGTACTAGGGGTATTTCAGTATTAGTTAGTTATGGAGTATATTCTAGAATATGACTATTCTAGAGAGGGGAAAACTAGTATAAATAAAAAAGAGGGAAAATGAAAAATCATCAAAAATTTGGTATACACTTTATGTTAGCCTTTTACTCATTTTGGGACAGTTGCAAGCATCTTGAATTTCTAGTATCCATCCTTCATTGTAGTTCTTGAATTACAGTGATACAATCTACCTATACATTTCAATATACACTACACATTTCATTCAATTTCTATATAAATAGATAATATTCTGCCTATGCTCTACAAACATATTGTCCCGGTAACATATGGTAAGGTCGTAATGATTGTCTTTTCTTATTCGTGAAACCAAGGAGAGAAAGGATATCTCATATCTCAGTAATCAAAATACCATCTATTATTATTCTATCAACCAAGAATCTCAAAAATCCCTTGACATTCTCTTGCTTACTCCTTTTTTTGGCACAATGTAAGAAGGGCAATGGACAAAAAATACAGTGATATACATGTAGCCAAAAAGATTTCGAAAATAAATCCCAGAACCATGCACTAGGACAATAAGGTGAACAGCAAAAAAAGCACTAAACCCAGCTAAAACTAATTTACAGAAGTGAATATTGTCACAAATTTTTTGCTGAAGATTGGATTCAGTTTCATAATTCAATTCGACGATTCCAAATATCTAGGCACACTACTGCATCAATGGATGCAACTTACTTAGATAACAATTTCCAGTAGCCGTTCAACAGAATGTAACATAGCAAGAAAATAACTTTAAAAGTGAAAACTAAAAAAATGAAAAGAACTTATAAATAGTGAGAAAAACAGAAAAAATTGCTACTCACTTCTCCTCAAGCAATCGTGGTAGGACATTGTCTTTATAAAATTGAATAGAAGACCATGCTTTAATTCTGAAGTTGTATACGTTGCTCATGTTGTGGTCATAACGGGCCATCAGGTAATCAGGAATCATATTAACAACATGTACTTGGTTTTGCAACATATTCATGAAATAATCTTCATCATAAATGTCACTGAACTTACTGCAAAGCATATATCCAAAATCAGTCACACAAACGTCATTAAGCACTAAGCAAAATTTTGAAAACAATACAAGCAGGAAATGTCAAATCGATAGTAACATGTGCATGAGTCGGAGAAGCATTTACTAATTAGAAACAAAGCCTTTCATCACAGAAAAAATTTGGGGATGTCGTCATGATTGTGGTCATCGTCATGATGTCACTGACACGGGGTGTTACCACTAATTTTGAACATCACAATGTTCATTGTTAACTTGAAAAATATCCACTTTATCATAGTAATTCAGCTTTTCTAGAACATATGTTTAAATTAAAGCTTATATAGACCTTTTAGAACCTAATACATATTAGAAAAGATTATAGTGGCTAATATGTTAGAATAGCATCTTACAATGGTTGTTAATACACAATTTTTAATCTCACGTTACGTAATGGTGTTTTGCACAATAGAAAGAACAAAATCCGTCTACGGCCTCATTTTTATTCCATGCTTCCAATAGATTAAGCCTCAGGTTATTGGTAAATAAATAAATAGAGGTAAACACATAATTTGATTAGATTAGGAGCTCTTTCAAGTTAGCAATAAATACATAAATAGAGGGGCCAAATTCCATGAATCATATATGAGGAATCAATCTAACATCATAAGCTATCATCACAGCAGTACAATACACAACTCACCTAGGATCCCTCCAGATGCTATGAAAATGAAAATTTGGAATGACAAGTGTGGCATTAAGGTATCCTGCCACAGCTACTGCATTGCATATCTAGACAGCAACATAGACACAGAACAAAAACCAGATATAAAGTCAGAAAGGATTTTACAAAGAAATGAGATGAAGCGTGCAAACTGAATAATGGACTATAATCAAAGCAATGAACATACTGATGCTCTCTGCTGATTCAAGCCGCCGTTTGCCTCAACATAAATATAACCATTTGAATCAGGCAATCCTATCACAAAGGGGCTTCAGATCAGATATTCTCAAAAAATAAATGAGATTAGGTGGCAACAGATTACCTAGAAAAAACACAGCCCAATTCGACCAGTCAAAATCGGCCCAAACAAACAACCGATCCCGATACAATGACTTTTAAACAAGGCTTTAACTCGATTTTATCGGAAGTTAGGGACCTTAGTAATGAAATAACCGGCCAAACCTTTTTTTCTCCAACTGATCCATTAATCATTACACTTTAACCAAATTTCGATTATGATAATCATTCTACCTAAAATACCTTTGGCCATTGATATCATCCAGTGAAACATAATTTGCTAGTTAGTTCGCCTCTAGGATTCGCAATTCGCTCAAAATGGTTCAAAAAATAGCCTAAAATTGACCATAATTCTCTTTTTTATTCGAAATTCGCGAGGCAATTAGCTAATCATGTGACACTGACATCATCGCCTTTAACATTAATTATTGTCTGGCCTAAACATTATTTTTATAGCATTATCTGGTTAAAATTGATCCTGTTTCTCATCACTCGATTCTAAGGGTTACATCTTGTTGGATGTTCCCACTACTATGAAATATAGACATAAGATATTTGAAGCGTCCACTTGAAGCGATTTCTTTCTCTTCAAGCTTTATAATGCTTCTCGTTATCTCATTTGTGCTAAAAATATTCAAATTTTTGCTCAAGCAAATAATTTGTTAGTGTTAAACACATGGTTTCAAAAGCATAAAAATCATTTGATGACTTGTAGAAGTTGAGGGAATGTTACCCAAATTAGTTACTTACACTAGAAAAAATGAGGGGGAAAGGTGTCTATATCATAAGGTCATACTAGGTGAATGTGTAGTCACCAAACACAAACTCCTTTTTTTATTCGTCAATCCAAGGAAAAGGATATATAAAGTATTGGAACCAAAAAGAAGATAATGCTAAAATTTGTGTTGATAGAGTTGTTGAAGAAACTGATTCGACAAGTAAGGAGGATGTATATTCAACATCGACGTAGATGAAGAATTATATCATTCAAGTGATTAAACCTTAAGGGTATTCTAGGAGAACAAAAGATGGTACGGTAGTGAAAAAGACACAATGTTGTGAAATGAGGAAATAAAGGTCATTATAATAGAAAAGAAGGACTTTCATAGAGCTTCAGAAAAATATAGAAGTGAAAAAAATATTTCAAAATAAAAGAAAAGCAAAAATAAGACAAAACAAGCGGTATGTGAGGCAAAGAGAAAGTGTACAAAGTGGTATAAAATAAAGTTAGCCTCGAGCAGAAGGGAGAAAGACATTTATAGGAAGGTCAAAAGGAGGCAAATAGTTAGAAAGTATCTTGTTAAAGTGAAGTACGTGAAGGATAAAAACCACAATATTGTTGTGTAAGATGAAGAGATCTAGGTTAGATGGATGAAGTGCTTTGACGAGTTGATAAATGGACACTGGGGGCAGTACGAGACAACTTAATGGAACATACACAAGAGAATAAAGAATTTATGAGACAAATTGACAAATTAAAGGTGGAAGAAGCTTTTATGACACTACAATCTATAATCAAAGTTATCCCATCAATATTTGATATAAATTGAATACTAATTCGTAAAGAAAAGGGTTTGTATATGATCTTTATTGATATAGAGAAGGCATATGACAAAGCAACAAGAGAAGTACAAAGGTTTGTCACATAAGAACATGGCATTGTCCAAAATATGTATGACGAAACACTAATTCTTAAATGAGAAGGTCTCACGGTGAAACCATCTCTATTGAATTTGGCCCAATATACATTTTTTTGTCTTAAAATGATCACTTATAACGTTAAAGTGATCACTTATAATTTGGCTTAGAATTATTACTTATAACCTTTAAACGATTACTTATGATCTTAAAGTAATCAATTAAAGAAATGGGCTATTATATGACTCGTCTCATGGTGAGACGGTCTCATACAAGGGCGAGCTGATGACGAAATACAAACCAATGTTAGGATGTGTGGAGGAATGATTTAAAGATTTTCAAATCACCATGTGTCTATATAAAGTTGCATATTGCATTTGCAAAACAAAGGTTTTATCATAATTTAAATCGTATTGACCAAGTCGTAATAAATCTACCAAATTGACATTGTTTGCATCGTGAAGTTTTAGAACGACATTTTAGGGTTGTTGTAACATTGTGGAGAAATAACATGATTTTGGTTGACGGTTGGGTGCAAAAAATATGCTACCCCTGTTACTGCATCGTCACAGACATTACAAAAATTAAAACTAAAACTAAATTTTTGCACCATACATCAAGGTTCTACTTTGAGCCATTCCATGTTTACAGCATTTAGGGATAACAAGACCTGTGTAGGAAGAAGTATTATGATGGATATAGTTTCCTAAGTAGGGAGAAGTATTATGATGCATATAGTTTGTTGATGATATTTTTATGGTGAATGAAATTAGAAATCGTTAAAGACAATTGTATTAAATAAGAAAAGGTTTAACCCAAGTCTAATTAAGATACTATAAATAGAATTTTGTTTTGGCACAAAAAATCATGAAAGAGGTGTTGTAAAGTTGAATTTGAAAGATCTTTATCATAAGTAAGTGTTTCAAAAACCTATGCTTTTTTTTTCAAAAAACGGGAATATTCATCAAGATGTTAAGCATATATTATTTAACCCGCATGCTTAAATGTAGATAGAAGTGGCCAATGGAGTTCTAGATTACAGAACTTAGTTGGTTTTTCTAACCAGAATCTGATTTGATGCATAAAATATCCTATCAATTACTGAAATTAATCACAATATCTTATCAATTACTGAAATTAATCACAATATCCTTAATTCAATTTCACCACCACGAAATGATCGAAAAATTCACCAACATATCCCAATTAATTACTCTTTGTTGGTCCGTTGGAATATTCTATAGTGGTCAAGGAGCGAGATTGACATCTGCAATGCCTTTGTAATCATGATTGAAAGCACATGCACAGATGTGGATAGAGGTGAATTGAGAAGAAGATGGAAGGGGTGAGAAGAGGAAGGAAGGAGTGAACCAAGAAAAGGGGTAGGGAAGGCTTTCATCTTTTATACATTTTTTTCTTATATTATTTTCAATTGAACACTAACTAAACTTGAATCGGATAAGCCCAATCTATTTGGAATTTTGGGTGAGCAGATTTGATTCACAATTGGTTGAACCTCTGTGCAGTGGAGTATTATGGACCAAGGTGTGCCACTACGATTAAAGGAAACATTCTAAAGAAGTGTCATAAGACCAACATTTCAGTCAAAATGTTGGGTTTTATGAAGATGTCATCAAAAGAAGATAAGAGTAGTTAAGATGAGTATGTTAAGATGGAAGAGTGAACATAGTAAAAAAATAGAGTTTCGAAATGAAGATATAAGAAAGGGTCTTAGAGCCACAAATATTGAGCATAAGGGAAAATCACTTATGTTAGTTGGAAAATACACCATTTAAAAAGTGAAAGACTTGAAATTTGAGAACTTTGAAGAGGAGGAGGTATGTCAAAGATGACTTGGATAATAGGAGTGAATAATACCATGAAAAATTGAGATTTACATGAACATATGACAATAGAATATATTTGAAGATGAGAACATACGCAGATTATCGCTGAAACTGATTTTCTTTGTTGTAGATTAGTATTAGATTAGGCTAAATAAAGTCAAAACTTGGTTAGTAATGATTTTCTATGTTGGTTTGTTTTAGTTCAAATAGTCAACCAATATTATAGGGTGTAAGGCTTTGGCATTATTGTAGTTAATAGTACAATTATCAATGCCCTTTGAATTCAAAGGTAAATACCAACCAATGACTACTTATTTCACAACCACAATATGGTCATCATTTCCTAATACTAAAGTAATTCTTTCAACACAGCCAACGTTCACATTTGTATAGCTATAAACATTTCCGACATCTTCTTTGCTTGATCTACTGAATACTTGCACACAAATTGTTGAAATCAACTTATAGTCTAAGAGCAAGCATGAAATCTCAATGCAAATCAAAGTTATCACCTTCCTCTAGAGGAGCATAATTATACCTAAATATATATCAAAAGTATACAAGTACATTAAGAAGGATTCTCTCATACCTCTTGTAGACGTGTTTACACAAGGTGTCCACTCACCACCCTTGTACGAATTTTCCCATATAGTTGATATCTACAAGAAAGCAATTGCTTAGGTCAAAACATTGTAAACCCAATCCATCTTGTGAACAACAACAAAAAAAGAAAAAAAAAAGGAGACAATTGACACCTTTACACACATATATATTATAAACATATACCTCTTGGCAACTTATTAAAAATTATCCTATACATGAAAATATATCTTAAAAGTAGGGAGATGGTCACAAATTCATATTTTCCATAGGCAAGCCTTTGTAGAAGACTGCAAAGTGCAGACTTTACCCAAACAATGATAAGAATTACATAGAACTACAAGATGAAAAATTCTATTCAAATTAAGACCTTAACGTAAGGGCTTGACGCTAGAAATCCTTGGTTAGGTATGGTAGTTTGTGTCCTTATTGACAAAGTTTCCATGATCTAAAGTTTTTTGTTATCAAGCAATCCTTCAAAATCGAGAACCTTTTAAGGACATAGCTAACCTCGTTTTGTTTTGCTTATCCATGTTTGTAACTTGTGAAATCAAGGTTGATGATGCAAAGTGCAAAAAATAGATAAAAGTCCATGTGGATAAGGAAGGGGAGAGTAGGTGGAAAATAGTGAATTTATAAAAAAAAAAAACATAAACAGGAATGTGGAGATGAAGTGGTGGGAACTGGGGACCCATAGTGGTGTATCAACAAGGAAAAGTAACAACACAAACAATAAAAAAATTAAAAAATTAAAAAATTAAAAAAAATTAAAAAAAAAAAAAAAAAACATACCAAAGAACTAAGTTGTACAAACAAGAAGAAATTGAGGGAGAACTTAATTGGGAACTACGGTTCTTATCTAATAGGTGGTGTAAACCAAGATATATGAACTCCGGAGAAGGAACCGACAATTGATTAGTGATTTTCTTTTACTACACTTTATACATATCACAAAAAAAAATTAAGACTTGCATGCAAATGTAACACCCCCATAATTAGGTCCAAGTTTTAAGAACACTTTTAAAAGAAAAAAACATGAATCAAGTCCTAATTATGGAATAGCTATTGTCACGTCCATTTCTAAGAAATAAATATAAGGTTAAACAAACTTATAAGAAAATTAAGAAATTTAAACAAAATTAAACAAGGCTTACAACTTAGAAAATTTTCAAACCCAAATTTAATCCTTATGAAACTTTAACACAGCTAAAACTAAAATGTTGATACTAAGGACTAATTTACTACTATAATTGATTTCTAGGTGAGCCTCACTCAACATTCCCAAACGATGATTAACTTGTAGAAGAATGCAAAAAAGCATGAGAAAACTCCCAAAATCTAAAAATTGCGTAATTCCAAATGCATCCCGAAAAACAATTAAGTTCAAAATAATTTAAGAAAATAATATATAGTAAAGTTAACAAATTATATTTACACATAATAACGTAATAACACATAACCCAATTAATTTATCTGGACTTCAATAATTAGCAACCACATTTTAATAATTATTAATTGAGGGAACGACGCTAGTAGGCCAGAGCTTTACCCATAAAGCTACTTCAACATGAACGTCATCACCTCAAATAATCAAGGCCAACAGAGACGTATCAAGTAAATCTAGTATGCAAACCCTTCTTACTTGCATCACAACAAACAGATAGAAGACCAGATGTCGGCAAATTCTAGTTATAAAGAACAATGAAAGTATAAAATCTTTTATATCGTTAATAAACTAACATAACACCAATATCCCAAGCAATATCATTAGAAATACTCGATAGACTCTAGTCTATGGTTGAATTTTAAGGTGTGAATGCCCACATCTAGGTTGTTGTCTATGTGTCTGCAATGTAACTAATAAGTGCATATCACTAACAGGAAATAGATTTTCAATAACATGACACTAGATTATGAATCTAAAAGCCTTAAAGATATGAGACGGTGCACTGACAAATTAACACCACATGTCTACAACTAACATGCAAAAAAAATAACCTATAACACCTCATTTGCATAGAAATTTCACCAACTTAAACACTCTACATCGGCACTAGTAAGGGTTCGTTCTATATAGGCATATTTCAGGAATATAAAGTTTAGTTAAGAGCTAAAGAATTGTATACAAGTGTAGATAAAGGCTAATAATTTCATATTAGTTCAGATAAGGATACATTTTAGAATAAGGATCAATAAGATGAAACCCTCCCACATATTTCACTTATTCCAAAGGTCTAACAAAATCCGATGAGGGCTAATAAGTTCATGTAGCACCAATAGGTTGATAGGATCATATAACTGGTATTATATACATTCTAAATATAAGAGTTGCGGAAATCACTTGGTAATGTTTCTTATTAGATTGAAATAAATGCCAAATGGAAACATAAAAGCTTTACAAAGACTCAGGAAACTCACCATGATACTAAATCTATCCCGCCATCAAGAAAACGAACACCCAATCTGAAATGCAAAAGTAATTACTTTTGGGGTTCAACAAGAAATTGCTGCCCTAATTTAATTAGTTTTGACGGGTGATTCATGACATTTTATCCAAATGTTGATCAAAATAACATTTTTACTTTCCTTTTAGCAACGAAATCCACAAAGCTCCGGAAAACAAATCCTATAAAGTATGAGCAGTGATTGTGTTTTTGACAAACCATTTAAGCAACCAATTACTCCAACATTTAAGACATCAAGCACATTAGATTTGTAAAATGTAGGTCACAACAGTGTTCATGCAAACACAGACACACAGTTAAAATAATCTCAAATCACCAGCTTGTCCCAATGCACCAAACTATCTTTTTTACTCCAAATTAACAAAACTATCTCCAAATTCCCACTAATGAAATTAAATCAAAGGCAAATCATCAAACCCACAATCCACATTACCAAAAATTACTCCAGAGTAAAACCCATCAAAAATCCCCAATTCTAAAAACAGATCAAACCCAAATCAAAATTCCAACAAACAAAAACTCAAATCACAGGCAATCAACAAAAAAATCAAATCTAAAAAAGCCAAACTAACCGCATCCGCAGTAGAATTATCGGAATCCATCTCAGGCCGAAGCTTAGCATAAAGTTGCGGGCTACGATAAACAGACCCAGGAGCAGGATAATGAGTAATAACAGGACCCACATCAAACGAAACAGTACCCATATAAAATAACATCCCAGAAATATAAATTAAGGGTGCGAAAAGAAAAATTCCTTGTCTCCGAAGAAGAACAGAAAGAACTAAGTACGCCAATCGATGAGCCAATGTTCTTGGAGGAGGTAAACCTTGTCCAGGTCTTTGTTTAGAACGGCCATGGCGGTACCTAGGTGACCTAACTGATGGTGATTGCGGCGGAGATGGTGTTGTATGGCCGCTACTTGGTAGTCTATTGTATGGCTGCATCTGTATCTGCATCTTGGTAGAGTGAAGTGAAATGGCTACGTCATGAGATGAGGATTTGGATTTGGATTTGGATTTGAATTGGTGATTGAAGTAACACACAAGTAGAAGAAACAATGAAGTATTTGTTGTTCTTCCCTTTCCTCTTTTTTTTTTTGGGTTTTACTCCTATTATTATTATTATTTAATTCTCAATTTGGGAATTAGGGTGTGCAATTGGGATTTGGGAGATGTATTAGGGAGGAAAACTATAGTGGAAGCACGTGCAAAGGGATACTTTTTTTATTTTATATTTATAAAAAAGTAAAATTATTTTTATGATAAAATAAAATAATATAATTTGGTGTTGCTTGTCTAGTACTCAAATATAAGTCATATGCATATCATATGATTTTCACCATACTTATCTTATTTTCCTTGGGTTGTTTAACTCTTCCACCTAAGGAATTGTTTGAGTGGAATTGAGGTTTTTATTAATATGGTGGGTGAGTTTGAGGGAAAAATTAAATAAAATAGGTTTTTTGTAGAAAAATATTTCAAAATAAGTTTTAAAAAATTTTAATTCTCAAAATAAATGTTTTGCGTCCGAGCCTACGGTCATGGATAAAATAGCTGGTAAAAAACGTCAAAATCCTTTGTTCACTATTATTAACAACGAACAGAAGAGAGGCAACGTCATAGTTTTGGAAAGACAAAAAAAATTTAAAAAAAAAAACATGTTTGTTTGTTGTTACTAATAGCGAACTAACATCATTTCATATTTTTTTGTCCTTGTCTCTCTTTTGTTTGTTGTTAGTAACTAACAGCGAACAAAGAATTTTTGACTTTTTTAACTAGTTTATTTGTTCCTATTAGTAACAGCGAACATAACTAACCTTAGACTCGGACATGAAAACACTTTATTTTGGGATTTAAAATTTAGTGAAACTTATTTTGAGAATTTTTTTGATAATACGCTTACCTATATGTGTAACTACTTGGACAATTAACAACCACCGACATAATACACTGCCTCAAACTGAAAATTTGAAGAAAATAAGCTTATGTGGGAAAAAATTCCCAAGAGAAGTTTCGGGAACACTTATTTTCCAAAATAAGCATCTTTCAATCCAAGCCTATGGTATGGTAATATTCGTTGTTGCTAACAACGGGCAATTACTTAAACCGAGTCAAAGCAATTGGGTTGACTTTTTTATTGTTGTTGACTTTTGATGTTAATGACCCGCTGTTAGTAACAATGGGCAATTGTTTTTCCATCACCTTAATCTAAGCTTTTGTTCGTATATAGCCCGCTGTTTTGGCTAACTTTTGCTGACTCAGCTTAAGTAAGGGTTCGCTCTTAGTAACAACTAGGGCTGAACAGAGTTTGGTCTAAACCGTAAACCAAATCGGACCAAACCGTAATTTAAGTATTTGGTCTGGTCTACGGTCTAAATGGACTGGTCCTTTTTTTTAAAAAAAACGATTTCCGGTCTAATCTAGGTTTTAAAACTTTCAGACCGAAAAACCGTAATAAATTCCGGTCTGGTGAAAACCATAAACCGTAGACCGGAACCCGCATTAATATATGAGAAGGCCCAAGTTTAATATTGTGTTTGGGCCATTGGTAGCCCAAGTTCCATTTTACTTAAATGTTACTAACATTATGTTAGGGACTTAGGGTTTAAAAGTTAAACAACACTCAGCACCTAGCATTAGTAGCTCCTTCTCCTTCCTTCGACATTTTTGAATTCCGTGCTCCCCCTTCACTCTCCAGGTCTACAATTCGACCTTTTGTGCTCCACTCTCCAGGCCTTCAGCAGCTCCTCGCCTCCTTCGACGCTTGACAGTTGGACCGGCAGCTCCTCACCTCCTCCCTCCTTCGACAGTTGTGCTTCAAGTCTCCATTCTCCAATCTCACCACGGAATCAAGTGTAGAATCTCGTAATGCAAGTATATTGGTTGATTTTTTTATTTTTTAGGTTTTTTTTCAGTTTTTGTATAAATTCGAAGAATCTCAACTTCTCAAGTGCTAATTTTCAGTTTTATGTTAATTTTCTCGTCAGTATATGCGAGATTGTCGGTTGTTGTTTAGTACTGCTTTTGGTGGTTATGGACGATTGGGCTCCTCTCGTCAGTGTATATATATATATATATATATATATATATATATATATATATATATATATATATATATATATATATATATATATATATATATATATATATATATATATACATATATATATATATATGTATATATATATATATGTATATATATATATATATGTATATATATATATATGTATATATATATATATATATATATATATATATATGTATATGTATGTATTATATTTCATAAATACTATATATATATATATATATATATATATATATATATATATGTGTATATGTATGTATTATATTTCATAAATACTATATATATATATATATATATATATATATATATATATATATATATATATATATATATATATATATATATATATATATATATATGTATGTATTATATTTCATAAATACTAAGTATAATAAAATTCTAACACTAAAATTCAACAAGTATAGCTTGAAATGGGGCAGAGAGTCGTAAACTCCTAAGATGAATGGATTTACTCATTTGCTTACCACAACATCTAGATCATTTTTCAATGACTACTAGATACAAACAAATTAAAATTATCAGCCTTTTGTAATTATGTTGAAGGTTGAATGTTAATATGTTGGTATTACTCGTTTGATATGTTGAATGTTAATATTATGTTTGTATTACTGAATACTAACTTACTGTTTAATTATGTTGGTATTATGCAAGAAACTACCCTCATTAATTAAGGTTGATATGTTGTTGATATTGGTTGATATTGTAGACTATATAGATTGTTGATATTTATTGAAAACATAATATTTGGAATATATGTGAAATAGTCTTTGAAATGACAAGTTGTAACTTGTAAGTATTGGTGGTTCAATTGTAGATGTCGATGGATGAACCTTTTATAATTTGCGATGAAAATAAAGTGGATGATCAAGATGGTAATGAAATCAAAAAGGAGGAAGCTATGAGCAAACAAAGGAGGAAGCTTGTGAAACTAAGATCCGACATATGGGATCACTTCACCAAATTTATAAACAAAAACATGGAAAAGAAATGTAAGTGCAACTATTGTGGTCGTAAATATAAGTGCAATCCTAGAGTAAATGGGACTAGTACTTATAGAGCACATATAAGTAAGTGTCCTAGATTTTCACTCAATAACAAATCAAATGCTACTCAAACACAATTGAATTTTCAATCAAGTGTTAATGAACAAGGGGGACAAGAAGCTTACATAAAGAGTTGGATGTTTAACTATGAGACTTGTAGGAAAGGCATAGCGTTCATGATAATTGTTGATGAACTTCCCTTTAGATTTGTTGAAGCCCAGGGGTTTAAGTACTTTTGCTCACAGATGCAAAATAAGTTTGTGGTTCCTTCTAGAATGACTGTTGCTAGAGATTGTTACGAGATGTTTTTGGATGAAAGGTTGAAACTAAAATCTTTTTTAAAAACTAATTCTGGGAGAGTATGTCTGACTACTAACACATGGACTTCAATCCATAAAATTAATTATATGTGTTTAACTGCTCATTTTATTGATAATGATTGGAAGTTAAATAAAAAAATCTTAAACTTTTGTCCAATATCAAGTCATAAAGGTCAGGCCATTGGAAAGGCAATTGAGAAATGTTTGCTTGCTTGGGGTCTTGAAAATGTGATGACCATTACTGTTGACAATGCTAGTTCTAATGACACTGCAATTGTTTATTTAAAAACAAGAGTCAAAACATGGGGAACTAGTGTGTTGAATGGAGAATATTTGCATGTAAGATCTATTGCTCATATCATGAATTTAGTGGTTAATGATGGTCTTAAATTAGTTACTGATGCTGTTTGTCGAGTTCGAGGTGCTGTTAAATTTATTTTATCTTCTCCATCTAGAATTGAAAAGTTTTATAAGTGTGTTTCGGATGAAAAGATTCCATCAAAAAACATGTTGTCTCTTGATGTGGTCACACGGTGGAACTCAACTTATTTGATGTTAAGCGTTTCTTTGAAGTTTATATTGGCATTTGAGAGGTATGATGGGGAAGATCTAAATTTTCATGAGCATCTTCTAGATCCCCATGGTTATGGGAATGGTTTAGGAAAGCCTACTACTGATGATTGGGACCAAGTGAAGAACTTAGTTCAATTATAGAAGTGTTTTATAATTTAACTTCGCGTGTGTCTGGTTCACAATATGTTACTTGTAATGGTTGTTTTGATGATATAACTGATGTTGATTGTTTGCTAAAAGAATGGTGTGAAAGCCCTGATTATGAGTTTAAGAAAATGGCAAAGAAAATGAAAGAGAAGTGTGATAAGTATTGGGGGATCCTAAAAAACTAAATGTTATGCTATATGTTGTTGCTGTACTTGATCCTTGATATAAATTGTAACAACCGTTTTTTTTAAAATAATAATAATAATAATAAATAAATTTCAAAAAAAAAATTAAAAAAAAAAACATAACTTCCCATTAACAATAACTTCCCACTCCTCCCTCTAAACCTCATAACTAACCTCACTTACCTCTTATAATTAAACCAATTACCCTTAATGCATTCACATTATTACTCACATTTCCTTTTTTTCTCCTATAAAGTACTTCCTCCATCTTCCAATTGCTTAAAATTCAGTCAAGAAAACGCAAGATTTCGATATTAAAGACAGCGGATTCGTAGACAGAGATTATTAGGAGCGTACGTTGTCTAGGATCGCGTGACAAGGTAATTCTCAATGTCCATCTAATTAGTACTATCCCGTTAGTATTATGTGCTAAGTGATAATTAAGGTGTTTAAATAGGATGCATGATTTTATATGACATTATTTTATATGATGTTATGTTTTATATATTCTCAAATTATATTTACTATTATTTCTTTGGTCAAACTTGAATTTATAATTTTTATTTCGATAAAATTTATATTATTATTTTGATAACGAAATTAGATACGATTTAAATTGGAAGAGAAATATTTATGATATTAATTCCTATTGCCACCAATTGATGTTAGAATGGTGATTTGGAAAATGAGATTTCAGTTGGATATTCCTGAGATATATATTTATTGGAAAAAATTTATGTCATAAAATATAAAATGTATAATGTATGCTTGATTATATGTTTGTGTGCACGCGACTAATTATTAAAATATATTAAATCATGTAAAATGTAACACGAGGGAAATGAAGCTCTTATATTTGTTGTGATCCAAGTATAAGGGTGATGAACATGTTGCCCTGTTTGGTTAGTATAGCTGCCGACAGGTATTATTATTTCTGATACTTGATACGATGTTTGGTCTTCTTTCTATTTGTTGTGATCCAAGTAGAAGGGGTGTGCACACTAGGGTTCCCTGAGACTACTCTGCTGGCCTTGAATTATTTGGGGTGATGACCTTTTGATGAAGTAGGTATAGGGGTAAAGCCTCGGCCTACTGGCGTTCTCGTTCCCTCAAATTAAAAATTAATTATGTGTTTGTCATTATTAAATATCAAATTAATAAATTGGTTTATGTGATATTATACATTATTTTCTGAAATTGTTTTTCTTTTAAACTCAGCTATATATTATTTTCTAAAATTGTTTTCAATTTGATTATATTTTATTTTCTTAAATCATTTTCAAACTTAATCGTTTTACGGTATGGAGTTGGAATTACTCTATTTCCTGATTTTGGGAGTTTTTTCCTTGTTTTTCTTGCATTCTTATGTTGCAGGTTATTGATTGCATGGGAATCGCGGAGTGAGGATCACTTAGAAATATAGCTTTTACTAGAGTCGTATTTCAGTTTAAATTTTACCTTAAGTTGTTTAAATTTTATATGGACATAGATAGCGTTTCAGTCTTCTCTTATGTTGTAAACCCTCTTTTGGATTTAAAGTTATTAAGTTATTTCTTAGTCGTTAAGCCTTACATCTATTTTATTAGAAATAGATGTGGCGGTAACACTCCCATGAGTAGGTTTTGGTTCATGTTTTCATTAAAGGTGTTTTCAAAAGTTCGACCTATTCTGAGGGTGTTACATAAATGGGAAACTGTGGAATTTAGGATAAGACGAATGTACATAAAAGATAATGATGCCTCTGTTGTTTGTATGCGAGTAAAGAATGCCCTTTATGATTTATATGATGAATACAAAGGCTTTCATTTCACACCCGCAACAACGAACCAAAGTGATGGTGTTCAAGTTCTAGTAAAGATGTAGAACCTGGTCTTCCGAAAAAAGGACTTATGAGATCTAAGTTTAAAAAATTCAAAGAGTCTCGTCAGGATGGGGAATTGACTAAAACATAGGTGGACAAGTATTTGGATGAGGTTACAGAAGAAGATGGAGATGGCTTTGATATTTTTACCTGGTGGAAAAACAATAGTTCAAGGTTTTCCATTCTTTCTCTTGTAACTCGTGATGTGCTAGCCATTCCTGTATCGACAGTTGCATCGGAAAGTGCCTTTAGCACTGGAGGTCGAGTTTTAGATTCATTTCGAAGTTCATTAAGTCCAAAGATGGTAGAAGCTCTTATTTCTTGTCAAGATTAGCTTCGTGCTTCTTCTCCAAAAGTTAAGGAGTGCTTGGAGGATATAGCACAACTAGAGAACGATATGTGATCTTTCATATCATGATTAGTATTATGTTTATTTTAAAAAATCATATTTTTTGATGTTTGTTTTTATTGTATAGAGTTATCGAAGAATCAATTTGGCTCCTTTAGTTATCGACGTTCCTTGATGCAATGATGCTTATTCATGGATTTACTTTATGAAGTCGCTATTGCTGAGTGCTGACTAGTGATTACTATGAATTTACTTTATGTTCTATATTTTAAAATTGGTGATGTACTTAACTATTGAAAATTTGTAATGTTTCAGATTTGGTGATGTATTTTGTTTACAGATTATTATTTATCTTAGATTCTCAATTCAAAAAATACATAAAAAGAAAAAAACAGTAGACCAGACCGGAATTTCTAGTCTGGTCTGATTGTTCTGTCAAACCAGATCAGACCGGACCGTGTGCAGCCCTAGTAACAACGAACACAACCAAACCTTAGCATTGGACAAGAAAATGATGATTTGGGAAATATGTTTTCCTAAAGCTTATTTGAGATTTTTTTTCCCCAAAAAATAAGCTTATTTTCTTTAAATTTTCGGGCTACATGTATGTGTTGCTAAACGGACTTTTGGGTCATAGTATAACTAACACACTCCTTTGAACTGATAAATTGGACTAAAACAGAAAAATAGAAATAGAAATGATAAAATGACACAAGAGAATATACTATCAAATTGATGATTAAAGAACGATTACAAAGTAACGAAAAATAGATCAAGCAATTCGAGAAACTCGAGATCTCCTAAAATGAGTAAAACCCATCCATTAAGTGTTTAACAATATTCATGATGCTAATGAGCCTCTAATTCCCCTTATTTATAAGAAAACTACCAATTAAAATTAACTTATTACCCAAATTATTCATAATATTGTAATTACCTAATTACCTATTGGTAAACCCATCATTTCAAATATAAGGTCATTGCACACACATACTTCATCTTGGAAACAAATAAACAAGGGTGACACCCATATGTGGGTGACGCCTACAGGGTAACACCCATGCTTCATCTTAGGTATAACAACACATATTAGTCAACATATATTATGGTTAAGCCCTCAAAGTACAAAAAAGTAGGGTGAAAATCTATTTTGCAACTTGTTCCCTTAAACCAAACCAAAGAAAAATTTAATTTTGAATTACTATTCCAAATCCAAACCGCATTTAATTATAATATAGATAAAAAAAGTCAAATTAGATCGATTATGTTTTGTAGTCATATTAAAAGTCTAATATAAACTATAAATTAAACTTCAGCACAAAAATAGTAATTTAAAAATTTGAAAATCATGTAGCAAAAACGAGATTGAAAAAACAATCAAAGAGAGACCGTCTTTTAGGTCCAACCCATTTGAGCTTAATGTCTATTTACATTAGCTTTAATGCCTATTTACAGTATCTTTAAATGCCTACTCACATAATACTTAATACGTACTTGCATCATCCTTAATATCTACTTATATTATCCTAAAAGCCTACTTAGTGTATCCTTAATGTCTACTTACAATATACTTAATGCCACCGATAAAGTGTATAGTACTTATAATATTTTAAATGGCTTCTTATAATGTCCACTGAAACTTACTATAAATATTATTTATGAGTTAACCCAATTAGAGATGGTGTATCAAAGAAACCGTTTCTCACAAAAATTTGTGTTGAAAAATAAAACTTTAATTCTATAATAAGGACTTACACAAATTCTTATATAAGACGATTTCACCATAAAACGTGCCCCATACCTAAATTAAATTAGCCTAATATTAAACGTTTTTGCAACAGGTTTATATTTTGAAAATCATGTAGCAAAAATGTGATTGAAAAAAAGCCCTAATGGTGAGGCGTGAAACCGCCCATAACTGAACCAAAACCGATTTATATGTGAACCGTCCATAACTGAACCAAAACCGATTTCATTAGTGGGCAACAGTCAACACAAACAATTTTGTTTATTTTTTTGGAAACTAAAAGGAATAAAATTCCTAATCTGTACTCCAATTTGAAGAAAAGCAACAAGTATTTGCAGAATCTTGTTAACTTGAATTGATTTCCAATTCCAAAAGCAAGGTTTTGGTGATGAATGATGATGGATGATGAAGTTGTACAGCGAGTATTTCAAGAAGGCGGTAGAGATTACATTCAAAAACCAGCCACTTGTTCTTCTTCCTCTTCCTCTTCTATTCTTCAATCTCTTCCTCTTCATGTGGTATACTTCGTCTTCTTATCAATTCTCATTTTTTGATTAATTTTTATAGGTGTTTGTTTATTTTCAGAATTTGGGGTTTTAGAATTTTATTCAATGTGTTGGGTTGTGTACTTGTGTTGTATTGTGATGGGTTATGTTGGATTGTCAATTCCCCTTTTTTTTTGATAATTTTTGGTGGGTTTTTGTTTATTTTCAGAATTTGGGTTTAAAAAGTAATCTTATTCAATGTGTTGGATTGTGTTACTTGTGTTGTATTTGATGGGTTGTGTTGAAATTTGTTTGTTTGGCTGGCCACAATTGTAGTCTTTTGATCATGGATGCTATTTGCTTATCAAATCAATTCAAGAACTACGAGAAAAGAGGAAGGCTCTTGTTACTGTTGGAATTGGAGGTCCTAGTGGCTCCGGGAAAACCAGGTTCATCTTCAACTTTCCTTCCTTTTTTTGAGAAATCATTTCTGTTGTTTCAATCATGTATTCACATTAGGTTTAAGAGGGGACAGAGCATTTTGAGGGTGTTTGGTTTTTGCGATATTGAGGACTATTTTTTTCAATTTTTCGTTGTTTGGTTTGACAAGGGAAATAAGATGGAAATTTGCATCATTCTGAATTTCTTGTTCTCTTGATTGCTATTTCGTGCTTTATGAAGCTTGGCAGAGAAGGTGACTTCTGTCATAGGATGCACTGTTATATTAATGGAGAATTATCGCAAAGGAACCGAAGATTTAAATGACTTGGATTCCATAGACTTTGACGCCTTAGTTGCTAATCTACAGGTTTTCTTCTAACTTATTGTTTGGTCCCTGGCTCAGATGGAATATGAATATGCACTGTACAATTTTTGTTTCTTATAATAAATAATTCTCTTTTTTCACCCTCTTCTTTCTTATCAAAATGTTTTCATCATTATACACTTATGGATGGAAAATCATGAGCTTTGGATACGACTTTATCACTTGACATGAGCATTTGTATATATTCTTCTAGGTAAGTAGTTCTGTATTATTGAAAATAGAAGAGGCATGTAATTTTTAAGTTGTAAGGTATTGAGGCATAAAGCATTTCAAGTTACCAATTCAACAATATTGAGTCTTTCCAATCTCTTATCACAAAACTTACACTCATAATTATCCGTCAATATCCCTCTGTCCTGTAAAAGTATAATATGTTAAGGTACTAAATACTAATAATGACTCGATATTGTGTGGTCTATTCGCTTGGCACGTAGATGAACCCATGCTGGATTCAATGATCTCAGTGGACACATGTGCCTGCACACCCCGGGCTCCATGATGATCAATTTGGTGAAGTGACTTGTGTTTTATTTAAGACCAACAGTGTAGGCTTGCCAACAATATTTGGGGGATAAATGAAGAGGGAACTCATTCCTTTTTTATTTTCGAGAATAGTTCTGTCAAAGTGAACAAGTGAAGAAGAGGAAAATGCAGGTTTTTAATATGCAGAAAAGCTATGAGATTCTCAGTTGCTCTATTTTGAGTCCTAGAGGTTTTATCCGAAGAAAAACGAGTGAGAATGTCAATGACTAAGGCGATTTTCAGCTGCGATGCAAAAAAATTATGAACCAATTACCTATCCTACGTGGACGTTATTCGAGGAAATAAATATTTATGGCACTATAGTGGGAATTATGGTTTATTGGGGCATAATTTTTGGAAAAAATTCTTCATGGGGTGGTTTGTATTAGCATTAGTTTCTGATCGCTTCTCTTGCTGAAAGTCATTCATTCTGGTTTGCATAATAAGTTAATAACCAAGATATAATTTACTGAGTACTGAGTAGCATTCTGAAACTTAACATGTGAAATTTGTCCTGAACCAAGGTTTGGTTTCTAAATAGGATTTGATGAATGGTGAAGATACTAGAATACCAGTATTTGATTTCCAAGAAAAACGACGTGTTGGCTCGACAATCATAAGGGGCACCTCATCTGGAGTAGTGAGTTTATTGGTTTCTTAATTTATTTTGCTTGAGCATATTAAAAATTGGTTTTGACCATTTTATCCTTGTGTTTCTAGGTGATTGTTGATGGTACATATGCTTTGCATGCAAAATTGCGGTCATTGTTGGACATTCGAGTTGCAGTGGTAAATTAATCCTTTTCCCATCCAGACTGCTTCAGTAAATTATGGTTTTTATTTATTTTCTGGTTATGATTGCATCTTTTCCATAGATAATTGTATCTTCTCTTCTTTTTTGTTTCAAATTTTGTATTAAATTGTATTACACTTGCATCTTTAATGGATTTTGATTTACTTGGGATTGACTAGGTTGGTGGTGTTCATTTTAGTCTGCTGTCCAAGGTTCGGTATGACATTGGAGATTCTTGCTCCCTGGATAATCTCATTGATAGCATATTTCCCTTGTTTAGAAAGCACATTGAGCCAGACCTTCATCATGCACAGGTGAAAATGTTATTCTCATTAGATTGACTTGCTGCTGATGTGTAAAGGTAGCCACAAATATTCCTATTTAACCTTATTTCGTGGAATACTTATTACAGATCAGAATCAACAACAGCTTTGTCTCATCTTTTAGAGAGGCGATCTACAAGCTCAAATGTAAAAGCGAGGTTTGTTTATTCGGGACATTTGTGTTTTAAAATAAATGTTGTTCTGTTCATGTTCTGACTGAAGTTGTCAAATCGAGCTATTTGTGTAGATACGACGTGCACTCTCTATGAAGCTGATTTGATACATCTGTATCAATGGTGAGCCTATAGGCCCAGTATGAATATTTTGAGGCACTGGTTTTGCCAGAAAATTTCTTTCTTTGTAATATTACAATTGAAAAGAAGATATAATACTTGCATGTTTAAGCACTTGTGCAAGAGTTTTTTTGTGTCGCCCAAAGATTTTATGGTTGGAAGGCTTGTGTTTCCTTTGTTGTTTCCTGCTTGTAGGTTGGTCGGTTGGTCCAACCTTCCGTTATGCCCCATCTTTCAACTTGAAATCAATAAAGATACAACAAAACAAATTAGTGGCATATGTCCCCTCCTCTCCTCTCCTAGTAGCATCTTTTCCATGATTGCGCGTGGGGGGTTTCTTTTATAATGGCCAATGGATTCTTATATCATATGGTTGTGGCCAAACTTGCACATGAAATGGAAATTTGTTGTATCATTGGTGCGTATCTATGAAGTTGGGATGAGGTTGTGCGGGCAAGTTTTAAAGATAGCTCATACACACGTAGCAAAATGTATGAGAGTTTGAAGTTGTCCATGCAAGGATGTCTATACACGTGTTACATAAAAGGCCATGCACGTAAATGGATGTGCAAAACAAAGAAGCTATGGGCATTTTTATTATAACTCTATTGTAATAGGAATTCTATTGAGTTAGCTGAACGCATATTTAGGCCTTTTACTCTTCACTTTATACTTGTTGAACTGAACTAAAATTGAACTTATTCCATTGAGCTCAACTTATTTTCATTATGTCCTTGTTTTTTCTTTGAAGTTTGTTTTTACTCAATATAGTTGGTTTAAGTGAAGAGAACAAAGTTTTTCTTAGATTTATTAATATGCTGTTCAATATTGTATATGAAAAGAGTCTAAAGTAATGTTGTTATTTTCCTTCTTTTTACAGTCACCAAATGAACATTCTGATTATGCGTTGAGTGGACAGGATGTACAAACAGACAAGTAAGTGCCGAGAATGCAAATTTGTTTTTTTACTTGTTAGTGTTCCTTTGTTAAGTTAGTTATTATTGTGAAATCAACGCTTGGTATTTCACATAGGGAGTGTCACTTTAAACTATAGTTTCGTTGTTTATGTTCTCTATGATTGACATTAAATTCATTAGGTACAGTGTCAACTTATGATGGCCATTGTCGATGTCTGTAATTATTCTACATCATTTTTTTTGTGTATGCAACTATGTATCAATGTTCTTGTTTGCTAATCGTCTTATAAAAAGACCTACATTTACTATAAAGCAATATAAATAAAATATAAGAAAAAGCAATCAAGCATACGTTGAGCAAACATTATTAAGAAAGTGTTATGGACTGTCATTTTCTTGAATATTTAAAAAGGATGAAAAGTAAAAAGAGATTAATTAGATAGTTTAAGATAACAAAAATAGCAGAAGAATATAAAGTGGCTACAAGCTTTCACGAGGCTTCCTTCTCTTAAATGAGCTATAAAACTGAATACAAAATTCTCAATTTCCCTTTTCATTTCTCTACTCCGAGTCTCAGTATGTAGACTATAGCTTCACCAAATTTTTAACATAATATTTCTTTTCAGTTATAGTATTATTCCTCTTTAGAGTTCTGTTATAGTCTTCTTTTTTCAATTTCTATTTTCCTTGTTTATCTTAACACGCCTCTGGTATTTTATAATGGTGGGCGACCTCGTTTGGTTCATAATGTTATTTGTGGCTAAAGTGCCACCTTGTCCTCAAGGTAGTGAGGAAATTCTTGCTGAATTTTGTGAATATTTGCTTTGATGGTTGCTGACTTGCTGTGTTCGCTGGTGGTGTATTTTTAGACAAAACAACTAGTCATTGAGGAATGGGCTTTTAAACATTGCGCCACATGACTTATTTATCATGCAGTTAATAACAACAATTCCTTAATGCAATTTCTTCTTCCACTGAGATGTCAGTCTTTGGGGTGATGAAGTTAGTCACCCCAAACTTTGATTCAGTCCTAGTAGGAACCTGCTCGACACCAATGAAATTTGATGCACCTTAAGCTCAAGTACCCTAACAAGGCATGAGGCCAACGCTGCCTAGGCCGAAAAGACTGGTGTGGCCTTTCCTTGGTTTAGCAACATTCACTGTAGAAATTCTACAAAGGAGAACTCAAACTTTACATCTGAATTGAACACTTCAATAGCACGAAGTAGCAATTCTATCCAACCATTGCATCGACCAACAAACAAAAATACTTATAGGAGAGCCTTAGCCCTTTACAGTAAAAATAGCATTTTAAAGAGGTATACCTCCTTTTTACCTCTTGGGCTCTCGGTACATATTTATTGTTTCTGATTAGACTTCTTAACATAATTGAATACCTGTATCAAAATGACGATGAATTAAACTTTAACTGAAGATTAGAATCCATTTGGAGTGATTGGCAATACTTTAGGTCAAATTGAAGTTCATAATTTTTTATAGCATATACCAGTTCATAGTCTGGGGGACATCATAAATATTCCTTGATTTGTTTTGGTCTGTGTCTGACTACAATATTTTCTTCTAGTTTTATTGAGATGTACCTTCGACCCCCTTCATCAAATGAAGAAGCTCGTATCAACGATTGGATCAAGGTGCGTCAATCTGGAATTCGGTATTATCTCTCTCTTGGTGACCAGAGGATTGTCGACAAACATTTTATCATCCGACCTAAGGCAGAATTTGAGGTAAGATATAGGTCTCTTGTTAGCAACTTAGAAGTAACATTGCGAACTATAGAACCATACTATTGAATATTTTCTCTATTCTTGCTTGTGCTGTGAAAAAAAGAGCTTAGTAAGTTATGTGTGTGTTTTAATTTTTTGTAAGCTGTAGGATTTTTATCTATGATGTTACTCATGAATTTTGTAGCATATGAGGGATTATTATATTCAAAAAGAAAATGAAAACATGATATCTTCAATGATCTCTCATAAAGATACCTTCGGTTAAAACGTGGGGAAATAATGTAGTTAGTACGCCCTATGTTTCTATGTGTTTATTCCCCTTTCCTTTTTAATCTGGCTACTAGGAAAAATATATGTAGGCAATATTGCCATGCCCATTGCACAATGTTTGTGTCCATGTTTGAAGTAAATCCACATGCTTATACAATTAAATTTTAATATGACATGTTAAAGACTCATCGAATTGAATAGAACTATTTAAGTCAATTTCTTTGTTATTGTTTTATCAATAACATCGCGGTATAATGCTGAAAGTTTGTTATACTTATTCCCTTGAATGTGGAAACAGGTTGGGAAGATGACACTTGGTGGATTGCTTCAACTTGGTTATACAGTTGTTATGAGTTACAAAAGGGCATCACTAACTTTCAACTTTAGAGAAGTTTCACTAGCTTTCGAAACAATTGACTCTCTTGGTGAAACATTCATGGTGGTGAGGGGTACTAACCGAAAGGTAAGAAGTGCATTCATTTTAGATCTTTATAATATGTATATTGGATTTTGCCTGAGTGTCTTATCTTTCTTATTCATCATGTGGCCTTGAGACTCCTCCTGTATAGCTTGATTTCCTTCCACCAATCCAAACTTTGCTGTCTAAAATGTTGGCTTTGTGAAGGCACTTCTGCAAGAATTATCAAATTTATGCTCTTTAATCTCATTAGAAAATGTGAACCTTGATAAGACAGGAAAGTGAAGTGTTTCTATTTCTTGTTTGTAACAATGCATTTTATAATTTTTGTTAGCGGCGTTTCACATATTGATTTGTTTTGATTAATCAAATAGAGCCCTTCTTTCTGGGATTAAGGATTTTGCGTTGATGTTTGTGAAGATGAACACTTATTAGCCGTTTTTTGTACCCATATGCTCTTCGTTTTATATGCATGTACTCTTTGTTATCCGGGCATGACATTTTGGTTGGCATATGATCCAACATGGATCTGGGCATTGAATACTGGTTCTATGTCATTGGCATGCAGATTCAGCTAGATCTTGGGTGACATCACCAATGAAGTGAGTATAGTGAGTAATTAGTTAGCTCTACACACAATAGAATCTTAACATAAGACACATGAGGGAACAACTTCTACACAAATTTTGAGATCTAAAGTTTGAGCTATATATCTGTTGATTCAAGGTATAATGATTTGAATCTTTTGTCAAGATGTTGAGCTTTTTATAAGGATATTGAATCAATTACATTGATGTGAATTTTATTGTCAGTGTTATTTGTCTGCTTCTCCTGTAACTGTTGTGATGAGGGAAGTTAGGATTTCTGTTAATGTAGCTTTTCCTATATTTTTACTGCAATGGAAAGGAAGAAGCTTACCCGATCTTTTTTCTTCTTGTTTTTACTAGGATTCCTTTTTTTTTTTTTTTTTTTTACCTCTTCCTGTAATTTTTTCTTCCTTTTATTTTTATTTTTACTTGTAAAGTTGTTTGAGGCACGAGGAAGTGAACTCTGAACTGAGGAGGTGTAGTTGGCTGTAGCATTTGTTTAAGCTCCTTAAACAAGATTCTTGTTTGCCATCCCCATAAAGCTTGAAATCATTGTTAATACTATATATATCACCTCCCTAACAAATAATAATTGTAATCCATTTTTTTGGACTTATATCTAAATTAAGGATGGTGTTGCTGTTGCAGTATTTTAAATTTTTGAAATTTTTGTACCATATCCTTTGACTCATACCTATATCCAACACCTAATATCTTCGACTGCATCGAGACTATAGGGCTATAGCCTGTCTGTTCTCCTGTCTAAAGAGTTTACTTACCCAGGTTCTAGTCTAGGTTTTGTCCAATAAGGTGTGGTTCTGGAGGATCAAATTTATAGCACATACCTTAATTATGAGATATGTGTCATCTCATTAAAATTTTGAAATTAAAATTTAACAGACAAGTTTCCAATAAGTGAAAGACTCTGATTGGCAGGACATTACTTAATTGATCTTGCTTGATTTCCTTTGTCTAGACCGTTGGGGCTGAAGCATTGAGAATGTGGTTCTGGAGGATCAAATTTATAGCACATACCTAAATTATGAGATATATGTCATCACATTTTTATTTTGAAATCAACATTTAACAGACAAGTTTCCATGTAAGTGAAGGACCATGATTGGCAGGATTTTACTTAATTGATCTTGCTTGATTTTCTTTGGCTAGACCGTTGGGGCTGAAGCATTGAGAATGGGTGTTTGTGGACCCTGGATTACAAAATCATACTTAGAGCTGATCCTCGATCAGAAAGGTTAGTATCACATAGTTTACATACTGTTGAAACCAATTTTTTGCAAGGTAGTACTGGATTTTAATGTTTAACTTTCAGGAGTATCACCACTCTTAGCAAGCACCTCAACAACTAATCAAGAAGGAACAATTCCTTCACCACAGCCTATTCGCGTAACTCCTAATAAACTTGAAGATCTGTCACAACCATGGACTCGATCACCAACCAAGTCTAAAATGGAACCCATTTTAGCAACATGGCACTTCATCTCAACAGTTCCTTCAGGTGCTGATGCTTCCGTGTTTGGTATGTGATATCTAAGTTGTATTGCGTGTCTGCTAGTGTCTTTTTTCTTCTATTGGCTGGTCTAGCTCATTTCTATTATATGTTTATAGCTCTCCCATGAACCAACTGCAGATCCCTCTTCTTTCAGGGACAACTTGCAGCTTGCTCCAATGCCTGAATCATATGACTTTGATCGAGGGTTATTGTTAGCTGTTCAAGCTATACAGGTTAGAACAGAGGCAGATGTTTTTGTTTCTCATCTTTATAGATTAATATTCGTGAGATTGGGAAAAATAATGTTTTCTCTTCACTTTTGAAATTTCAGGCTCTTTTAGAGAGTAAAGGTCTTCCAGTCATAGTTGGCATAGGTAATATTTACATCATTTGTGTCTACCTCTTTGTTTTACCTGTCATCCCTCCACTCCACTTCCTTTTCATGCTCTTCTTCGCCCATTTTTTCCCTGCTTTCACTTTAACAATTACAGTGTGGCTATTGTAGATTGAAATAAGGAAAGTAGAACTAATAGTTTTTATAAAACTCGATTTAGCCTATGAACCACTAATTGTAGATGCACTCTAGGACAAACTACAAAACCTTCTCCTAGTGAGAGGGGAAAATCCATTCCTTATTTGCAATAACTCGATCTAATACAAAGTTGATGAATTTTCTGATCAGGTTCTGAGTTTAAATCATGTTTGAATATGAAAATTCTTTCACTTTAACAATTTATTGTGGTGCAGGTGGTCCAAGTGGATCTGGAAAAACAAGTTTGGCTCATAAAATGGCCAACATAATTGGCTGTGAGGTTGTTTCCCTTGAGAATTACTACAAGTCTGAGTATGTAAAGGATTACAAGTATGATGACTTCAGCTCCCTTGATATTTCTTTACTCTCAAAGGTGAGAACATCATGACTCATGAGCACTTATGTAGAACTGGGATGAATTTTTAATATAAGGTTATGAAATGGCCTACAAAATGATTTCAAAAACGGTATGAATAGAAGTGTTTTGGGACGATGATGCTTCATAAGAGGATTTGTTTCCCAAAATAATGTTAATTGGTGCATATCTAGAATCGGAATATTGTTTCCTGGTACATGGGTTGGACTCCCTTTCCATAAATGAAATGGCCCATTCATATCATAACTGAAATGTTATCCAAATCACTAAAGGTCATAACCTGGTTTACTAGACCCCAGATTTCCTGCGTTGAACTGTTGAAGCCTTGAAGGATTCTTGTCAGAGATAAGCATATGAAATATGTGGGATCCTTTGCAGTTGAGAGGAGAGTAAGGAAGGGGTGAAGAGATAAAAAACCTCAAAAAAATGCGTTGACTGTTAGCATTGTAGTATAGTGCTTCATGCACTGGTAATTCTAATGGCTTGTAATAATTATATATTTCCCGCTTCCGCACTTTGTACAAGTCCTTGAAGAGTAAACTGAGCTGTACTATGGAGCTTGAACAACATTTTTTATCTGAAAGTGTTTTTGTTTTGTATTTTAGTAAAGTGACCTCATTACTGAAATTTGATTTTTTGTTTCATAGCATCCTGTTTTGGTTAAGTAGTTAAATCATTATCATGTGGTCCTTGACCAATGTTCTCTTATCTCACAATCAAGTGATTAACCTTTTTCGTCAATGAAAAGAAATGACGGTTACTAATTATTGCGAGCTGGTACATGGCAATAAACTTATGCTGCCATTTTGGTACAAGTCAATACTAGGAAAAGAAGCGCATACATTGTCAGAATCTGACAGAACTGAATCAGATTTTAAAGCTGCTTTTCTGATCATTTTTTGGAAAGTACTGGATAGTTTCAAGTTAGGTAGTTTTTACTATAATTAGAATGAATAGGGGAGTCCGAAAAAACATGAATGTGCAGAAATTGATGATTTTTTATCCTTGTTCTTTACCTTACCTTGTTATTGCAGAATATTGATGACATAAGGAAGAGACGGAGAACTAAAATACCCATTTTCGATATGGAGAGTGGGTTGCAGAGTGGCTTTGAGGACTTGGAAGTTTCTGAAGATTGTGGAGTGGTAAGATGCACTTGATCCCACTTTTTTTTAAAAGAAAGGCTGCAAAAAGGAATCAAATATCCGAATTCCTTGTGTCTGTCCCAGATGATGTATTCTTTTCATAGTTTTAATTTTGAGTTTAAAACTTGATAGAGTTGACAACGATTTTAGTTAAGACATATTTTTGGTTGTTTCTCAGTTCTAGAAATTATATGCTGCTAACCTGATCCTACATCCTTGCTATTAAAGTTACTTTTCCATGAAAATGTAAATGTGGAACATGATTTTGAACATATGCAACTAGCTTGATTGTTGGATGGATTGAGCTTTTGAAGAGGATTAGTGCTAACTTTGATCAATATCTAATATTGAGAGAATTACATGGTTGTTATTTTAGATGTCTATCAAGTAGTATTATTATCAGGCATTTGGATTTTCAAATGTAATTGGGTTTGTCATATTTACTTAACCCTATGGAAGAAAATTTTTATCACCAAATTAAAGGAATATTAGAATGTTGGATGGTTGGTTTTGTAATTGCTCAAATTCCCCAAAAAAAAAAAAAACATTTGAAGTCTCATTGCACCTCCATGGCTATTGACATCAATTGTTGAAGTCATTAGGGTATCATCTTGCTAATGTTGCTCTTGTTTGGATAATTTAATTGAGTTTATTTGTTAGGTTTGATCGTAATGTTTATGTAAAATTTCTACCTGAAGAAACCTTTTGTTTTTGAATGAGCTATACAGGCGTTGCTTGTAAACTTACCGATAGATATTTGCAGGTTATTTTTGAAGGGGTTTACTCTCTGCATCCTGATATTAGGAGGTCGTTGGACTTATGGATCGCAGTTGTAAGAAATGGTCTCCATGTTTGTACATTTCTTCTTCGACAAGAAGCTTTACATATGTAATGTGTTTGTCTGAATGACAGGTGGGAGGTGTCCATTCACACCTTATTTCTAGAGTTCAAAGGGACAAGAACAGAGTTGGTTTTTTTATGTCTCAAAATGATATTATGATGGCAGTGTTTCCCATGTTCCAGCAGCATATCGAACCACATCTTGTCCATGCACATGTTAGTATTCTTGATTTTTGGTGTCATGTAACAATTGAATTTGAATTACTTTTTAGTGACTTACTTTTTTGTGTAATGATATGAAAATGAAGTTATAAAATAACCCAACTGAGCCAAAAGCTTGGATTGAAGGTTACTTCTACTGGGCTTATGAGAAGATCTACTCTTTTCCGATGTTTTTGTTTTTTTTGCTTCAGCTGGTCTGCAAGGAGTAGAGATTAGGAGAGTAGAGTGACATCATATTTATATTACATGAAAAGTGAATACAAATTGTTTTAAGAGTTGTTACACTGGAACTGTATTAGGTAACTACACGATCTGATCATTCATCTTACATGGATTTTGTTATGCAGCTCAAAATCCGGAACGACTTTGATCCTGTTTTATCTCCTGAAAGCTCTTTGTTTGTCTTAAAAAGTAACAGACAAGTGTGTGCATCTGATTCTCCCTTTCATATATGATGTATATTTTCTTGTGTTTTGTTCTTTTCAATTATTCCTGATGGGCTAGTTCTTTCCTGATAACAGGTGGCTTACAAAGATATACTGAAAATTCTCGACTCTACTAAGGTTTGCAGCTCTGTCCAGAATTTTGTTGATATTTATCTTAGGCTCCCTGGAATACCTACTAATGGGAACTTGACGGAAAGTGATTGTATACGTGTTAGAATATGTGAAGGAAGATTTGCATTGCTGATTCGAGAGGTTTGATATCTATCCTAGTAGCCTACTAAATATGTTACTTGGACTTTTCATTTCACCTTAAGTATCCGTGTCGGACTTTCGAGTCTCAACACTCCGACATTGGTATGACTCTTCGACAATCATTTTGAACCAAAATCAATAAATGGTTTTCACATAATAGCCGAGTCCGGTACTTGAACCCATACCCAGGTTGGATACAAGTACCATAATCAAAGTAATATAGGCTGCTAGTTAGTGTAGTAAGTTCTTTTGGGTTAGCAATTTACTTTTTTCTCTGTTCTCAATGTTGTAGCCAATAAGAGAAGGAAACTTTATCATCCAACCAAAAGTTGATTTCGATATCAGTGTAAGCACAGTGGTTGGCCTTCTTAACCTTGGGTAAGATGATGACTGTTACTACCTACATCTGCATTAATTTACTTTATATATGTGCTTGTGAAAAATATTTTGGTTTACCTAACCATAAAGCAGGATAGGTTCGCCTTTTAGGCTGTAGCTCATCTGACAAGGAAATCTATGAACAGGAATTTCTCTTCGATTAGTAAGATATTGGAAGGCAGAAGGGAATGTCTCAAATAAATTGCTTAGACACCCAGAATGCCCATCTATGTTTGAAACTGAGATTTGTAGCCCATTATTAAAATTGTTCATAGTCGGATTTCGTGATCATGATAATCCTCTTGGGAGAGGAAAGCCTTTTTAGACTTCATTCGTCTGTGCTTGTTTCCTCTAAAGAAAAATATCGTATTATTCTAAGGACAACCCAAATGCTTTCTTATTTCCGGCACAATCTTTTTACCTTCTTAGCCAAATGAAGGTGGCTGTGCATAGTGCAAAATATCACCACCATACCATATCACGACCATAATTTAAAGGTTCTCAAGCCTACTGTGATTAATATAAAGCCGAGACAAACACAAAACTATCTGCTACGCGAAATCCATTTTGTAAACCTTACTCGCCAACCACGACCGCTCGGTCATCTGAGATTTCTCACTATGGGGCCAGGGGTTTTAGAAGATGTAATAGAGATTTATACTCTGTTTCTGGTCATGAAGTCAGTGACTCAGTATCATATCACACATCTATTATTCATATGGCTACCTTCCCTTATTTTGGCCAAGCTACAAATACTCTTTTGTTTTGGTAATCTTATTCCTACATGCTTGTCAGGTACCAAGCTGTAGCATACATTGAAGCATCAGCTTTCATATACCAAGATGGAAAGGTATCTAGTCCTTAAGCTAATGCATATTTGATACATTAATTTGGAATTGAGCTTGCTGCTTGTATTATATTCTCCATTCTAAGGATCATTTGTATTTGAAGTTTAGAACGAAGTAACATCTGTAGGTAGGAAGACATTATTATATATGGTGATGAAATCTGTGATTTGATATACTTGTGTTTATGCTAATATACTTTATAGTATTAAATGAATACAATTATCTAATTGACTTTGCAGTCAATACAGAAGAATATGCAAAAGGTCAAATATTGGTCACGGTGGGTGTGCTGGCAGTGAGCAGCCAAACTTTTGTCCCTGACCCTGGCTACTTGCCGTGCCAATTCATGCCCTTTGCTTGACATGGCCCACTTCCACGGTGTTCATGTCCTTGTTCTGGACAAATGCTATTCATGATACAAACGCAACTTTAAGTTTTTGTGAAAAAATGATATTTTAATGTGTTTATATGTGCATTGCCTCCTTATACTCCATGTTGGAGTTAATTTAATCCGATTGATTGTTTATTCTATTTGATATGTGAAATCTATGTTTTTATTTAAAATATCTGGTTACTCTTAATCATATGTTATATATTTCCTCGGTAATTAAAAGATGTAATATTTTATGTCTCATTTTTGTTTTAGAAAAGATTGTTCTCTGTATGTGGTTTCAGATTCTCGTGGAGGTTGATAATTTGCAAGATGTCCCTAGTCCTTACATTCAAATCAAAGGGGTTCAAAAGGAAGCTGTAGTGGCTGCTGGTTCAATTCTTAAGCTTGATGGATCATACACCACTAAGGTCTCGGCTTCATCCCTTCCGATAATCCTTTCACGACTTTCTGATGGAATTTTTTATTCTAAAAAGTTTGCTGAATTGTTATTGGCGATCAATCTCTGTTAATCTTTCAGAGTTATCTGCAAATAATTTTGGAGACATTGCCAGCTTTGGAAATAAGCCCTAGTGGAGTCCACACTCAGCAAGCTGCAAGATTGCAGGAACTAGTAGAATTTATTCAGTCTCAGGTACTGAAATGTGAAAAATATGAAACACCTATCATTAATAAAAGGAAAAATTACCTAGAATAATCCAACTTTTTCTTGATTTTCCTACTATAATCCCACTTATTGATTAACTATCAATAATCCAAACTTTAGGGTGTATTTGACTACAGTAAACCCGGTAATAGGATGATTTGCTATAGAAAGATTTATGTTCTAAAAGAAAAGATAAATTAAAATGAAAAAAATAGTAAAAAAATGTTAAAAAAAATTTCTGATTTTTTATGATTAAAAATTTTTTATGTAAATATTCCAAATTTTTCTCTAATTTTACATTAATTTTTAATTTATTTTTTTGGTAAATTACCTACTATAACAGGTTATACGGTTACCCAAGTTTACTCTAAAAAAAATACCCCCTAAAATTGAGATTATTCATGATTAATCAATAGGTAGGATTATTATAGGAAAATCATGAAAAGGTTGGATTATTCTAGGTAATTTTTCCTTAATAAAAATATGACATTACTTTTCCTTTTCCTCTAATTGTCATCGTTGTTCCCACCTACTTAACCTTGATGCAAGATGGACTCATGAACCTTTAGCTTTGATAAAGAGAACACCGAAAGATCATGTGAACTGCTGTGCTTTGCACCTGCATTGAGTAGAGACATTTGTTACTTTCAAAAAACAGCTTGCTGTTCTTAAATGCTTTTTTGTACTCTGAATGCTACCGAGAATCATAACCCGTCTTACTTTTATTTGTGGGATTGAAGGGAAGTAGTTCATCGTCAGAATCCTCTCCATGCAGAGAAGGGGCAGCAATTGACAGCGCAATCGAAGACCTGCAGTGTAGAATCAAGAGGCTTGAACGGTGGCAAACAATCAACACTGTACGTTTGTTCACCTGTCGATCTCGTTCAAATTGTTAATTGTTAACAAATTATGATCAACCAATAACTCAATCCATCTTTTGTAGGTACTATGGACTTTCTTAATGTCAGCTCTCATAGGTTATTCACTTTATCAAAGACGACGGCGGTAGGTCATAATTTTATCTTTTTTCTCACTAAAATGGCTGGTACTGAAATTTGTCAAGAAATCCCTTCTGTTGGACATATGAAGTGGATGAAATTCCTTGCTTGTATACAAATCTCAGAAAAGGTTAATATAATATATAGATTTGGGTGGTGATGTGTTATTTTCCGTCCACCTCTTTTGCTATTTATATCTCCTTGAATCCGGGAAACCGATCCTCACGTGATCCTTGGTCTTGAAAGATCTGGAAGATTGGCAAGAGTACAACCCTTTTTCAAGCACCCAATCCTGATCAGTAGGCACAAAATGACCAGCACCCAACACCACAACATGACTCAAACTCCCCCCATTTCAGCTTCTTTAAACTTCCTTATTGCTTCCCAATTCAACTTCTTCATCCATACCTCATTTGATACAACCCCAATTCTCAGATCACTCTCCCCATCATATAACAAAACATTACTTCCCTGCACCAATAATTCCACCATATGTTTCACACTTTTCATCATATCTTCATGTAAAACATAACTTACTAAATCACTACAATCCTTCCAAATCATTGAAATGTTCATCCCTAGCTCCTTTACTTCCAAATTGCTCAAAAACCTTTCTGATAAATCTATTTCATAGGGCATTTTTCTTCTTATGTCATCCAAAGTAGCCAATCCTGTCATGTTTTGTAGCTCCTCATGTCGGTTGCTTCGCTCCATTTCTTCTCCATAATCAGCTTTACCACCTTCCTTTGAGCTTTTTCTAGATGGGTTGTCATCTGGGTTATGGGGTCAGTAAACCCATTCCCAATTGCTATTCCTGCTAAACTAACCCTATCTGTTTCTGAAACTAGTTTGTTGTTCTTTAATATATAATACTTAATTGCTGGTGCGTACTTATCTACATAACTTTCACCAGTAATATAAATCCGTCGAAACCCTAATAATGATTTATCTAATAAAATAAAAAATTAAAAGCGATGAAAAGGTGTTCAGCTACACCGTATAGGTCTCTTGGAATTTCATTTGGAGAAGCAGCGATGCTGAAATCTTTTCCAATCGGATTATCTAAAAATAGAACCCCAAAGATTCGATTCCATGCTGCATGATTCTTTTAAAGCTGATTTTATGGTTAACTCGCCACGGTCCGGGCTCGTAAAAGTTCCCAATCATCGAGGAACAACAGGAACCTCCTTGAAGCGGACTCTTATAAGCGCATATAATTTCATGAGTCATTATAATACAATTCTTTATAATCCAAAACTAAATATTGCCCCTAAAGTAAATATGGGTTGTCATCAGTTGCTTGCAATTTATGCAAGTCAAATACTAGTTATCACTTAAGCTTATAATGGTCCATTTCAAAATCATATATATATATAGGTTTAAAAACCTCTATTCAACTCGGATTTTCAATTGATCATAACACTTTTGGTTAATTTAATTTCGAATACTATTTTAGTTCGTGTAAATATTTTTCGAGTCCATTTCGATTTCAATCATTTAATCACCAACTAAAAACTAACCCCTTTTGGACATTAAACGATTCAGTTCAACTTCAACTCGATTTCATGACCCCTTTTGAAGTACATGAATACTTCTAACCAACTATCGGTTAAATTCGAAATTTGATCTATTTTACACAGCTACGTGCACATTGGTAATTGAACAAAATTCAATAGAGTCGGAGAAATTATGTTAGAACAAGATGGTTAGATTACCACTTGCATTGCTCTTTCCTCTTCCCTGATTTTTTAATTCTCTGAGTTATATGAAACGTAAATTCAATTATCAATCAAGGTGAAAGCTTAGATGGGTCCATGTACGCAAAATTTAAAAAAACTCAAAACAAAAATAGTATATTCTGACAGATATTACTCCCAATATCTCCTTGAATTTGCTACACTACAGGAATCAAAGGGAAAGCTTTTAAAGTATAATATAGCAAATCCAAACGGATCGTAAGAACAGTCATCATATCTCTTGCAATTCAGAAGCTCACATATCATATCTAAGCGTAAATCATCCTCCTTTCATTTTTGATGTTGTTTCGAGAAGGAAAACACGATAATATAGAAACTCGAGGTTGAGACAGTTTCTCAAGTCATTTCTACTGGCCTCGCCCAAGCACTAAAAAAACAGTCCAGAGATTTCTCAAACTTGTAATTTTACACAGCTTCAATACCCAAATGAAGAAAAAAGAAAAGGGGGAATAATTCTATACTGATTAACATAATGACATAAGATTTACATCAAGATTAAGCAAAGCTAAATCAGAATTTTGAGGCTTGGACAAATGCATTTGCTGCCTTGAGGCTGTACAGTTTACCATTTAGCTGATTTGCATTTAGCTGATGTGGGGTTGCTGTCAATGTGTGTCTTGAAGGCTTGCATAACTTCTTCATATACTGGCCTCTTATAATCCACTGCCTGTTTGTTCGAATGCAAATTAATATTTTACTAAAACTCCGGTAAATATGACTATAAAGCTAAAAACACTTTGACGATCTATGTATAGCATGTTCAGCGCAAGGTAGTTGTGGCAGTAGTTAGTTGTGTTGTAATTATAGTAAACTATCTGATTAGTTGTGTAAATTATTATTGTTCGGTAAAAATTAGCAGTTACTTGAGGTGTTCAAAACAGATCTAATGACCTGATATTTATCCGACCTTGAACTCTCGACTTTAAAATGAATTTAAGATAATGCAAAAATCAATGTGGATACAAGACCCGATTTTGAACCGACCCGATGACTGGAATGAACACCTCTAGCGCTTACAGTAGCTTTTGGAATATTATTTGTTCAAAAAAATATAAAGAAAATCTTAAAACACTACTTTTGATTTCGGAACGCTACAAGCTGAATATTCTGAAAACAACTACTTGCACTGTCAAACGTTGTCTAGACTGCTACTTTACCGAACACAGATATTTTTTTTTTCTAAAGTAGTGTTTTAAGGCTTTAGCCTCGTTAAACATTAAGGGTTACTTAAACTGCTGCGCCGAACACGCCCATAGTCTAGCTTTACCTGATCAATGACCTCATCAGGAGTTGCCCATTTCCACTCTGAAAATTCCATTTCTGCTTCCCCAGTGGCCAAGTTTATCTCACGCTCATCTGCTGTAAATCTCATAAGGAACCTGTCCATGATGAAATCCATGAGTAATCCTTTTATAAAAGTATATTTTGAAATTCACAAGTTAGCCCAAACTAATAAATAGGTGTAAAACTACTCCTGGCTTACATGATAGGAATGTTCTCCTTAGTAGGTATTCTAGAGTCTAGATCATAAGTAGGTCGGTATTTCAAGACAGCTATAGCCTATAAACAGGAGGGGTATTAGTAAACGATTTCACAAATTCTTGTGTGAGACGGTCTCACCGTGAGACGTTTCCCATACACGCGTTAAATAGTCTGCGATTTTACAAATTCTTGTGTGAGACGTCTTGTGTGAGACGGTACCGTGAGATGTTTCCCATACATGGGTTAAATAGCCAATTAATACAATTATTAGCATATGGGCTTCTTGTTTTGAGGTCAACTCACAGAGAGACAATCTCTCTCAAAAGTAGCTCAATGATTTTGGGTTCCGGTTATATTCAATTAGGCCGAACAATGCTTGTTCAAGGCCCTCTAGTCTTAAGACTTAGTTTCTAGTTAACCCTAGGTTAAGGAATATGGTTCACATGTTTTTGTGGGGACAAATATATTTAATATCCATGTACTATTCTTATGGATTACTATACCATGTTGATCTTTTTTGTAGGGACAAATAATTCCTTATCCATAGCTGATTATATTTTGTGGTATTTTTTGCCTTCTTTTAACAGATATTTTGCTCCTTAAAGTGAAAGTACTCTGTAATCTTCTCTAAGAAAACTCTTCCTTTGAAAACCTTGCAAAACCTCCAGGTTTGAAAAACAGTGCGAGGCGAGCATTCTTAACATTTTTGTCGTTCTTATGCTTATAATCTCGTCATGGCAGCAATTTTCACGAGCAACTGTCTGGTTGGCAAAAACCATGTAATCAAAAAGCATAAAAATACAAGCATTCCCGGAAGTTTGATCCCCTTCTCTTTACAAACTAGTAAGCCTTCGGGGGAAGAAGATTTAAGTGCAACGACAAGAAAGGGTGAGAAGCCATTGTCGGGTATTCAAGCGTTAAGCAAAGTATCCGAATTGGGTAAAAGATTGCAGAAGAATTTGAGTCCGAAACAGAAAGGTGACTGGAAAGATGTTGTGCTAATGAGCTTGTCTTTTGGTGTTTATGTCTACATTTCTCAGAAGATTGTTTGTGCTTATTGTGCTTGGATGTCTATGCTCAAATAGTCCTGCTAGTAATAGGAGATTATTTCAATTGTGCTGTATATATATTTTTAAGATGACTCTAGTGTGTGTAATTTACCCGCTATTCGGGACGAGTATTTTATTAATAAAGCAAGCTATGAGTGACATGATCTTTGCAACTAAATTCAATCATAAAATGATATCTAAAATTGGAGGAGATACATAGTGCAAAAATACAGTTTCGATCACGATCGCGAAACAGATATGACAGTCAATGCGCCTATATTTCGGTCGTTGTAAACTCGAAAATATTTACAATACAGTCGCGATACGATGATGCAGCCTTGTTTTTGCACCATGGGAGGAGGTATCCAATCCATAAGGTAAAAACAAGGCCGCATTGCATCGTGTCTGCCGCATTGTAAAGGTTTTCAAAAGCAACAAACTGATATTTCCGTGTTGTAAAGGTGCAAAAAACCGCGCTTTGGGCCGTATCAAGGTATACCTTATGGCCCCGACTGATATTTAAGCGTTACGATAAATGCATCACTCTTGCTACCGCATCACCGTATCATTTTTACTCTATGATCCAATCTCACATATCATCTTCCTCTCGATTTCAATTTGTGTCCACAGATTTTATCTATATTCCTTGCTTTTCACTATGCACATACCTTCCACTCTATACATAAACCTCTATAGCTCGTGAATAAGAATAAGAATAAGATCATCAAAAGGATAAAAATGCATTTTAAGTTTAAGACGTAGCCAAATAAAAGCAAATCGAGAGGCATGGAGGCGTAAAGTTTGATCATGGAGTCCAACATCTTAGGTCAATCAGATATCGAGTAACCGTGCTTCATAAATCAAAGAGGCACTGATGTTACACAACCAGTGAACGGGATTGCTTACCATTTTTGTGCCTGACCATGCCATTCTCCACCCCACAAACGATTCACTTTAGCCTTCACAGCAGGAGGGAAATCGTATGTCAACCAATTTGGGGCCTGCAATTGATAAACATCTGTTAACTGGAGGTAACAAACGGGATGGTCTTTCTATACATGATCTCCTACGAACCCTCAAAAATAGTACTTGGGGGTTTAAATTATTTTAGTAAGATTCAATAAAACAACATTCCATTAATCCATGTAACGGCTCCCACATAAATGGGGTTTTCGGGGGGTCAGACCGTCAGATGTACGTAATCTTACCCTTGTTAGTGATAACAAAGAGGTTTCCAATTGACCCTTGGTAGCAAATATCATCTGTAATATCCAATACCACGAGATGAACGTATATATGAAGTAAAAAGGAGAAGAATGTGGTGTTTGAACTCCGCGCTTCTTTTAAGATGCCAACGTGATAGGAATTTGTTAGTCTTAGAAACTGACCTCCGCGATGATTTCAATTGATACAACTCCAGTTTCTTCTCTCAACTCTCTAATGGCTGCCGATCTAGGATCTTCTCCGTCTTCAATTCCCCCCTAATGGTCAAACAAATCGAACATAAAAATGTCAATACTTGAATTTAACAAGTGGCCAGAAACTTTAAGCAAAAGAAAATGCAAGAAATGGACCGAATAGCTTATATAGTTATGACACTCATGAAAACATATTATGAACAATTAAAACCGAAACTCTGATCTGGTCTGTAAGAACGATATCAGAAGTACAATCAGTCGCGGATTCACAGACATACAGTAAATAATGATCACATTGTGCAGCAAATTTATGATATGTGACAGGATAACGTATACCCCGTGGCCAAATACTTAAGTTGTTTGAAATACAATTGATGGTAAGGGGATATGTTAACTATATTACCTGAGGCATCTGCCATGCTCCTGGGACGTTTAACCTTGAAGCCACAAAAACCTGCATCACCGAGACTTAAAGCTCAGAATCGCACACAACTTAATAAAGAAGCGAAAATTGAGAAAGGAGGGGGTGAGAGCGGACTGAGAGACAATTAAACAAGTCTCTTCTTAATCTATGTACTTGAACGCGACAAACTACCATGAATTGTATCGTTATACTCCTCTCCGTTTATCACTGGTCCCTTAATCGAATACTCCCATCATATCACCATGTATCCAGGACCCATTTATAATTGTTGGATTAAGTGCCGCAAATGTGTGTGTACGACGCTATCAAAGGGGACAACATAGAAATGAAGCATATTGAGTAAAAACCAAAAACTATGAGCGATCATTTTTGGATGGATACGAGACACCCCTCGGTCCTAACAAGCTTTCTTCTTTCCCTTTTCCAATTACGCAGGTTTAACCCAATGTGACATGATTCGTTAATCTCCTCACAAATCGCAAATCAAAAAAAACGAATAATGGTCGGTTTTGGGCTATTCTGGGGCAAATTTGAGCGAATAGCGAATTCAAAAAGCAAATTTACTAGCGAATCATACTACATTGTTTAAAGACAAATAATGCCCAAAGTTGTGTTAAGGAAAGGAATCCAACTTCATCAAAGAATTGAATTTGTAATTTGTAATTTGCTCTAAACAAATACATATTCCTACTAGTTCCTTATTCAAAATTGTTTTCCCAGTATCTAGACTGTTTCTGCTCCTAACATCAGTTATGTGTATTAAGAACTAACTTTCTAAAAATGCTAATTATGATCATTGAGAATTTAAATGCACTCAAATATGTTTGTGGGTGGAGAAGAATCTAAGTTTGAGTCTGCCTATATCATCACTTGTATCATTTGATTAGAAATCCTATTAATATTGAATTTTAGAACATGTAACAAAGATAATGGTAGTCGAGTAGGTTCAGTACTCACTACTCATGCAAAGATGAGCTTTTGATCCATACTATACTATTATTCTAGATTTGTCTCGGTTTGTGGACATTTGATATATGCACAAGTTAACATAAACATCATCCAAAAATTCAAGATAAATCAACATTGTCAAATGGTTTCAAGCCTTTAGAGCTTTAGTTCAATAAACAACGATAAACCCATTTTCAGACTTGAAGCTCCAATTACAACCCAGAATCCTTGAAAGACTATGATGCCAACTTGAAGAACAAAACATAACCACAAATTCTTAAATGAGGTGGTCTCTTGGTGAGATGATCTCTGGTAGACTAGCCCATGTACATTAAGTGTGTTAATGTGAGTTAATTATATAAGTCTGTCTCATCAATCGTGAGAATCAATAGCCCTTTTTTTCTTTTTCTGTAGGATCAGAGGCCTCATTGACAAATGATTTTTAAGCTTTTTCTAATAGGTCGTGACAATTCATTACATAGTCACCTGTAGCTCACTCATGTGGGCACACTGATTGAGCTCGGGTCTACACACACGGCTAATGGGTATCGACTTGTTTCCCAAAATCATATGATATTAGAAGGATTATTATATGAATCCACTATTTCCAACTTTTTTTCATTTGGTCAAATAACCAATAAGCTAGCTAAAAGAAGAAGATATAAACAACCTACAACTACAAAAGATTTGGTATACCACTTTAACTTGTATTAATCCAATTTGGATCTTCCAAATATAGTAGCTCTAAAAACAAAATTAACAGAATAAAAAAGGGGAAAAAGATAAATTTCCAGATTAAGAAGAAAACCAATATATATATATATATATATATATATATATATATATATATATATATATATATATATATATATATATATATATATAATCATGCGAAAAAGGAAAATCTAAAAAATACCCATGAAAAGAAAACGAAAAATAAGAAAGAAAATGGGGAAAATACCAGATTATCATCATTGATGAGACAAATTCCAACGTTGGGACGATATCCAGAGGGAAGACCCTCCATTTTTGAAGAGGAATACAGAAAGAAACTAAAGAAATATGATGATGATGATGATGATGATGATGATGAAAGTATCCAAACAACTTATTAGAATTTGAAGGAGACAACTGCCACTTCCAGGTAGAAACAACCTTTCGTTTACTACTCTTTCCTTAATACTTTTAAGTTTTTAGCCTTTTGTAATTGTTTTGTCGCTCTCAATTTCCGCCACTTATTATTTTGATTTGTCGTTCTGATTTTGTGTGATTTTGTGCCTTTTTTAATAATAATAATTTTGTTTTTTAATTGAATAATTAAAAAGACGAATTAAATCAGATTGAGTAACTAAATGAAAAATAATACAACAATGGAATCAAATAAATATAATTGTTTTATTTTTATTTTTTTGAGATAATATAATTGTTTTATTAATTGGTGTATAAAAGTTCTTTAAAGTTAATATGCTTATAGATGGACCACTATACTTTAGACTTGTTAATTAATGGTTGACAATTTTGATCTTTAGCTTATTTGTTATTAGCATTTATTTTTTAACTTTTTCATATATATCAAACCTTTCACGACCACCTTTAAATAGGTCTGTCTAATAGATCGGGTTGGGTCGAGTTTGAGTTCGAGTCATATATAAACAGGTTAGAAAACTCTTGACCCAAACCCAACTCATTTAGTTAATTGGGTCAAAAATTACAACTTTGACTTGACCTGATTTCGACCCACTTAACTCATTTATAATCTTTTTGTTTTCGTTTTAAGGTTTTTAACATTGATTAAATCTAATTTTTTAGGCTTTAATTTTAACTTTATGCTTTTTTGTTGTTTATTTTGTATTTACTGTGAAAAATAAGAAAATATTAAATAAAGTAAGTTGAGCTCATACTTATTGATTTAACTTGAAACTAACACATTTAATTAAATGGATTATACATGTTTTTTTCAAGTTTAAAATTTAGATCTAAACTTAACCCATTTAATAAACAAATCAGGTCGGGTCGACTCATTTAATTAATGGGTCAAAAGTCTCAACCCAAACTCACTTATTTGGGGTTAGGTTCAAGTCAGATTAGCGGGTTAAGTCAACTTTTGCCAGCCCTACCTCTAACTCAATATAGTTTTTTTTATTTTATGGTAGACTGATGTATTAGGAAGAATTAGGTGAGAATCAAGCTCAATATATTTTTTGAAAAATAATATTACTCTATCTTAATATACTTAAACATACTCTTATGTATCATCATTTAGTATTTAAGGCTTTTTAATTTTATGACCTTGTGCTATCGGACATATTATGTTATATTTTCTCCGTTTCATTATACTTGTTATATTTGACTTTTTAAGCATTCCAATGCATTATTTTATTTATATTATATTGAATTATACAAATCTAAAAAATATAAAAGTTAATATTATAAAAGTATGCGATTAGACGATTCAAATAACATTTCACTTAACTGTATTTTTACTTACACATTAGTCGGAATATATAAAATAAGTTTGAACAATAAATAGTGCACATATTATAGTGATAATAATTAATAAATAAAGCAGTTGTAGAAGAGAATAATATAAGGTCCTTATCTTAATTGTTAAGCAAGTGGATTAAATTTTGGTGACTTTCTTTTAAGGCAAAGGTAGAGTGTGTGAAGTGTGAAATAATGGAGTATTATGAAAAAAGAAAAAAAAAAAAAGAAAAGGTGAAAAATAGATGTAGAAAGTGGTGGTGGGGCCGTGGGGTATTAGAGAAAAAGAGTTGACTTTTAGAAAATGTACTCATATTGGTTTAATGTCAAATGATGCATTTATGACTTTGCCAGAGTAGACCCCACACATCCAGGTTGACGCCCTGACGGTTTGGCTGTTAGCCTGTTACCTCTTAATCACCGCTTTTTTCGGATTTTCATTTTCTTTAATGTTGGTCTTAATTACTCCATTCTATCTGAATACAGATTTAAAAATCAAATAATTTTAATTATATATTTTTAAAAGTTTTAAAAAGTTAATATTTATAAAATAAATATTAAGGTAATCTACTAAGATCTAATATAGATATTTTTTTATATAGATCGATGAGAAATTATAGTCAAATTTTAACGCTAAAATTCGTAATCCTATTTGAGAAAAACATGTACTCCTTCTATCCCATTAGAACTGAAGCAAAGAGAAAGCGAGAGTTATTCAAGAAAAGTGAATAATGATAATAAATAAAGATAAATAATAATTTATGTGGATGAAATTAAATAATAGTTAAAATGTATGGATGAGATTAAAAGGAATTGACATGCCATTGTCCAAAAATAAAAATGATGCAAATTAAGTGAAACAGACCAAAATAGCAAATGATACACATTGAATGGATCGGAAGGAGTAAATTTTATTGAGTTTGCAATATAGGAATTAAAAGACTTTTACAAATTTAAGTTAAAAATTTAAAAGTCTTTTATATATTTAAGTTAAATACTTTTTCCATTAAAAATTACTTACAACATTTGATTTTTTACGTAGTCTAATGGGCTAATTCAATCATTAATATCTCAAGTTATAAATGATAAAAGTTATAAAAATTTATTATTAATACTCTTTGTATTAAGACGAATCAAACAAAATTTCACTTAATTATATTTTAACTTATAAATTATTAGTCAATCACAAATTAAGAATAATGAATTAATTATTCAATATTACTAATGTTATGAGTAATTTAGAACGGAAAAAGTATTACAAACTAAAAAAAATATCTTTGATTTATATTTTTTTTGTTTGTTTTTTTGTTTGACTTTTTACTTTTGATTTTTTGGTTTGATAAAAATAAATTAATTGGTTGGTAAATGGTTTTGTCTAGTTGAATTTGGCTTTTTCTAGCGAAAAGTAGTTTGACTGTTTTTTTTTATTATTATTGATTTTTATAATTGTTAGCACACTTTTTTCTAGACAAACAATACTTAGTTTTACCAAATATATATTTCTAAGCGGTTGGCTAATCCAGCAGCTTATAAGCCAAGAAAAAATTAATTTATTTAGTTGTTTAAACAAGTCAATTAAAATGTTAATAGACATTTGTCAAACATTTCATCGATTTTAGCGTATGATAGAGTTCATCAGATATCTTGAGGCTTCAATCAACTTTAGTTTTTAGTTGAATTAGTTCTTTAATATGATATAATAAGTCAATGTGAAACTCTTTTACCCCTCATTTCATAGAGAAATTAAACGCATGTAAGGAGTCGTGATAAAACATGTAAGATAGTGGAGGGGTTTAACCATTTTTTAAATTTTTGATTTAGTTGGTTCATCAACAAAGTAGTATTTCATATAGAAACTCTTGGTAAATGCTTTTCAACCAATAGAAAAGTTCGTTTTTTAAGTCAATTGAAGCTTTTAAGTCAAAGTGAAATACTGTTTTAATTGATTTTATTTATTAGCTTTCGCCTTCTAGCTCATTTTTTCTTTGATAAACACCCAATGACCAATATTTAATTTCATCAAATATCTCTTTAAACACTTGACTTATTCAACAGGCTTATAAACCAAAAAAAATAGTAAACAATTTTAATGGGTTAAACAAGCCAACTAAATAGTTCATTAATCATTGCCGAACACCCACATAGTCATTTGTGTAAAAATATATGAAAGTTTATATCTAATCAATAAACAACAACAATATATACCTAATTTTTTTAATCAAACTTCTTTCTAAGTAATTGGCTTGTCCAACAAATCTAAAAGCTAACAAAAATAGGCAACACATCTAACTGGTTAAATATGCCATCAATTATTTGCCAAAAATTCTCACAGTCAACATTTTATAGATTAATTAAAGTGTATATAGGCTTGGAAATTTCTAAAAACAATGTATATATCCAAAGCTTTCAAAAAAAAAAAAATTTAAAAAATATCCTTAAAAAAGGTACATGACTCTAAATTTCAAATTAGAAAAAAATATATACTCCTCTTTTTTGTTTATCCTTACTTTTTACATATTTTACAAAGCAAATTTTATGTTTTAGTATCACAGATACACATCATAAAAACTGTAAAAAAATATTTAATAAAAAATTGTGCATTAGGATGAATCTATAGAGCTAGATATCACATGAATATATTTTAGGAAAAATTACACAGAATAATTCAATATTTTTATGATTTTCCTACAATAATCTTACCTATTGATTAATCATAAATCATCCTAACTTCGAGTGAAATATTCTAATGTGGACAAACAATATAAAACGAAAACACTTCTTTTTCAACATAGTAAAAATCTATTTTTTAAAAATAAATATCATTTTCAACTCATTGAAAATTTATTAATTTTTCAAATACAGAGCCAAATGGGTTAAGCGCAATATTTATATTGAAAAATTTTCTAATATAAATATCAACCCGTATTTTTGACTCCTTTCCAATTCAATTATTATTATCTTCATCTCCAAATCCTTAAAAAATTTCTGATAAAAACACGGAAAATTTTTCTAATATATCAACCCGTATTTTTTCAAATATTTTATCTCAACGAAATTGTACTTCGGGTTTAATATCAATCTTAATTTTTATAAAACTGATAAAAACATATGTTATTATATGTCACAAATTATTGAGCGAGACGGTTTTTTTACGAACCATATGTTTGGAACGGTCCAACTTAAAAAAAAAACTACAAAGACATGTAAAAAGATAAACACTTACTTGATATACCATAAACACCTACTTTTCATACCATAAACATCTACTTCACAACAGTAAACACTATAAAAACCTACTCGAACTACTAAAATAAACACAAACTTAATGGCATTTGAAGTAAGTGTTTAGAATACGCAAAGTAAATAAATACAAAAAAGGATAAATACCAACTTCACATAATCTATTTTTGGGGATTATAGGATGGCCGAGAGAAGGGGAAAACTAAATGAGATTCAATTCCATGACCTTATATGAAAAGACAATACTTCAACTGAAATAAGATCAGATTCTCAATTTCACAAAATCTTAAACACCTACTACACACACCATAAACACATATTTCACATACCGTAAACACTTACTTTAAATACCAAAATCAATTACATCACATCATATGAACTCGTGCAGCAAGTGAGTTTTTTTCATCTAAATCTATTGGGTCGTTTGTGAGGTGAAAGTCTTGTATCTTGCTCCACGCTATTTTAGCGTGTACCAACATACTAATAACAAGTACTTTCTTAGTGATTGTACTTTATTATACTTGTCAAGTAAAAATACTTACTGTTTTAAAATTAGTGTACATTAAAATTGTATAAATCAAGTCTATACAAAACTTTTTCACTTTATATCACTATAGTGTCTACTATTAATACTATTGCTGATCTTATTAATAAGCTTATATTACTTATCCTGTTCTTTGTGACATCGATCAAGAAAATTGAAGAACAAATAATTATGAGAATTATATATTGATAAATTATTATTATGATCTAAAATATAATAGGAATTATCTCAAAAAAAAATAAAAAATCATATTGGGTGAATTATTGATTAATGTACTTACTCATGATAAACAATTGATATTAAGGGAAGATATTCAACTTTAAAATAACGTGTTGGTTGAAATATTATATGTTATATAATCACCTAAATAAAAGAGATAAAACGATGAACATATTGTCTTATTTTGTTAAGTTTGGCATAAAGCTTGTAGTCTCTTTTATTCCGTTTTCTGTTATTCAAATATAATATTTTATTATTATTATTATTATTATTATTATTATTATTATTGTTGTTGTTTATGTTTTATCTTATTGAGATTCAAGTAGAGTGAATGTGCACTTATAGATTGTTGTTGTTATTTACCATGGTATTTTATATATTGCTATGACAATCTCACCCCAGTGTTGTGCACATCATAGTCAGGACAAGTAACAAATTCTCTACTTGGGTTTTCAAGAGCCCAACCCATTTACATAGATAAATTATAGCTATGGTCCACTCCATACGATTTTCATGGTTTTGAGAATAATTCAACATCTGCGAAACAATTAGGGATAATAGTTTTATTTAGAGTCATACAAACCTTAAATTCAAGTGCAGTTAAATTAAACACCAAATCATGGATAATTCGATTTAAAAGGGGTAATTACTAGTAAACGAGAAGAATACTAAGAGCAATGGAGAATATGCGTAGAAAGAAAGTATTTTAGGTACGTTGAAGATACAAAGCACATTTTTTGAAAAAGAGACGTTTCAGATGGTTTAAATGAACACAAATTCTTGTATGAGACGATCATATCATGAGACGCACTCTATACATGGGTTAAATAGTCTAATAGTTCATTATTAGCATATGTACTTCTTATTTTGGGGTCGTTTCACCAAGAGTTTCTCTTAAATGAATGAAGTAGGGTGAAGTTTGTTGGATTGAGTTAAATGATAAGTAGGAGGTATAGTCAAAGTATGAGGGGAATACGAAGGTAAAAAAAAAACAGATTTAACATGTCAATTCTAGATTAAGTGGTCGGATTTCCGTGAACTGACCTAAGCACTATAAATATTAATACTTTGGTGACTGTAATTTGCAAAAAAATCTTAAGACTATAACAAAAGATCAAAACTTATTATAATTCGGAGATTATTTTTATTTCAAACAAACTAAAATTGATAATATATTACCTTTTTATTATCTTCTATAAAAATTTAAAAAACCAAGTATAAGATTTTATTAATAAGTATGAGTATATTCATAAGTTGAAGAGCAAATATCATTTTATTAAATTTATTTCTAGATTTATCTAGTTTTCTAGGTAATCAAATTTTTTTAAGACTACTTTGGTAATTTTGAACAAACATTATTTAAAAAAAAAAATTCTCTAGTTTTTTTTTTTACTTTTAAAAATTTTAAAATTTAATTAAAAAAAATCCATCAGTCAATGTTCTCCAAAATTTGGCTAACTCCATGAATCCACGAATCGCAAGAGTATGAGTTTATAATGGGAAAGTTATCGCTTAATTCTCTCCTATGTTCGTGCATCTGCGTCACTGCAATTCACACTTCTCAGTTCTCAGTATGCTCGTTGCTAATCTATGCTTCAATTTCAATTTGAATGCTCTAATTTATTTCAATTTTTCGCAGAGATTAACAAATGCGAAATGCAATGATGCTCAATTTTATTTTTTCTGAAAACTGTTTGAGAACCGCCATTGTCTTCGATGGAGGCTATCACCCTTTTCTCGCAAGAAATATCAGGTTTCACTTTTGGATTTCCCCCTTAATTTGAATATTCCATTATCATTTGTATTTTCCAATAGCCTTTGATGGTGAAACTGTGCAGATATAATCAGATTTTGGTTTCAAAATTCTGTTGTAGATCTAAGCATAAGGTGCCAGGAAAGCTTCTTGATCAAGTTGATAGTCATGGAGTTGGAACCATCTCTCGTCCCTCTAATTTTATCAATAAGGTGATTTTATTCCCATAGCTTTAATTCATTTTATACATTTCACCCATTTTTCTGATACCATTTATGTTGCTCCATGCTAATTCTTTGGGCTCAAATCGTTTCTTCACAAATCACTATATGTTGTTTCATAGAATCCTATTGATATTTGTACGTGAAACAAAGGAAAACAAGGGGAGTTTGTATGCAATTGACTATTGTTCAGATCAATCAGTAATTGGTTTTTAAACATGGGTTTTAATTTTTAGGGTTTGAAAGAGTCTCCCTTTTTGTTTACTGTCCTTTGATTGACTATAGTGAACAGTTATGGCTTTGCTTATTTACTCAAGGTCCCTAGAACAAGAATTCAAAAATTTTGAAGGATTAATATGTTCTACTAGGCTCATAGGTCTCTTTTGTGAGGCTTTTGTGCAGTTGAAGTCATGCTCATGATTCCAAGCGTCCACTGTCCTGTTAGGTTTTGTAGCAAGATCATTATTGATTCTTTTGCTTGAATGGATAATTGTTTCTCTGTGATACTTTATCACTGTGTAGCCTTCTCTAACGATTCATTTCAGAGTAGTTTTTTTTTCTTTTTTTAAACTACTAATCAGAAACTATATGGGTTTTGTGTGGTTTGGTCGATAAGGAGGCCTTTTGCTCATACCATTGTTGTTTCTTTCGCCAGGCGTAGTTATCATTTGGGGTGACGAGAAAGGTGTTGGTTCAGTCAGGAATATTTATATCTAGTTATTAGTTGATCCGTTAGTATTGATTATTGATTATACATATGGTGCTCATGAACTCATATCTTTTGTCCTTCTTTCAATTTTCAAACATGTTCATTGCACCCTACAGGTGTGTATTATGTTGGGGTACGATAACCTTGATGGTTTAGTAAATGGAAGAACTCATAAGACACAAGATTTTTTTCTAGAAGCACGGAAAAAATTTCCATCCATCAATCTTGGAAGTTCACCTCTGATTGAACTGTTTAGTAATTCAGCCTGGCATTCTCAGACAAAGACTTATTCTCCATCTATAAGTTGTGAAGAATTTCAACCTATCGCAACAGATGGGAAGTGGATGATTCCGGTTTCTCTTACAAAAGTGTGCCCTTCTCTTAATAACAGCCTTCCAGATACAGGTTTTTCATGTGAAGAAGTTTCTATACCTACTCCGACCCAATTTCATTCCGATTCCCTTGAAGATCAGCAATGCATTTTTGCAGATTCTGAAGAGTCTTTGCCTCCTATAGTGCTCAATAATGACAAATTATCTCAGTTGATACTTGACAAACCTATTAACCTCATAGAAGGATTGAGCAAACGGCAGTCTCGTCAGCTGGAAGATTGTGATTTCCATACGGTGGGCATTTGTTGGTTTTTCAGAGGATATCTTTTGTCATTCTTGGAGAATTATGAGGGTCACAATTCCATCTATTCCTTGACTTGGTTCGCATTTTCTGCCTTGTAGTTGCGCAAATTGTTGCACCACTTTCCTCGTAGTTATGCTGATCTACAGAACTCGCATATGGGAATTGAGGACGGCCAGTACTTGATTTTTGTTGGCAGGATTTTGTCGTCCAGGTATTTTGAATTCCTTCTTGGTGCTTTTCTTTTCTTCAACAGTTTTGTCATTGAAAACAAACTAGGCTTCGTTATCTGATTTCTGCTCTTTTTCGATCTACTCCCTTTTACTTTTAAAATTACGCGTTTGAAGTTGATGATCTTGATGAGTGGATGTGTGCTATGTTTTTAGATATTATGAACTATCTTTGTAAAAATCTGTTCTACCCAGCTACATAGTGTGAAGAATAATATTCACGTAAGATTGGCAAGTATTTTGTGTAAATATAAACTGTTTGAGCAAGTATTGTTTGAATATTCAGATTTTCTTGAGAGTAAATTCATATCTTGAAAGTTGTATTGATTCTTTTGGGATAGCTGAGCAAGCGAATGTTAGAACAAATGTTCCGTTGTTCATCTCAGAGCTTTCATAGTTCAACAGCAAACCTGCAATTTATTGATGACCACCAGATTCTCATCTGTCTAACATTCTTTTCTAATTGGAAAAAAGGCAGCTCTTAAAACACAAAACATGTCTCTGAAGGTAAAATGTACCAACTGTCTCTGGATCTATATTGTCTGTCATTAAACATTTCCAGTTAAGCTGTTTCCACAAAGGTTTACCTTCAGGACCTTTAAATTTTAAAATAAATTTGGATAGAAAAAGTGATGCACATTAAGTATCCCTCCCCCTCTTCCTCTCTCCAACCAAGATAAAAGTAACCAAGAAATCAAGAATTTCCTGTGAATTTCTGATCTGAAAAATTGTAAATGAACAAGCCTTGGATAGCTTGTAAATATGTGAGTTTATTTGATATGAAGTTTAGCATTTTAGTATTTCTCTAGTTTGGATCATGTGGGTGTTTAATGTCGATTAAAGGAGGATCAAAAAAAGATATCAAAAGAATGTTGCTACTTGCCATGGCTTTTCCTAAACAGTTATAACAACTGCATTGAACATGTAAATTAAGAATTTAAGGGTGAATAAATTGCATTGAATACACATGTTTTGATATTTACATTAGATTGTTTGAGCTTCAAGGTTTAGGTGCCAACCAAGTGACTATAAAAATGTGAAGATATTACAAGGTTAAGTAGGAGGGGAAAATATTAGAAGGATCATGGATGTCTCAAATATTATGGAAAACAAAAGCCATACTTGCTTTTTTACTAGAGCAATATTTCCAATTAGGCTGTATTTTTCAAGAATTTTTTGTGCACCTCTATGGATGGTAAAGAGATACACATTACTCGTCAGGATGGATCAAGGCTTTGTTATGGTTATTGACTGTTGTCACTAGATTATTGGGTTTGGAATATATATCAAATGTTAGAGCTTATAAGTGTGTTTGTTCAATCATGGTGCTACAAAATTTGAAGTATTGAATATTTTTTGTTGTATGAGATCAATTGAAGATAAAGAAGCTATAGATTATTGTCTTTATTTGTTTGTCTTTGTCTTACTTTGAATATTTGAGTACAATTCTAAGGTTATGTTTGGTTCAACCTTTTGATATGAGGAATGAGTAATACTTAGAAACTTGAACTTATACCAAAACATTTGGTCAAATCAAATTAAAAGGTATTAAAGTCAAATCTCCATTCTGTTTTCTTTCTCCAGACTTTCCTGTTCTTTTTTTTTTTATTAAATTCAATGTTAATTTTTTGGTGAATGCACTATTGAAACCCAACTAAATGTATAGCTATATCAATTAAATTAGTCAAATTCATACACCAACAGGAGATCCTAATCCATTATTGCATTCATGACAATTGTTCAGGATTGTCGATCTTGTATTTAAGCCGAATTGGATTTTCTAATATTTAAACCCCTTTTGCATTTAAATGTAAGACTTACTTTGTTTGCTAGGAAGAAACTTTCTTCTAAGGACATTAGATGGATTAGTAATTTGTAATTGTTGCTTATGTCTTTAACCATATCCTTGTTTTGCTTTTGGAGTTTTTCCTTTTCGTTATGCTTACTTTGATTTCTTGGTAGTAAAAAGATAATAATAATAATAATAATAATAATAATAATAATAATAATAATAATAATAATAATAATAATAATAATAATAATAATAATAATAATAATAATAGTAATAATAATAATAATAATAATGATAATAATAATAACAATAATAATAATAATAATAATAATAATAATAATAATAATAATAATAATAATAATAATAATAATAATAATAATAATAATAATAATAATAATAATACTGCTAATAATAATAATAATAATAATAATAATAATAATAATAGCAATACTACTACAAGTACTACTAATAATAATCTCGCTAACGAATGTCCATGGTGCATAAACACGGTCGCGATAGCTGATCACGAAAACGGATAAAATGCGGTTATCATGGAACATATCACGTGTATTATATTAATTTTCACAAATTGAGACCGTCTTTATAAAAGACGCGTCTCAAATGGGCCTGCCCATTATTACTGAAAAAACAACTACTAGAAAGACTCGCACTGTGTAATCCTATTTAGAGTTGGTGTTATAATGATTAATTTTAGTACTTAATACTTATGGTGTTTATTGTTAAATATTAATTAGAGCTTGAAATTAATCAAATTCGCAATGTCTATGGTGTTATAGTAAATCAAAATACTAAAATTAATAACTTTATTATCTAACGCTAAAAATATATGATAAAAACATAAAAGTTTTCAATAATACTACTAATAATTATAATACTGACAATAGCAATAATGGTAATAATAGCAATAATAATAATAAATGTATCAAAACTTTTCAACACCTTTCACTTCCAATAAATAAAAGAGAATACAAAAAACTAAAAGAATCTTACACAATACTCAACATGCACATAATGACATACCCCTATGCAATATCTGACATCCCATAATAAAGTAAATAAAAAGGTCAAATTTACTAGAATCAAGGATAATACTGTACAAAAAGTATGACTCTCCAAATACCAAGCTGAAACTTCTCAGTTTCCATGGTCGAGTCAACTGCTATGAAGTTTGAATCGCTGATAAATACCAATCTCACGGGAAATAGGTGTTAAAATCCAACTCAAAAAGGGAAAGCGTCGAAAACTGCCTTGATGCGGCATTTTTAATCCACTGTTACAATTCGTAAGTTTTCAAAACGGTAACCTGAAAAACCATGTCAACTCTGCCATTCTAAGTCAACTTGGCCGAGTTTTGACACCACGAGAACGCCCCTAGGACGTTATTTAACGATGATAATAAACAATTTCAAATATCTCTTGATACGGCTTAAAATGCAAATTTTTACACCGTCACAACCTGTGAAATATCAATTCAATTTTTGAAAACCTTTACAACATGCTAATGCCTTGCGATGTTACCTTTTTTTGCACTATTTGTAGAATATGTGAGAGATTTATTAACATAAATGAGTTTTTCCTTTCTAAAATTAGAATTAAGTTGAAATTGTTTTGAAAAAACTATTCATGGAAGGAGTATATTTGTATATGTATATGCGGAAAATTTGGTAGAACTCTTAACCTTCCATCTTTATAATTTCACTTTTCATAATTTATGGTTTTTTCTTATTTAAAGTTAAACTAAATGAATTTTTTTTATTTCAAAATAGCCCATAGTATTTCAAAAAAAAAAAAAAAAAAACGTATAGTACTTGAACCTCTTGCATTTTTATGATCATAACTGCACAACTTTGACTATAGTATTCTTTAACTCTATTAGAAACAATTATTAGAAGTGACGTGAAGGATGCCCACATTTATGTGAATCTAACAAGACCGTACTGTCCGTACATGTTAAATGGAATATAAATTAGGAAAAATGTGTGGTCATGATTTACAAAATTTGATCACTCCTCTTGAAATAAAATAGTGAGGCAAGTATTATTAGATTTAGAGCGTACACATATGCTCAATTCAAGTTAGGTTTTACTCTTAGATGGCTAGTTCATTATGGTCATGGGGCCAATTGTGGTGTTTATAATGTGCAGGGCTGTTAAAGCTAGCTATGCACTTTCTTTTTGGGAGGTGATTGTGCATGGTGAGGTTGGCATAAATGTTGGTGGAAAGAAGATGATCTATTTGCATCTAAAGAAATTTTTTCGTGGCACTCGTTTCACTAGCCAAGGTTTTCTTCGCTGTCTTGAAAAGAAGCACGAAGAAGGTGATTTTGTGTGTGTTAGTGGGAAGGTAAAGGCTATGGGCACCCCCATGACTCTCATTATATCCTTTTTGTTTGATTTGAATGTACTTTAGCAGTCTTGATATTTTCTGTAATTTTTGTCGTGGATACCTTACCATGTTCTTCTCTCAGTCTAAAATTTGAATTTGTTTTGTCTTTGTGACAGATTGGGTTTTGTCCTCTGTCTTTACACCCTAATTGAATTGCTTAACAAGAAGATTGAGAGATTAGAGATAAAGTACAAGAAAGATAATTCGAAGTAACCAAGTAAACAGTTTCGAGCACTGTTAAGCTCCTGCCCAATTATTTCCTTTTATTAATTTCTTGACAAAACATAATATGTATAAGGATAGCCTTATATAGGAGTCAAACACATGACCCGCCAAGACACCTAAACAATTAATAGCTATCAACTAATGATTACATGCCAGCTGTCCCACCCTTACTAACTGATTTGCTAACAACTATTATCCTTTTGTCGAGTCAACATTATCCTATTTTCCATTTATCAGTCTTACAATCTCTTTCTCGACTTCTCTGTATTAATGTGTGTGTTGAAACTTTTGAGCTTTATGAATCCTCTACAATTTATTTTAATATTTCCTTGCGTGACTCAATGGAACTACGGGAGATAATGAATCCTCTCCTTATTTGTATAAGTTTATAACATGATAGTGTCAAAAAAAATCATGGAGAAAAGGATAAAGCATGTACCCTTTTTTGTTCTTCAAGGATCAAAATGCCAGTAACTGTCAACTATGGTTGAGGGACCACATCTTTGTCTTGTAAGTTGTTCACATCCTATGAGGAGTCTTTCATCTTTAGATGTGTTTCATTTAGTTTTCTTACCTAAAAGTCCTAGAAGTATTAAGGCTCCGAGTGATTACTTAAATGTTGACTTTGATGTGGTTGGGAGGATTCTAAGAGTTTACATTAATATGTTAGTCTTTCTATTGAACATTTTAGAGTATATTTTGTAGGTCTAAAACCTTTATGGGGTTTTATTATGAAATTAAATTTGATTAGTTGTGAGTATTGGAGGCTTAGTCTATATTACTTCCCCTTGGGTACTTGAACTTTGTACGTCTCCAAGTCACCAACCTGGCTGTGTTTAGAACCCCTATGATTTTAGCCCAAAATAAAGTGTCAAAGGTTCATATCCATTTTGTAGGGTCCGGATCCAAGAAGGGTACTTGAAGTGAACCGAAGAGTCCGTGTAACATAGAGCTTTATTTTTAGGAACCAAGCTTCTTAATGTAATATAGAACTTTATTTTTAGGAACCAAGCTTCTTAATGAACTCACGTAATATAGTTGCAACCCAATGCTTTAGGAAGAATGTAATTGTAACACCTTGACCTCATCCGGGTCGGTGACACTTCCATTGGAGTTTTCCTTCTCCGGCGCACTTCCTAACTTTGCCGGACACCCATTTCAAGACTACACCACACTAAGCACGTTTAACTGTGAATTTCTTAGAAAATGGGCTTCCTTGAAAAGAAGAGATGCACCTTGTTTATATTAGTTCTATCAAATCTTTTAAAGCTCCTTATTCCTTATTAGTCTCAACTTGGGGTATTATAGTGGTAAAACAAAGATGCCCTTTAGTCTTCTTATTAACTGCATAAAAAAACTACAACAAACACCAACTTGTATGGTCTCCACTGGTTAGGCTAGTGTTATCTAGTTTTCTGCATAATTCACTATACGAATTCATAAATTATCCAAAGTGGAACAAATTTAGCCAAAAATGTCCTATATTTCACTAGTTGTAATTTGCTGTTTGCAGGGAGATTTATAAATTAGTTAACACTGGCATGGATCTTGGGTCATAGTATATTGAAGAGATTTATATTGGAAAATTGTTACCTAGGGAGTCTAGGAGGGATCTTGGGATGTTGAGGGGACATATGATAGGAAGCTGTAGCATAAGGATCCTAAGAACATTCTTGGGAGCTAAAGAATCTAAGAAGTGGTAAATCAGTCACTTTGAGATGAGTTGTTTGCTACGTGTAGAAAGATTTTTTTAGTGAATTTACTGTTTTGATATGTAATTGGTGTACTTGTCACCTAATGGAAATTGCCTGGGAATCACTAGGAGAGAGAAATATATCTGAAGAATCTACTAGCAGAAATTCATGTCTGCATTACATAAAAAAGATGCTTGGCTTCAGCATATTTTAATTGGTGTCATTCTCTGAATGAATAAATTCATTAACTTCTCAAACACTGGCCTCTGAGACTCAGTGGTATAGTCTAAATGAATTACTTTGGTGCTGGCGATTTCTCTTGCGTTGTACGTTAGCAACTTATTTACATTTCGTGGAGCATCTCCAATGTTTTGAAGTCTAACCCTTGTTCCCCGATCATGTCCTCAATGTGAAGGGTACTTGAAAATATGAGCTACAGATCTGCAGTATGTAGTGATATTCTCTAGTAAACTGCAGTAGCACAACTTGTTCTAATTTAACATTCCCTGACTTGTCTGCTCCATTTGCTCTTGAGTACTTTTCTACTGGTATTATGATCTTCTGGTATAATAATCATACTAATGCTGTGCTATATGGGTTTTTAATGCATTACTTGATTATCATTTGATGTATATATTCTTAGAATTACTTGAACATTCATCACTGCAGGTGAGGGGCACTTCTAAGGAGGATCACTATGAAATGAGAGAATATAGCTTGGATGTGATTGAGAATGAAGATGATCTGTCTATTGCAATGAAGGGGAGACTATTTCCTATATATCCTTCTAAGGGTGGCCTAAAACCTCATTTCTTCCGAGACATTATGATAAGGTTCATTGCGATTATTGTCTCATTATTGTTTCTGATGAAGTTTTCTAGTGAAACCATTATTTTGTTTCGGATGAAATTTAAATTCCTTTGAGTATTAATTAAGTTGGTTTTCAAAAGAGCGGGATGCACCAAGGTGCAAAATGTACCTGGAGCCTAGGCGCAAATCCAAGGCGAAGGCATGGGCTTTTGTTGGCAAGGTGCAAAATTTTTAGATATCAAAATATGTTTTGGATTTTGTGGTAAACTTTTGGTATTAAAATACTTACCTAGTAAAAATTAATTGTTTTCTCTGATACTACATTATTGAAGTTAATCAATTACTTTTTTATGCATAAAAACCATTGAAGTTAATTTATTTCTTATTGATATAAAATTGAAAAGAAAAAGAAAAACAAGATAATTTAGTAATAAATCAATAGATATTGGTGAAGATGGAGACCTGTGTGCTAAAAACAATAAGGCAAAACTTGGGAAATAAGGTTGAAGAAAAAAATAGAATATAATAACTATTAAAGATTAGGTACAGTGGTTCATGTGAACGAACAACAATATGTTGCACTTCTTAGAACTACTTGATAGTCATAATGAAATTGATAAGATGAATTATGGTGTCTTGAGCCTTGAACAATAATAAAACCAACTAATTAGTATAGCTGAGCATAGGTTTAGTGGTTGGAGCACTACAAGCTGACCTTAAGGTTTGAAATATGAATTCTCCAACAAACACTTTTTGAAAATTTAACTTATTTTCCCTTCTGTGCACACTCATTATGCATTGAGTTGTGGACTTACTTGTCATCTCAGATCTAGGTTAAGAAGAAAAAACAACTTAGTGCAGTTTATATCTAGTTAGGGTCTTGGAGGTCTAGATTTATGCATCCTCATAAACAATAAACATTTAATCAACTAAACTGAATTTTTACTTATCCTGAGACATTATGTTAAGAAATTTTCATTTTGGTGTTCAGATAATGTGAAATTTCATTCTTGGCTCTTGTAGTTTTCATATGTCCACTTTGGTGCATGCACCTTCTTGCTGAAACTGGTGCCTTAACATCTCGATGTTCTTTTTAAAGCTACATGTTACGTATCCTTTTATTTGTTTCCATAAATATCTTAGCGCTAGTGTTTCATGCTTTTAACCATGCAATTTCTTTTAGGAAAAGTCATTTCTTCATGCCGTAATAACTAACATTAAGTATTCAATTAAGCTTGCTGCTGACATAGAAGTTTCTGGGGTTTTGAAATCTTTTTGTTTGTGAGGTGGACATACCTATTGCTTTGGTGCTCACCATGACTGATGTGTCCTGATTTCTCGACAACAAAACCTATAGCTGACCTAATATCATTGATATGTCAATCTGTGAATAAAGAGCATGTTTTGATATGTGTGAAGTTTGATATTTGATGTTAACTAGTGATCTTTTCATGGAGTATAATCCAATTGGTTGGGTTTTTAATAGAATGGATACTACAACAACCTTTTGTTGAGAAGAAAGTGTGTGATACTTCGAGTAGCACACTTACATGGAATGGATTTAAGGCCATTACAAGGTTATGGGACTTTGTCCCATATTAGTTGTACGGGCAACTAATTTGAGGTTTATAGAGTAAAAGGCTTCTCTCACCTACTAGGCTAGTCTTTTGGGTGAGTTTTCTTGTGTATTCTATAACAATGGTACTAGAGCTGACTCAGAGTAGTGGCCTACAGAGTGGATAAGCCAGTCGTGACCAACAAGGATCCGACTCGGATTGGTGGCTTGGGTTAAGCTAGCCGTGACCAACGAGGACGTTGGAACTTAAGGGGGTTCAAATGTAATGGAATGGATTTGAAGCTATTCTAAAGTTATGGGACTTTGTCCGCATGGGTTGTATGGGCAGCTAATGTGGGATTTATAGAGTATTTGGCCTCTTACGGTCTCACCTACTAGGCTAGTTGTTTGGGTGAGTTCTCTTGTTTATTGTATAAAAAACATAGTGAGTTTTATAGTTCAAATCAAGTCAATCTAATAAAAACTGTAGAGTGACACACTCACACACATAATTGTTATTATGTGGCATGGATCATCTTATAGTCACTGCCATGTAACTCAATCTGAACATCAATCACCCATGTTCTCATTATAATGCTACAAGCCCATTGTTTCTATAGTTGACAGTTATTTGTCTGGCCAACCATGGTTTAGTAATAAATTTCCTTTTTACTCGGATACTTTAAGTTTTATATTGCACTTACTATTTGCAATTTTTTTCAGAGTCTTGCAGTCATTGCATGCTGATATAGATCCTATTCCTCTAGATATCACAATAGACATTGGACTTTTGGGGCTTCATGATGTAAGTACAACTCAAGTTTTGTTAGCTTCTTTTTATTATGCAGAGTAATTCATTTAAAATTGAAAGCTAGAATATTGAATATTTCTAGTTCTCTTTGATTTTGCCTCGGAACAACAGCACTAAACTCACTATAATAAACAGTCTTTGTCATCTATATTTTCCGGTATTATTTTTCATTTGTTGAAGAGAGGGGTGTGTGTGTGTGTTGTAAATTCCATAAGAGCTCTGTAGTTGAGATTTTATGAAGGTCTTTCTAATCATTAATTTTGTTTTGGATTTGCATTTACGACCGCTAAATGCCGTTAATGGAAATGCAGGCATATATTGCTATTCACCAGCCTAAGGATTTAAATGAAGCTGATCTTGCTCGCAGAAGATTTGTATTTGATGAGTTCTTTTACCTTCAGGTGCCTTTCAATTTGCACAAAATTTTCCGCAAAGCTCATTTTGCGTTTGGTTTAGTAAGCTCATTGTACGTACTTTTGTTAATGTATCTCTTGAAGGATGTTTGACTAGACTGATGCTCATGTACAGTACGCTAAATTAATTATACATTCATATCAATTCTGTCTTTAGGTTTTATCATTCATTTGTTATTTCCATGGGTTTCCATTTGTTAGTGCTCTTTCTGTCTTTTTACTTGCATGTTGCAGAATGCAGACCTGTCCTCCATAGTCCAGACTTGCTCTCCTTCCTCCATTATCAACATCCAACCCCTTTCTCTATCTCCTTCACACTTTTTCCTTCCCCTAGAGTCTATATAAAGCTTTGTCAACTGCTTATTCTTTCATAGGACAGACAAAAGGGTTAGGACTTAGAAGGATGGGGTATAAGTTACTCTGGCTTGATACTTATGTCAGACATAGGTGTATATCCACAGAGCTTTTAGAGCAAAATTACCATGATTTTGGCTCAAAATGAAGTGTCAAAACTTAAAAGTGTCTATACATGTTGGAGTATTGTGGTCTTGGGATCCTACTTGGGTACTGTTGGTGAAATCACGAGTCTGAGTATTATTTTTATGCTTCTCTTACTCGAAATTCATAATATAATCTGCAACTTTTTCACCTTGTTTCAGTGTCTCGCCATTTATTAAACATCCTGTTTGATAATGACCTTGTAATTTATTGTTGTCCTTATGCATTGCTAAGGAAGGATGATCAGAAATGGTTGGTTCAGCTGTGTTATTTTGTTTTTCAGTTGGGTCGCATGTACCAGATGCTTGAAGGTCTTGGATCCAGAATAGAGAAGGAAGTATTGCTTGAAAGATACAGAAACATAGAGCAGACATCTGTTTTATCTGAGGAGTGGTCGGACCTCACTAGGAGTGTTCTAGAAAAATTACCTTATTCATTAACTAAAAGCCAACTAAATGCAATCTCAGAAATAATTTGGGACCTAAAGCGACCAGTTCCCATGAATCGGCTACTGCAGGTGATGCTTCAGATACTTGTATGATTGTATCTGCTCCTCATTAGTTTTCATTATGCATCTAAATTTACAACACTCACTAAGGACTTCCTATGCATCTAAATTTACAATACCTATCCTACATTCATTCATGCCAAAATGAATGTCCACATACTGTGTCTTATTGTGACAAAATTGGAGATGTGGAACATAATATAAAGCATAAATTTCGTTGTTGGTAATTCTATTGAGCTGCGACCGGGATGTTGCGATTGGCTTATTATGCAATCGAGGTGTGTCACTAGGTTAAAATGAAAGCTCTAATTGTCATTAGACCAACACTATTTTTATTACTATATGGGTTAGAATGTTGGGCTTAAGAGATTCTTGAAAGAAGGCGATGCATATATTTAAGATTAATGAATGAATATGCCTAAAAGGTAAAATTTGAAATGAAGACATAAATAAGGGTCTTGGAGTTGTAGTTAAAAGACTTGAAAATGCATTAGTTAGACACATGAAAGGTTAGCCTGATACTTTTTTGAGTTTAGAAGAGAAATAAGTTGGCCAAAGATGACTTGGATAACAAGAGTGATTAATGACATGAAAAATTGGGATTCGTAGGAGCATATATAACAATAAATTGGGATTGATAGAAGAAAAAACTGGCGTATGATTATTGAAATTGATTTTCTTAGTCATAGATTGGTATTAGATACGGCAGGATGAATTGTAATATTGGTTGTCGACGACCTCTCTCGTTGAGTTTTTTAGTTCATATAACTAATCCCATATATTGACAGTAAGGCTTTTGTATTATTTTCTTAGTCAATAAGTCATAAATTTAAAGGTCCAACTGCCCATGTGGCTATTTTATTTGATGATTAATTTTTTATTCTGAAACTTGTAGATTTGGGATTGGAATTTGGAAGAGTATGCTTTTTTTCTTATTTAAAGAAAGCCTATAAACATACTAGTATTTAGTATCTATCTTTTGATGATGTCTACTTCTGTCTTCATCTTTTTGGGTGCTTGATTTTGTGTACCACTAGCCATTATTTCATGCAACCTTTTTCACATGGATTACTTTTTCAGGGTGATGTGGGCTGTGGAAAGACAGTTGTTGCCTTTTTGGCATGCATGGAAGTCATTGGCTCTGGATACCAGGTTAGCATGTTTAGCTCCTACTGGCCTAGTATTCTCAGCATGAAGGAAAGGAAGTTGTAGTTGCATTATCATGACCTAATGTGATGCAATAAAGTGTTCCATTTAGTTGAAAAGCTCCTATAGTGCCTATCTCTTAGCATGTAGTTTTACTTTTACTTGATTACTCTTCCTTGCTTTAATTTCATTTGTTTGTTTTAGGCAGCTTACATGGTTCCTACTGAGTTGCTTGCTATCCAGCACTATGAAGACCTGTGTAATCTGCTGGAGAATGTGGATTGTTCTTGCAGACCTTGTGTTGCGCTTCTAACGGGTTCAACTCCAGCAAAACAAGCACGGATGATACGCAATGTATTTTGATATTTACCCTCCTTTCTTATTTGTTTTTTTTTTTGACTTGTTATTCTTCTCACTAGTATCTTACAGGAACTCCAAGCAGGGACTATTTCGTTAGTAATTGGAACCCATAGCTTGATTGCTGAAAGTGTAGAATTTTTGGCTTTAAGGCTTGCAGTAATTGATGAGCAACATCGTTTTGGTGTAATTCAGAGAGGAAGATTGAATAATAAGGTTGTTTATCTGTTTTTATTTCCAAATTGAATAGCATAAACTACCTGTGCTTCCTCCAGTGTTAAATCAACCCTTCATGTTAGCTCCATGTTCTTTTGTGGGGATCAACAAGGATTTTCTTGACTGTGCTTTGCTATATGTACTAAAGTAATGATGTCATTTCATGTCAGGTTTCTCATAATAGAATATGTTAGTGTTTTGAAAATGATGTCACTACTATTTACAATCAATAAATAATCCCTCTGCAAGGTTCTTTGAAACCCCTTATGTTCCCCTATCCCCCTATTATCTTCTTATGGGGATTCAATATTTACATGAATGTTGGTACAAAGAGACCGCACATCCTTTTATGTTGTTTCAAAATTTTAGAATAGGTTGATGCTTCAAAATTTCTGAATGGCTTGATGCTTAATCAAATACTTATGTGTTTGTGTGTTATGCGCTCGATTGATGTATTTTTAGTCCATTAGGCATGTTGAGTAGACGTAAATATTTTTTCTCTCATTTTTTAATAAATGAGGCGGGGTCTCCTACCATTCTCTTACAAAAATTGTAGAGCTGGGCAGCATTTTTAAAAAAAAGTGTAGCAGTAAAAACTATAATTTCTTCACTTAAATGAGAATTATCAAGAGAGTGGCATTTGGTTGTCATCAGGACACATAAACTTTCTGTACACATTTCTTTGTTTTTTGCATATTGTGCCACATTTATTATTTGATTATATTGGCAAAACTTGCAGTTAAGTTGTGCGTCTGCATCTGGAACTGGTTCAGCTGCTTTTGGTGATACCCAGAAAGGTAAGATGCAAATGACACCACATGTTCTTGCAATGTCAGCTACCCCAATACCCAGAAGTCTTGCTTTAGCTCTATATGGAGACATGTCCCTGACACAGGTATGTGGACTTTGTTACTTCACTTGCTACTCCAATCTTCATACATACACACACTACCTTAAGAACTACAGAAGTTCTATTCTGATCTCTGTTTCACTGCATTAACAATAAGCCTTTCTTACTTCACTTGTTGCAGATCACAGATTTGCCTCCAGGAAGATTGCCTATTGAGACGTGTATTGTTGAAGGAGATGAGTACGGATTTGAGAAGGTTTATGAGGTAATTTCTTTTTATGTATTATTTCTAATTTATCACGGAATATCTAAAGTGCCATTAGAGTTTTGTAGCTTTTCGTTTATAAATGTCATATCATGTAATTTAATAGGAGTATTACGATTATTGATCTCTCTCTTGTGGAATATACAAGATATTGTGTGTTTCTCAAACATTAAATTTGGTTAAGGATTGTTCTAGATTGTTTTTTGAATTTTGAATGCCTTCTATAGGAAGTGTTCACGGTGATTCAAGAACCACTGCTTGTTTGTAGCAGTGTTTATGTGGATCGTTTATCAAATCCAATGCATGATTTCAAGAATGATTGATTGAATTTTTAATTTTTGTTGTTTCTCTGTCAAGATCCATATCAGTTTTAGCTTTATGTTGTAACTGGTTGCACAAGTCAATATGTATACACTATACAGATTCTGTAACTAAGGCCATTCATTTTTAATTTTTCTAGAATGCCTTCTTTACAGTTTTAGCTTTATGTTTTTGTAAGGTGTTTGCAATTTAATGATGCTGTAACTAAGGCCCTGTTCTCGTTTTCAGCCTATTCTCAGTTTTTGTCGTCTTATTTCGTTGAGTTGAACTTATTTTTACTGAAGTGAATTGAACTTAATCTTGTTGAAATTATCTTGTTTAAACTTATTTTTATAGATTCCTGTTTTTTCTTCTTTCCATTTACGGATTTTCACCGAATTGAACTTATTTTCACTATATTCACTAGATTGAAACTATTTTTGCTCTATGAACTTATTTTACTGTTTCAAGGTGAAGATAGCAAAATGCATCCTCTTTCCTTTTAGAGGATCAAAAAACTGGTAGTAACTCACTTGTCAAGTAATTTATGTATTCAGATTTTTTGTTCTGTGCTACCGATTTGAATATATGCAGCATACTGCATACCTTTTTTTTTTGTTCTCCATACTGCATACCTTTTTTTTGTTCTCCCCTTTTGCCTTGTTGCTTAATTTCTTGAATAAATAAAAATATGCTATAATCTATATTACTCAGAAGTCAGAAACTTTACTTACCTTCAAGTACCCATGTAGGATTCTCTACCACTCAAACATAGGTAGGACCCCCATCTGTCATATATGGGATAGAGGGGTATATTGGGTAATTTAGTATTAGTTGGTATAGGGAGGGGAAACTTCAAATTAGTATAAATAAGGAAGAGGGATTACAGCAAGAGAGGTAATTGATTGTATACATTTTTGGTTGGATTTATACTCATGCCCTGGAAGAGTGCGAGCCTCTCGAAAGCTTGTTATCCTATGATATTGATGAGTTACCCTGTTTCCTTCTCTGCAAATAGATGATGCACCATGAACTGGAAGCGGGAGGAAAAGTATATCTTGTATACCCGATCATTGAGCAATCTGAGCTACTTCCCCAGCTGCGTGCTGCTTCAGGAGATTTTGAAACTATAAGTTCCAAGTTCCCTAATTACAGCTGTGGATTACTGCATGGAAAAATGAAGGGTGATGAAAAGGACAAGGCGCTAAAATGTTTTAGAGAAGGAGAAACACGGATTCTTCTTTCTACTCAAGTTATTGAGACTGGGATCGACGTGCCAGATGCATCCATGATGGTGGTGATGAATGCTGAACGATTTGGAATGGCGCAATTGCATCAACTTAGAGGTCGAGTTGGGCGTGGTGCTAGGAAATCCAAGTGTATACTAGTTGCTTCTACTGCAACTAGTATCAACCGCTTAAAGGAATTGGAGAAGTCATCAGATGGATATCATCTGGCTAAAGTCGACCTTCTTCTACGTGGGCCTGGTGACTTGCTTGGAAAGAAGCAATCAGGACACCTTCCCGATTTTCCTATTGTTCGATTGGAAGTTGATGGATCAATAATTCAAGATGCTCACGTTGCTGCTTTGGTACATGTTTCTCCTTTTCTCTTGTATTTTGAAATTGTTTGGGCATCTCCCCTAGCTTGTATCCTCTGTGAAACTGCTATTAGATTCTGCTTACGGTGTGTTTGGTTAGTGGTATTAAGCATGGTCATCAAAGTATATATCCTAACAAAATTACATTAAATTTTCATTTACATTCCGTCCATTTAATAACAATAACCAAACATACCGTTAGTTCTCATCTTAAACCGGTACTTAGCTTCTAATCTTTTTCTCTATGGGCAAAAGTCAAAACTATCTGATGTTTTGTTACAATTGTTTTAATGCATGCATATATGCAAAACTGTTAACTATGCCAACCAAAGCACATACTCAATAATCCTCCTCTCCCCGGCTAGGCTGAATGCAGTTTCCAACGTAGTTGTGTATTTCCATTGTCTTTGCAGAAAGTATTAAGCACCTCACATGATCTGGCACAATACCCAGCGCTTAAAGCGGAGCTTAGTATGCGACAGCCACTTTCGTTCCTAGGTGATTGAAGTCTGAGGTACGTGCAGCCGAGTCATATCCATGTGTGTAGATAAATCATCTTTAATATCTGTAGCAAAGGAACGATGTATCTTCATTTATTTTTTCCAGGGAGTAGGTTGTCTAGAGTTCTTTTGCTGTATAGTTGTTTCAAGTACATAGACGCACCTCATCTACCCGAAGATTCATCAATGTACGTTGCTGCTGAGACTCGCAGGTACGATGTATCCTTGTAAACATATTTCGTCAATATACGTTGCTGCTGAGCAACATGTATGATGGGTAGTTTTGTAAACCATTTTCAACCTTCTTTGTAGGCAAGCTCTATATATTCTGACATTTGCGTCATTTTTATTACATGCAATAAAAGAATATATAGAGCAGATGGATTTCGGTTCAAATCTCATTGTTGAAGTTATTCTTTTTTGCTATATGCTATATAATACAATATTTAAAAAAAAATAAATCAAAGAAAATTATGAGTGATAAGTGAGATGATTGGGTGGAGGATCATTTTATTTTTTACAACCTAAGTCATGCATACCAAATTGATTCTTGCGTTGGTTGTTGATGACTTAAATTTCCTTCTTTACAATTAATCATTATTAGTGCATGTACACAAAAAGAAAATCTGAAATGTATAAGACAATTTATCAAAAAATTAAACAAAATAGTATAAGTTTCAACTTTATTCCAAAAGTAAGCGTAAAATTTTCAATCCTGAGGTTTGGGGTTGTTCGCAGTTAGGTCAAAAAAAAACAAAAGTAGCTGTTACCAGTTACTAACTCCTAACAGTTATTTGACCTGCTTTTGTGGAGCATGTTGTTCACAGTTACTAACTGCGAATAGGTCAAAACAGGTCAAATAGCTGTTAGCAGTTAGTAACTGGTAACAGCTATTTTTGTCTTTTTTATCTATTCTAGTAACTGCGAACAGCCCCAAATCTCAAATTTGGAAATTTCACGTTTACTTTTGGAATAAAGTTAAAACTTATATTATTTTGCTCATTTTTTTGATAAATTGTCTTATTCATTTCAAATTTTCCACAAAAAGTAGGAAGTACAATTTAATTAGAGCTTTAGCTTGTGAGTTTTGGCTTTTAAAATATACTCTATTAGTCTATTTAATTTGATTATTTGTCATTTTGAGTTGTATCGCACATTTTTTAGCATCATTTTTATATTTAAAAATGAATTTATCACTTTCTTTTAATCTTATTTATATATTATAGCTTTCTTTAGTTTTATGTATAGAATTTAATCTCTCTTATTTATTAACAAATATTTCTATTATTCTTTAAACAATGCATCGCTTTGATGTTAATTTAAAACGAACAAAGTAGTAAATTTTTTAACAAATGACTTTTAAGGGTGATATTTCAAAACTCTATTAAATACTTTTTGGCTTAGAGATGGTAATGGATTAAGTATAGATTTTAACTGAACTTAAATCTAAATCAAAAACTTTTTCATATAAATCTAAAACTTAATCTCATTTATTTTATGTGAATATTATAGACACATATTTTATGACCCATTGTATTGAGGGGTATAGGGTCCAAAATGAGTTCTTAATAGAATTTAATGTTTTGTTTAATTACAGGGTAGGTTAAGAACAAGAAAGAACTAGGTGAAAATTTATTTTAAAAAAAGATACCCACTCCAACTAATTTAAAATCCAATTCTCAAGGTTTTAATATAGTAACAATTATGTGTTTCTTATCACAACCCTATTTCGCTATAATTTAAGCTTACATAAAAAAAGCAAGCTTTGATCTCAAAACCTTACATAAAAAGAAAATTTGAAATACATAAGAGAAAAAATAAAAAAAAATTAACAAAATAAACTAAGTTTTAAAACTTATTCCAAAAGTAAGCGTGAAATTCCCAAACCTGAAGTTTGGGGCTGTTCGCAGTTAGTAACTGCGAACAGGTCAAAAAGACAAAATAGTTGTTCGTAGTTACTAACTGCAAACAGCTATTTGACATGTTTTGACCTGTTCGCAACAGCATGCTGCACAAAAACAGGTCAAAATAGTTGTTCGCAGTTAGTAACCGCGAACAATTATTTTGTCTTTTTTGACCTGTTCGCAGTTACTAACTGCGAACAGTCCCAAACCTCAGGTTTGGAAATTTCACGCTTACTTTTGAAATAAGTTTAAAACTTAGTTTATTTTGTAAATTTTTTTTATTTTTTCTCTTATGTATTTCAAATTTTCACATAAAAAAGACATACTTACTCTAATTATAACACAAAACCCAATTCCCATAAAAAAAAAAATTCCACCCAATTCCCATCAAAATTAAAAGAAAAGAATAATATGGGTATTAAATATTAATGTAATATTGACCATTTGACCTCTTGTTTGAAGGGTATAAATATAATAATCTTGAATAAAAATCCTACCCCACATCAAAACAATTACAACCTCCTACTCCTACCTTATTAATGGTAATATACTTACTAGTAAGTACTAAGTAGTAGTACCCACCTAAATCTATCTTCACCAACAAAACCCTGCTCAACAACACTACTAATCACAATCATGGTGTCCTCAACTACTAAAAATACCCATTTTCACATCTTATTAACTTTACTCTTATCATTATTAATCCATCAAATCCAAGTAATTAAAGGAGAAGATAATACTAATACATGCCCTTATCCTTGCAATCCAACCCAAACAGGGCCTTATTCCCTTTCTCCTCCATTTGGGAATTTCCCAAATTACCCTCCACCAGCTGGTACTACTACTCCTTATGGTGGTTCCTTAACTGTACCGCCGCCTCCCGATTCTATACTTCCTTACTTTCCTTATTATTATAGAAACGCACCTCGTCAACCGTCGGATGATAATCAGATTTCATCATCAACTTCACTTGATGCTAGATCAAGGGTTCAAATACTTCTGGTTTTGGCTGCTTCCATTCTAGTAGGAGATTTTCTTTTATCTTGTTTCTTTTAATTTGTTGTTTCTTCATTTTACTTATTATTATGATTATGATTTTGATTATTAGCTACTAATAGAGCAAATTTTGCTGTTATTAAGTTTGAAGTGTTATTCTTCTTTATGGGTACGAGTTTTTGTCTTTCTTTCTTTTTCAGACCCTAATTATTTTGGTTTGAAATATAAGAAGTATTAAGGAAATAATTGGTTATAGAAGTATATTATTATAGTTTCTAAAAAATCTTCAAATGATTTATCTTAAATCGATAATTAAAGATTATGTGCATACTTAATTAGTTATTGAAGTCATTCTTCTCATTATTATATGGTTTTGGCTAGATATTTCCTCGGCTTTGTGATGTTTTTTTCATATTAAGGAATTAAAAATAGTGTACACATCTATAAGTCATTAGAGTTCTTCCTTTCATTGACATAATTTTGAAATGATATATATTTTTTCCAGACTTTATATTTGGTTTATCCAACATCGATAAATTAAAAATGGAGTGCGCACTTTTTATGCTATTGGAGCCCCTCGTTCGTTGTCCATGGTTTTGGAATGGTGTATAATCTATATCCTTGGGTTAAAGTTAAAGTGTGTACACCTTGAGTTCAGCTAGTCTTTTAAGAGATCGTCTCGTATCTCAAGCCCAACTCATTAAAGATTAATATCTACTTATCGTATTCTTAATGTCTACTTATATTATCCTTAATGTTTACTTATCGTATCCTTAATATATACTTTCAATATCTTAAATGTCTACTTTACATTGTTCTTAATATATAAAATAGGCTGGTACAATTAGGACTCTAAAAAAACCGTCTCTTATAAGAATTTGTGCCTTGAGTCTCTATGAACATACAGTTGTTCGCAATAAATCCAGTTAAATTTAAGATAAAGCAAACAACGAAAGATAGACAAAATGTAGGGTGGGGCCCAAGGAGCTAAGGACTCCATCTCCAAAGAACAAGAAACACGGCTTTTGGTTAAAATGGAGTACATCACTTTTGCAGGCGTAATTCTCGAAGCTGACACTGACCAAAGATTCTCTGCTAATTCTACCCTAATCCCCATCATAATTCATAAGTGGCATCGCCCAATACTTGAGCTTCTTGAGATTTTAGTCTTTTGAGAGACCATTTCTTTGAGAGATATATCTTACGTCCAACTTATTAAAGATTAATGTCTATTTTATTCTTAATACTTACTTACCGTATCCTTAGTGTCGATTTTCAATATCTTAAAAATGTTTACTTATATCATTCTTATGCCTATTTATAATATTTTAAAAAATATATAATAATCAATCTAATAAGAGATGGTCTTTCAAACAAACCGTCTTACAAAAATTTGTGATTAATCAATTTAATTCTATAAATTATACTCGTTTGTTTTCCTAATAAAACACCACCTTTGTATCATTTTTCATTTAAAAGGACTTCACCATGATGGTAACTTTTTTTTTGGAAAAGACATAATGGTAAATTCTAATAGTATGTTATTAAAAAAAAAAGAAAAACTCGAAAATACTATTGATATAATTAAAAAGGATAAATTACAAAAAATAAATAGGATGTTAAAAAAAGAGGTTTAAGCAAAGGAAGAGTTGAAGGGAAAGGGTTCAAGCAAATCGGGGTGGAAAGAGGAGATTCAAGTAAAAGGGGAACTGAAAGGAGAGATTCAGTAAAGCGGGGCTAAAAGAGGAGATCAGAAAAGGGGGAGCTAGGGGGATGAGAGTTCAAACGAAAGGGGAACTGAGGGGAGGGGGTTTAGACGAAGTGTGGTTGGGGAGGATTTCAGACGAAGGGAGAGCTAGGCGATGGAGGTTTAAGCAAAGCGAGGCCTAAGAGAGGGAGTGAAGTAAAGAGGAGGGAGCTAGGAGAGGGAGGTTTAGGCGAAACATGAGAAAAATGAAATCGAAACGAGTGTTGAACAGGTTGTCATATTAAGTTAGTATAGCTATCAAGAGGTTCTTGATTATTTTTATACTATTTGTTTGTGATCTAATAAGTATCAAGTGATATCTCTTGTCAAAGTAGGTATAAGGGTAACACCCTAACCTACTAGTGTTCTAATTTCAATAATTAGAAAATGTAATTGCCCAATGTTAAATTTAGACTAAATAAATGAACTTGTGTGTATAAAATGATTTTTTATTCTTTCACAAAGATTATATTAAGTTTAAGCAAGTTAACATTCAATATTCTATAAATATAGATAATAATATAGTAGCTCATATTGTAACAACACGATTTACAGTTGACTGAGTAAAAAGGGTCTTTATTTCCCAAGAAACTTAAATCTCAATTTCAAAACTCGTGCAAAGGGGTCAACAGTTCTATAACATAGCTGTATCAGCTAATTCTATGTAACAACCCGACTTACTATTGACTGAGTAAACAGAGTCATCACGGGGTTTATTTCCCAAGAAACATAATTCTCAATTCCAAAACTTGTGCAAAGAGGTCACCAGTTCTATTACATAGCTGTATTAGCTAATTCTCAATCCAAACATCTAACTAAAACACAAAGTAATCATAAAAGTCACTATAAAAGTCCAACATAACCAATAAAATCTAATCCAATATACATTTACCAAAACCTAATACAAAGCTACAACTTCTCACGTACTCATCTCAATTTAACATCCATGTAGGCATGGCCACGGTCCGGGTTGGTCCGGTTCCGTTCCGGTTCCATCCGGTTCCGGTTCCGGTTCCATTTGGAACCTGTCGCGAACGGTTCCGGTTCCGGTTCCGGTTCCGGGCGGTTCCAAACGGTTCCTTAGCGGTTCATGAGGCGGTTCCGGCGGTTCCAACTCACGGGACGGGCGGGTCGGACCATCGGTTCCATTTTAATTTTTTCTTTAAATTTTTGTATAATAAAAAAATACTATAATATCGCGGACGTACCTTTGATGATTACTTGATTATTAGCGAAATTCATTGCATGTCAAGTTGTCATCGTTATTGAAATATTTACTAAAATGAATGGAAAAAAATTAATTAATAAGAAACGAATCAATGATAATGTCGATAAAGATGATTAATAAAAAAAGAGGGAGAAAATGGACTTGAACCTAGTACCCAAATGAATACTAAGCTGCCTACGTATCCCGAAGGAATCAAAGCCCACGTAGTTCTTTGTCATACCTTTTATTTATAGTTGTTGAGTGTTGATTCATCGTTGTCGCTTGTCGGATTGATCCTATTCGTCTTCGTCATCATCATGTGGTTGATATTGATTAGATGCTTCCGCTGACTCTCCTCCTGACGATGATGAAGTTGTATCCATCATCATCCATGGATCATCATCGTCGTCTTGATCATCATCGTTCCTTAGTCCTTGTGTTCGTATCTCCGCTTGGTCCCAATCTTTCTTGCAAACACATATTTGAATACTATGTGGAGCAAGACGAGATCGCTTTTCATCCAGAACTCTTCTACCTGCACTAAAAGCAGACTCCGACGCAATAGTGGACGCGGGAATTGCAAGGATATCCTTTGCAATTCTCGATAAAATGGGAAATTTAAAAGATTTTTCTTTCCACCACTCCAAAATATTATAGACACTTGGGTCTATTTCAAAGTGGTGTTTTAGATAACTATCTAGTTCTAAAAATGTGGTCGAGGAAGAAGAAGATCCTACAAAACTATCATCTTGCGTCATTATGTTAGCAATTACTGAATTATAGAAAGAGGGACGAGCCGAAACGCTAGCACGCCTAGACATATCGCGTTTCGGGTTATATACACTAGCGTAAAATTCATACAGTTCAGCTAAATATTTTTTACATGTTCCGACATAATAAGCTACATCGGAAGACGGGCGATCTAACGCTTGATAATAAAATCCTATTACTTTGGTTAGGACCTCGGTTTTAAAACGTGGGTCCAAAATGGTTGCGATTCCATAAATGTAAGGAAAATCGGTAAAATATGATTTCCATTTTTCCATCATTTCAGCAAGAATCGGCCTTAATTGTGGGTTAGTATCTTCTTGTCTATGTTTAAGCAGGTGATAAAAAATAGTAATACATTCACTTATTACTAAGTGAACGTTCGGTTCATAAACATAAGAAAAAATCTTAGTCGCGTGGTCATACGCTTCTAATATGTTATGTACACCTATTGCTAATTCCCAAGTTTCATCAGCTATGAAACTATCTGTACACTCACTATATAGTTGTGTTATTACTGGGCGATAAGCAATCGCCTTTCTTAATAAATCGTTCGTTGACCCCCAACGTGTAGGAGTATCTAATGACCAATACACTTTTTTAAGTTGGTATTGGTCACATAATTGTTTATATCTTCTTTTAATCTTTCCGATCCTAAGCCATTTTACTATATCCCTAATTGGTTCTAATAATTCACTTAATTGTTTTATACCTACTTGACAAGATAAGTTAACTATGTGCGCACAACAACGTATGTGTAATAAGCTACCCCCAAGGATTAAACTAAAGGCGGGTTCGTTAAATAAAAGTTCTATACATTTTATGTTTGCGGTTGCATTATCTGTTGAACAACAAAATATTTTATCTAATAAGTTCCATTCCCTACATATCTCTATTAATCTATATTTTATGTTTTCGCCGGTGTGTCTTTCTGGCATAGTCTCAAAAGCAATTATTCTTTTTTGAATAATCCAATTTCGATCTATCCAGTGTGCTGTTACACACATATAAGATTCTAAATGTGGGGGAGCAGACCATATGTCAGTTGTTATGCTAACCCTACCATTAAACGATTTAAACATTTCAACTAGGCCATAGCGCATTGATTCGTATAATTTAATTGTTCGTCTTTTAAGAGTGTTCCTAGGGATTGCTCTAAATTGTGGTTGCAATTGTTGTCTAGTGAGACGCTCATATGCCCTACTTTCACCGTGGTTAAAAGGCAATTCATCGCAAATTACATACCTAGAAAATTCATCAATCATGTCATTACGATTATATCTAAAAGGCATACCTGTGTTGGGAATGTCCCATTGTGTCTGTCGGCTTCCACTTGTGGTCCCGCTGCCGCTTGATGCATGAGTTTCTTTTGTGATTCCATGCTTCTTTGCCAAATGTTTGTTAAAAGATCCCGTTCCACCACCTAACACGTATTCACAAAACACAATAAATAAATGTTTATAAAATATGAATATATAATGTATGAATGTATTATGTATGTATAAAAAACTTAAAAAGTATTTACCTCTGGCGAAATTGTATGAAACTAAGGGCTTTACTCCTTGACTTTCACAAATTTGACAAGTGCATAGGAACATATCTGGATTCTCGGTTGGTTCTTTTGTGAAATACGACCACACATGTGAAACAGCTCTACCACTAGAAGGTGGCATTGCCGGAAAAGGTTGTCTTATTGGTTCATCTTCATCTAAATAAATAATTTAAAATTATAAAACTATAATTAAATAAATAAATAATTTAAAGTTTAATTAATTTGAAGAATAAAATTATAAAACTAACCGATAGTTTGGAAATTGACTCGTTTACCACGAGCTTGTCTTTGTTGTTGTTGTTCTCCTTGTTCTTCATCTGATCTTGTTGATGACTGTCGAGATATATGTACCCCAATTGGGGTCGTTGGTTCTTCTTCTTGTTCTTCTTCTTCTTCAATTTGTATATCTTTTTCCACTTCTTCTGCATATTGATGTAACTCCGGGTCGTACCCTTCCGGATAATTAGGTTCATAATTATAATTACTAATGGAGGGTGTTGTTGATACCGACGGAGTAGAAGTGGCCTTTCTTTTGGAGGAACTGGAACCTCCTAATGATTTTGCCACTTTAGTAACTTTTTTTGTGGCTCTTTTCAAAAATGAAGACATGATTGATAGTATAGAAGTAAAAATAGAAATATAGAATTAAGAAATAAATAAATGATTAATTATGTAACTAACTAAATTAAGAAATAATTAGAAGACTAATTATGTAATTAAGAGAATAATTGCGTAATTAAAGAATTAAGTAGAGAGAGTAGGAGAAGAGATGAGTTGTGAATGAAAATGATTGAAAGTGATGAGTATTTATAGGATGGATTCCAACGGCTCTCTAACGGCTAGTTTGGCTCAACGGTTCCATGGAACCGGTGGGCCGGTTCAACCGGACCGGTCCCGGTTCCGGTTCCGGTTCCGGTTCCATGGAACCGTTGAGCCGGTTCAACCGGACCGGTCCCGGTTCCGGTTCCAGAACCGGTTCCATGGAACCGTTGGACCGGTTCTCCCGGACCGGTTCCGGTTCCAACCCGCGGGTTTTTTGGCCCGGTTCACGACGGTTTTTTCCGGCGGTTTCACGGTTCCGGCGACTTTTTTCCGGCGGTTTCACGGTTTCGCGGTTCGGGGCGGTTCGGAACCTGTCGCAAACGGTTCCGGTTCCGGTTCCGGTTCCAAGCGGTTCGGGACCGGTTCGGTTCCGGGTAACCCGCCCCGTGGCCATGCCTACATCCATGTAACTCTAATCATCACCGCTAACCCATCGTTCCTGGCCGGTTCCGATTTGTAGACAGTCTAAAAGATGGAAACAACAGGGAGTCAAGTTAAACTGAGTGAGAAGTAACAATCTAAAACAACAAAACACAATAATTTAAAACATAGGTTTCAAAGCAACATCAGTTTCCTAGATCTGTGTGCGCACAGGGAGTCTAGTTGAGAGAAACATCCATAGCTCTAAGGATATGTCATTCTCGGGTTAGGCTAATCAATATTTGAATGTCAATTCACCTCAAAATAGGGAGTAAGGGAGATTTTCCCTCTACACCGTCAATGACCAGCTCGTGAGCCCGATCCATTGACCATATCAATATCAGGATAATCATTCATAAATTTGTCTCAACAATATAAATTTCATAACTTTAGTAAAACAATTTTCAAAACTATAGTCTGGCCAGACCCTTTAAAGGACTGCTACTATTCACCGTCACCGTCACTTCAAGGAGTCAAGTTTGATACGCAACTATCAGCTAGAATGGTTCGATAGAGAAATCATCTCCTAAAGCATAATAATAAACATAATATCACTAAGATGCGTTCGATACAGCTAATCTAACATATAACTTATTACATCTCCTCCTAAGACTGTGACTTAATCAAGGATTATATTCTAACATTTCTAAGCATTAAAGGACTGTGCACTTCTAACATAAACACTCCATATATCATCAAAATATTATAACCGCAATCTAGACTTGTTTTACTTCTTTTAAAGATTACTCGCTTCTCTAATTGATCTCTTTATATTTTCCAAATAAACAATATATGTACATTCGTACCAAAAATAAAGAATACTCCTAATTCATTCTAAGGATTCCAATTAATCAATACTTCCCCTAATATTAACCTTTTACCAACAAAATTCATACTCACAATTATTTCATCGTTTCCTATCAGTGATCAATATCAAACAATTTTAACCGAACATGAAATCTTCACAAACAATATCAACAAAGTCTATAATCTCAATATTTCTTTAAATCAATACAAATATCCCAAGATTCATCTAATTAACATCAATCAAGACAAAGTTCACTACTCTAATTTAAACAACTACATATAATTAGTCTTGAAATCAGTTACTTATGATTGGGGAGATTTATATTTGAAAATTGAAATAAGTAATTCATAGAAAGAAAAATTAAAAGAAAAGAAAACTTTTGAACCTGGATCATAGAAAAGAAAAGAATTAACATGTCTTCTTTTGTAATCAAGGACAGAAGTGCGGTTTTTCTTAGATTAAAGATAAGAAGAAATAAGAGACTTGATATTGTTTCAATGGAGTTCAATCGCAACAATAGCGTGAAGGTAGTGCTTTCTGTTCAACTAATTTGAACCACCACCATTGTTGTTCATTTCGAAAAGTTTTCAGGCAAAAATGGCAAGGAACGAAAAGCTGTAAAGCTATTGTTCTATACTTGAATTTCTCAAAGTAATTTGAGGGAGAAGGCTGTGAAATTCAGAGGAAAAGGATGAACAAAATACAGATCGAGGATTTCGAAAATTTACAAAGAATTGAAGGTGATTGTTGCAATTGTTCAAAGGAAGAAAAAGGCTATAAACCCAGTATTGGTTTCCAGCGTTTTTTTTTTTTTTTTGAAATGGAGGCAACAATTTTTTTTTTTCATAGTTTTTCGGTTTCCAAATTAGAAGTAGGAAGAATTGAAAAAAATTTATAATCAAATAAGAAATGAAAAGAAGGAAAATAAATTAATAAAATTAAAAGAGATATTTTATAATATCCGCCATATACTTAGACCCAATTTGTTTCCTCGTAATCTTAGCCCAAAATAAATTATCCGACTCAATCCAAAATAATTCTCATTCTAATATTAATTTTAAAATCTCCAATTCTAAAAATATTAATTTCTCAAATGTTACACATACAATACACGAGTGTTCCATAAGTTTAATTAAAAAGGTTTGCAATTGTATATAGAGCATGACTCATACAAAGGCAGACCCCTTTTGAAGCCTAAATAATTACGAGTTGGATTCGATCCTCAATGGGCAATGATAGCGCAAAAATTAATAAATTTTTCGAAGGATAAGTGTAATTTTAAAAATTGTGCTATTTTTCAAATAATTTTATACTTTTAAAAATACTTAACATATATACTATGCAATTTAATATTAATTTCTAATTTTTAAAAAATCTTAGACAATCGTACATTTTAGATTATGCATAGAACCCAAACCGATTACATAGGTGTCATGCCTTCCTGTTGCCTCACTGGAATAGTGCTGGTATGACTCATTCCTTACAATATGAAAGCATTGAATATATGTCATGTACAATAACATAGCAAAGGAAGTAAAAGGCCAAAGTATCATGTATAATTTGTAAATAAGTTATATTAGATTTTATTTTAGAAAAATAAGAGTTTCACATTTAAAAATTAGAGATATATTGACTCATATATAAATTTAATGGATAATTATTCTATTAGAGTATATAACATTACATGAAGCTTCAACCATAAACTAAAATTTTTGGTTGAGTTGATTTTTTAACATGGTATATTAAAGTTAGCTGAACAAGAGAACACGCATTTGTATCTCAAGCACCCCTAATTTAAATCTAAAACTCAACACAAGGTTTAAAAAGGGTACATACTGCATCCACCTTCCAAACAAAAGATCTTCGTATGAGGCGCGTATTAGAGTATATTACATTTAATTAGGTTGGTTTCAACATATTCTTATAACCAAAAAATTTTACGATGACACCTATGTAGTCAACTCTATATATAGGTTTTGTCATGTAAAAGCTCAATCGGTTTCAATATCAAATTCGAATAAAACAGTAGTGCTCTGCAGTTCTACAAATGCAAAACAAAAGTAGTACAAAATTCTTACAGTTATTACCTAAGATCTTCAAAACAGATTCGATGATTTGAAATTTACTTGATCTAATAACCGAATTCGATTTGACTCGAATTCAAAAATGATTTACAATAATAAACAATATGAACACAAAACTCGAAATACCTGACTCAAAATCAATCCGATAATCTGAATGAACACCTCTAAGTATATCAACTTTTTATGTAGAAGACTATTTGAAAGTGGAACAATCTCAAAAGAAGCGTACTTTTTATGATTTATATGAGGCGCATTTAACAATGAGATGGTTTCATATAGAAGTAACAATTTATGATAATATACTACCAACATATGTTTAGCAAAACCCTTAGGCCTTAAATACAAGTATTATTTTCATACAATCAACAACCCTATAAAGCCAAATCCAAGGCCAATAAATAAATTTATAGTAGCTACCAAATTCCTGTATGAAGCAGAGTAATTGACATCAACAGGGTACAAATCTCCTGGTGGTGCAGTTATGTACAAAAACCCTGCACCCGAAGGCGGTGACGGTGGCGGTGGTGGGCAATAAGGGGTGGTTCTCGAATGCTTCTTAGGTGGTGGTGGAGACGGCGGTGGAGGTGGTGGTGGTGAGTAACATGATGGGTGACCACATGGTGAACAACCACCACACTTTATACTTGGATCAGATGATTCTATTACTTCATCTAAATTTCTTGATTCAATTCTTGTGATTAAAAATGAAATTACCAAGAAAATTATAGTCATAGGAATTATGTATGAATATGATAGTGATTTTTGGGAAATTGGTATTGACATGTTTGGTGAAGATGAAGGAAGTGTGGAAATGAAGTTTAGTGGAAAATGAGAAAATGATGGATTGTAAAGTTATAAATAATTTAGGGTAGTTGCTATTTAGCATTGAAAAATGTCCGACTGCATAAAATTTTTTAAATTTAGGAATTTTAGATAGTAATTGGTCTTCTAAGAGACCTGTCTCTTAAGTCCAATTTAAATTTAGGAGTTTTAGATAACAGTTGGTCTCTCTCAAATCCAGTCCATTAAAGCTTAATGGTTACATATTCTTACTTTATATATTTTCCTATGGCCCTGTCCAATTATAGATGATCTCTCAAAGAAATCGTCTCTCATAAACATTTGTATTCAGATATTAGTTGATATTAATTTATATTGCTTTTCTTTTAGTTTAACTCTTTGTTTTTAGGTGTTAAAATTATAAAAAAAATGTAAAATAAATAGGACATTAAATTTTATAGTGTGATTTTTATCTATTTTTAGTGTAATGAGTATATATTATAAATAAATAAATAAATGATTTGTGCGTTGGAATTACGTAATAGAATGTGCAACTTACTTAGGATAAAGGAAAAGTAGGGTTTCTTAAGTTAGGTGGGTTTTGGCTTCTAATTAATGGAATCTTTATGACTTGTTTCTAACTAATTTTTGTTTTATTTTGGTTATAAGGGTTATTATTTGCTAACAATGTTAATGGATAATAACATTTTTATTAGTGTAATCACTAAGAGTATTAACTAGCCTATATTTAATCTTCAAATTTTATTTTAAGCGGGAGTTATTTAATGATATTGGAGTAATATTATCTTGTTAGTTATAGTTGTTGTTTGGTTTAACCAAATGAAAGTATTAATATAGTAAAATGACATAAATGATAAAAAAAAAAAAGTTACTTTCTTTGTTTTCATTTTATGTTATTAATTTCTTTTTTTTCACAATTTTCAAAATATGTGTTCGAAACTAAATATCTATACATATTTCATAAAAAATTATTATATAAAGATGAATTTAACAAGATCTTACATAAATATATTTTAACTTGTAACTATACACAAACATCATGTACTAGTTTCTCTTCTTACATAAAAAGGTGTACTCTTTCTCTGCCACTTATTTTACATATTAACTTTTATGTTGATCCGTCTTATTTATTTTGCATTATTTTTATTTTTGGACAACGACCCACTACTTTATTTTAATCTTATTCATACATTCTAACTATCTTTTATTTTATTTATACAATTTATTTTCTTTTTTCATTAATTACTAATATTTTAAAAAAAGTTCTATAATTTTTTTGCTTTAAATCTATTGGGATATAGAGAGTGCTATATTATTAAGTATTTATTGGTGGGTCCCCAGCGCCACACCAATATTAGAAGTCTATGCGTACATATAATATGACCTCTCTTTTTCCATGTTAATTGAATTTGATGAGTTGCTTGCTGAAATGTCTTACTCTCATATTAATCAAACCATGACTCAATCAAGATGTGAATGTGATTGTGCCTTCATCTTTTTAGAATGTACTCGTACATACATCCACCTTTTAACATTTTAAATCTCCCAATATAGATTGAATTTTATCTCCATTATAGTATGTATTGTTCAGAAAAGTCTAATTTTATCTAATTTTTTACTTTTCTTAACTTATCATGTAATCCAGAATTATTTGATTTGTGATCACTTACAAATTAATAAACTATAGTAATAAATTTATTCTTTAACATGTTGATTTATTTGTGGTTATGTATCTGATCCCATATCATTAATATTTAAGGTATAAAAAATATTAAAAAAATGAATGGAGGGAGTCTTCAGTGGTTAGAGTGACAAGTTGTCGACCATTCTAAAAATTAACAAGTTAAGTGATCGAGATTTTGTTTGGTTCGTCTCATTTTGACTTGGGAAATTATTAATGATATCCCTGAGTTTTGGCACTTTATCAATGGTACTCCTAAATTTTTTTATTATTCCCTCGTATTAATGAAAGTCTAACAACCGTAACCTTTTTTAAACTTTTTCCGTCCAAACCCGTTAACTTTTTTTATGTTTTAAATTGAAAAATAAAAGAAAAAGTTAACGGTTTTGGACGATTTTTTATGGAAAAGGTTAAAAGGTTACGGTTGTAAAACGCTCAATAATACGAGGGTAGCATTGATAATAAAAAAAAACTTAATAGTACCATTAATAAAGTACCAAAATTCAAATGTACAATTGTTGTTTAACTTTCATTTTTATATATCAATTTTTTATAATTTTAATTATACACAATAAAAAATATTAACGATTAGCACACAATGAAAAACGACAAATTTGAAATGAATAGGTGGAGTATGAAGCATAATTTCGGATAAGGCCTACCTTGTTTGGCCTAGCGATTACATTTAGGGTCTGTCTGAATTTGGTTAATTAAAGGGTAAAAAGTAGCCCATTAAGTTTTTTGGGTTAAACCGAGTGATTGGATTGAGAGGAAACAATTATAGAGGTACTCTTTACTCCTTATTTGAAGTTAAATATTTTTGCATATTGTTGGATGTGTGACTTGATTCACATTATTAAACAACAACATTTTTATCGTGTTTTTTAATTGTTGTTTTTTTCTTACTTGGAGTTTTGGAGGTCGAAGGCTTGACGACCTGTTTAGGTAAGGCTTGACAGATCGTCGAGCCGTGATGTAAAATCTTCAATTCTTTTGTTTGACACTTTTGAGTTTGAGATATTTGGTTTTATAGCTTGTTTTCGAGTTTAAATATCTTTCTATGATGAATCTCCATATAAAGACTACATATTTTAAAATTTATTGATTACTGATATTTGAGAGTCAAAAATTTGAAGAGCCATTTTTTATCATACACTCACTTGAGACAAATAAGATCCCTTGTTATGCTTAGCCTACTAATAGGTCAATGATATATATGATCATTCTTTCTCGTGGTATTTGCTACTAGGACATAATTGGATCAAATCATGAAAATGAATAAAATTGGTTAAAAAATATAATTTACAATGAAGTGAAAAATGTATAGATTAGACAAAATAAATTAAATACATAAACGAGAATTAAATATAGAATATGAATTACAATTCAAAATAGAAATGTAGCAAATGTCATCAAACAAGTCAAAATGAAAAACTGTAGCGAAGCGACGAAGGACATTACACAATAAGAATTTCTTTGGTTGTGAATTTTTTAAGTAAAAAATTAACGTTTCAAATCATACCCGTAACACTAATGTTTGTGTGAAATTGTGTTACCGCAAGATGTTTTTCGTTTATAAATTATATAGACCTACTAAAACACTTATTAGTATATAAACTCTTTGTTTGAAACTCGTCTGGATCAAATAAGTCTCTCATACGAGTAGCGCTCTCTACCGTAATTGTTTTTGTTTAGTTGATTTAGCCAGGTTCCGTAGCGGTCCGCGCAATTCAATTTCCTTTCGTTCTGTTCTCCGAACCCCTATTCCAACTTTCTGATTGCGAACTCTCATCCATGGCGTTGAGAGCTTTTCTCAGGAATCCACGCTCCAAGTTTTTGCCTTTCTTCTCTTGCGCTTCGCGTCTGCATTCTCACGCCACTAGCTTCGGTACATTTCCTCTCTCCTTCTAATTTCTATCTTTTTTACGTTAATCAAAACTCCCTAAATTATTGTTTTGAAGATATTTTTAGGGTTAGGTTGCTTTTTGTCATTATGCTCTTAGTTCTAGATCGTTAGTTACGTATTCTCTTAAGCTTTGTTGATGTAACTTTGACGACGATTATTTGATTCGAGTACTCAGCTCCAATACATCATAATGAATTTGCTGAATCATGTGTACAAATTTTGTTTCAGACGCTTATCTTGAGTAGCTCCTACCGACTACCTAGGCAGAGTTTGGGGTGGTAGGATGTATGCAATGCATCCTTACCCTTGCGGCCATCTTATTAAGTGTGAATGGTGATATTTTCTTTGATGTTAGTAATTTGAGTTTATAGATAGAAGTTATGTTAAATAGAGCTAGTCGTTATATGTATTCTGCCTTAATTTGTTTGGTTTTGACATTTGTGGATTTCTGTTTAATAATCTATCTTGAATAAAGGGCAAGCTGGAATAGGCAAGCAATTTCAGTGTGTATGATTCAGTTGTCTATAATGTAATGAATTTTTGGTTGTGTTTGTGTTTCAGAATCTTCATTATCCTTGTAGAATTGGTATTTCAAAAGTTCCCTCTCCTTGCAAATTTTGCCAATACATGTCATATTTGATATTTATAGCCTAGTACTAGCTTAAATCATTTATGTATTTGATAACTCTTAATATGAGGAAGCAATTCGGTCATTAAAGTGTGATAAATTGCTTTGTTAATGTGATTGGTACAGATCTCAATTGGGCAAAACTCCATGCACTCCACATTAGTAGGTCAATTCACATTTTCTTTTGCTTTCAGGTTTCAAGGAGGTGCTTGAGGAGGATAAAAGTCAAATGGTTGGAAATGTCTTCACAAGTGTTGCTTCAAATTATGATGTAATGAATGATCTAATGAGTGCTGGTCTCCATAGATTATGGAAAGATAGGTCTGTTCTGTTTCTTGTGGATTAGTCCTTGAGGTTGCTTATGATGTATGGGTTGATATAATTAGTGAATTTGGAGGGAAAGAAGATTGCCATTTTTGGATCTAAAATGTTGGGAGGGAAGGTCAGGGAAATGAAGGGACTCGTTTTCCTTGTTTGGATGTGGAACGTGAGGGAATGGAATAGGATGGATATTCTCCCTTTTCGATAAATCAACTGTTTCTGGTTTTGGAATGGAAGGAAAATGCATCATTTTCTTTCATGGTTCTCTTCTTCACACATATGACAATTTTTTTTAATTATTTTTTCAATGTTGTCAGATTGGTAGAAGAATTGAATCCTTTTCCTGGAATGAAGCATCTGGATGTGGCTGGTGGAACAGGTCAACTCCTGTGTTTTTACTTTTGAGATGTTATTGTAAATTGTAAAATGAAGTGCTGCTTTAATATTATATGTAAATTACTAATTGTCGTATAAATAGTAAATGTGAGGTTCTAAGTATGTTTCACTGTATTGTTTTTATGTCAGAGACACCTAGACTTCATTTGCTCGATTAGAAACTGAATTAGTGGGGGATACCGAAAGGGAAAAAGGTGGTTTTGGGGTGGAGGGTTGGAGGAGCATGGAAACATTAGGGTTTAGAATATTTTCTATGATTATTTAAAAACTTTAAAAAATTATTTGAAAATGATTTTTTAATTCGATTAAAAGGTTATAAAAGATTATAGAATAGAATATTTATTATGTATGGAATTTCTAAATTGGGAAAAAGATAAAATATTGTCCTTAACTTGAAATTCAAAGAAACACAAGATTACCAAATAGAACATCTCTTTATTTTTTTATACATGGCAGGTGATGTTGCATTTAGGGTTCTGGACTCAATAAAGCGCAAAGCAATGCAAGATGTATCTGGAGATCCTTTACTGGAAGAAACTAAGATTTATGTTTGTGACATCAATCCAAATATGTTAGATGTTGGCAAAAAGAGGGCATTGGAAAGAGGTGAAGTGTACTATTTGAAACACTTGTCATAGTGTTCTATCTTCTTTTGTTTTGCTTGTACATGCTTCTTGGTCAAATTATTGAAAATAGTGAACTTTGTTGTAATTTTTCTTATTCTTTAAGACATCTAATTTGGTTCCATCAAGTTAAAACCGAGGCCCTGATAATTAGGGTTTGATGTGAGTCTGAGATTGCCGTTAAAACGCTTTTCGACAAACTGCAAGGGTTCATGCTTTAAGCATGACCCTTGTTCAATTAATTTTATTAAATTTTCTTAACAGATAATTGTTATATACTTATATTACACACCTCATTTTTGTGTCTCCAATCACTCATGGCTTATGCACTTGTAAAGCTCCTTCAACAGCTTCTTTATTTTTGTTTCCTTGGTTTGACAGTAGTTATTTGATACAGATGAACTTGCCCTTTTTTTTTGGAAAAAAAAATTCAGCTTATTTTTCCAACAATTTTTGGAAAGAGTTAAGGTTAGATTCATTTGTTGATGGATGGACATTTGCAAGTTGTACTGCTTACCATTGCTACGTTTCCATTTCCACTTTATATTAGGGCCTCCCAGCTCCTTCCTTCAGACTCATTTATTTCTTCTCTCTGCTTTTTATTTGTTGTTAAGCTTTGCTTACAAAGTAATTCGACCAATGCCATAGGTCTTGGGCAAGATAGGTCTCTAATATGGGTGGAAGGAGATGCTGAAGCTTTGAAGTTTGAAGATGATTCAATGGATGGCTACACTATTGCATTTGGGATCAGGAATGTCACACACATTGAGAAAGCTCTGGCAGAAGCCTACAGGTATGCGGTCAACTGCATACATGATGAAGCCTGTTTCTGCTGATGTTTGCTATTCCTTTTTAAGGAAAATTTGAAAATATCTTTTGATCGATCTTATTCAGCTCTTGTCATGTTACCTTTTCTATTTGTTTTTAACAGGGTGCTTAGATGTGGAGGGCGGTTTCTTTGTCTAGAATTAAGCCATGTAGAAGCTCCTGTTTTCAAGCAATTGTAAGTACATCTCCGACTTGTGTTAGTCAATCCTTGATTCTGCTCTCTTGTACCTCTGTGCCGACTACCGTCTCATTTTCACCGTTTTCCCCTGTTTTACTGCTTAGCAATGCTCCCTTGTGATGTGTAAGGAGCCTTAACTTCTAGATGTGATATGAAAATTGAAATTTGGCTTGTTACATGACTAATGGTGTACACTTAGTGCTAAATGCTAAGGTGAAGGGAGGCCTTTATTGTCGAAAAAAATGTACTTTGTGTGGTATTTTTTAGTTGAAGCCTGGGTACTACAATTCAGCCTCATTGCAAGATTGTTACTTGTGTAAAGATTAAGGAAAATTGCTTCTCTGGGATCAGCAAGCAATATTTTTCTATCAATATCATGATCCTTTAAAGAAACTTAGGTTTAAGGTTGGCATTTAAACTGTAACAGCTAGTGATTGATTGTTGATTGTAGCTAACTTACTGTCCAGGACTGGTGTCTGGATGCCCTTTTCAAACTGCTTAGCTCACTGGCTTGACTATGTGTGGGCTAGGTGGCCTGCAATTGATGGTGTATATTCTCAAATTGATTTGTATTGGAGTCTTTTGAGTAGTTGAAGAGTTAAAATGATATGCTTGATGATTCATTCCTGTGATATGATTTGACAGAGCAAGTGATTTTTAGTTGATATCATGGTATAGAGGTGTGTTGAAAGAATAGGGGGGAGGGAGGAGACATTTTAGGGATTTAGAATACATGGTTCATACTGCGGCGTGGTTATTGCTGCAAGGGAGTTCACTTGGAATGTAAAAGGATTTGTTTGGAATTGACTTGGAAGAAGCAAATGGCATGATGTCACTTTTTTAGTTTCAATCCTCAAATATACTTTGGAAGAACTATAGGCCCTAACAACTTTTGTAAACAATAATTCCCTGAGATTGCTAGTTTTAAAGAGCAAAGTGCAAGTTGTTGTTTGGACTTGGTCTAATGTACTGTAAGGTGATGATCTTATTTTATAAAAATGCGCAGGCCAACCTAGATTTACCTTAAGCTTCTTCCTGTCCATCTCAAGCAATCTCTTACTCTGTCAGCTTCACCTTTAGCCTATAGTAAGTGAAAAGAAGTTTCCTTTTATTGGCTGACCGTCTAATAGCCACAATAAACTGCATTAATGTTTCATGTTGATATCATAAACCTAGAAGCTCAACTAGGTTAGGTTAGTGACTGAGCTTGAGTCACTTCAGAAATGGAGAGGTAATAAAAACTCGCAGAGCATGAATCAATTTATAAAAGGGAGAGCAAATCAACTCTTGTTGTCATTTATATCATGCATCACTGATGGTATCTTGTTTATGTTGACCTAACCAGTGTTTGATTAGTGCAGGTATGATTTCTATTCATTTTCCATAATTCCATCCGTAGGAGAGTTGGTTGCAGGAGATAGAGACTCCTACCAGTATTTGGTTGAAAGTATTCGTCGCTTCCCTTCTCAGGTAATATCACATTACCATCTTATATGTTTTTGTTGCAATATTAGGAAGGAATAATGTAATGCCTATGAGCCTTACCTTTTCTTTATATTTATGAGTAAGAAACCATTTGGAATTTAAGTATTGCAAGACTTTGAGCTTTGAACGAGAAAGGAAGAAGTATGAAAGTTAATCTAAGATATGGTTGATATACTCTTAAAAAAAAGGCTATGTTGCATTTAGTGACTTAGGGTTAATGCGGATTGAGGACATACTCTTCAAGATCATCAGACATCTAACATTTCCACCATATTAAAGATTTCTTTTCTTGAGGCTTCCCTTTCTTCATACTTATTGATTGCTTTGAGTCATTGTAATGCTATTTTAAAGATAGATTAATGTTTAAAAGTACATTTATGACATTACAAAAAGGGAAAGGTGACTCTTGCAACTTGAAGGTGATTAGGAAAAGTGAATATTTATAGGAGAACATCTTTGTGAAATTGAAGGGTTATAAAGAACTGTCGTTTCCATCAGAATTAGATATTGTAGTACAGCCTGTGTTCCAAATTGATATATACCCTATTACCAGTTTGACATGTTTCTAATAATATACCCCATTCACTTTTCAGATATATGGTTACTTTTATCTTTATCTCATTCTTTTCTTGTCTCTACCTTTTGTCTTTCTCTCTCTGTGTCCTTACTTCTCACTACTTCCTTGCTACAATAGAGGGCTACTGGAAATTTTAGTAATTTTCAAAATCTCACATCTCTCTAATCAAGCTAGGAGCTGCTTGACCCAACGTCTAGTATTGTTTCTCAACCTCAGAAATAGAAAATTGGCCAAACATAGCGTATAGAGGAAATTGTTTCACCAGGAGTCCAGGATTGAGGTACATTTTAGGGTTGATTAATGGTGTGGGTAAATTATGTATATATAAAGATTACAATTACAAAATTAGTAAAAATGCGCTAATATTATCTCATGAATATTAGCAAAAACTAGCAAAAGCTTCAATATATAACTTAAAAGATTGCAATAGCAAAATTAATGTAATATATTTAACACTTTAACGTTGCAAACACAATATTTGCCTCACATTACATCCTCTTAAAAAGACTATTATGGTGCTAAGAGTCTCAGGGTCTGGGTATCATCATTGTATTGAAATCATGGAATGAGTGGGCATAAAGGGGTGATGAAACAGCAAAAGCCATGGAAAAATTCATGGTTAATACTATTTAAGACAGTGCAAAAACAAGTACTGTATCGTAATAAAGATCAATTACTTACATTGTAAAGGTGTAAAAAATCTACGTATTTAGACCGCTTTAAGGATATTTCATGATTTTGGCCGACATTTAATGTTATGATAACCACATCAACCCTTTTTGCACTATGATTTAAGATGATGACTTTTGGGATGAAGTTGAGAACGGTATGAAAATAACAAAACCGCTTATTATCTCATAGAACTTATTGATGGTGATCGCAGTAAGATGGATGATTTATAAGCGGATGAATAATATGTTGGGTAAAGTGAAAGACATTATGAAGGTGTATAAATATGTTGGTCAGTATACTACTAATATGTTGGGAAAAGATGATGTGATGAACATTCCCTTCCATTGTCACCCGCCTAGACGGGGTTTAGGGGGGGTCGGATGTAACAACCTTACCCCTAGAATAAGAGGTTGTTTCGACTGACCCTTGAGTGAAAACATAATCCACAACTTCACGTGAATAAAAAGCGTAAATTAGCCATTGAGAATGAACAAGCCCTTCTCAATGACTTAATTAGCCCGAACCAGTATTATAGCTGTAATTAGGAGTCGTTAGCATTGTTAGATGTATCTTTTTGGTTGGTTATGGACTTACAGTCTTACAAATGTTGCAGCTTGTCATTTGAGTATTCTTTGTGTAGACCTTGTAAATTGGCGGGGTGGGGCGGGGCACTAGTCATGCACGTTGTGGGTCAAAAATTTTTAAAGCGGATTGTTAAACGGGCTTTATATGTTAACCTTTTTTCTTTCTATCTTTGAATGAATAAGTATGTAATTTGTTCTCTTAATTGAAAGTTTTTTTTCCAATCTACACATCAACCAATACCTAAACTTTCCTTTATTGTTTTTCCCTCTCAGATATTATTGGTGAATAAGAAAACTTTATAAAGTTTATTTCTCTTTTCTGGGTTTTCAACTTTTCATTATATTGATCGTATTATAACCTTAATTATGATTCTGGGTTTATTTTTCTAATGATTTTGATTTGTTTTTTCTAGGCGCATTTTTGAAATTAAATGTTTTTGTGATTATTGCTAATGAAATTGATAATGAAAAAAATTGAAGATGTCCACAATGTGGGCTGTGATTTCAGAGGTATCATCCATTTCTTGGAGGGGAGAATTTTTTGGAATATGGGTTAATAAGTTTGGGAGTGGCTAATAATTATCATTTAATGGAATTTTTCTATTGTATGTAATCAGAAACTTATTTTGTTCCCCAGTGAGAGCTGAACAAATCAAGCAGAAGTAGAGAACGTTGATGTTTGCCCCTTCAATGAGTATATTTTTGACTTGCTATTGACCCATTATTAACCTCTAATGATCCATCACAAAAGATCGAGTAACGATCCGCCCTGCTATTGACCCGCTAAACATAACCAAACCCAGAGCCCGGTGGGCCGATCCACCCCGTAAACCAGCTTTATATGTGTAAGAAGAAAAAATAGAAAATTGTTTACTTTAACTTCAGAAGCAAGCATGGATGGTTCACCCAATTTTCAATTACAAATTCAAAGTAGAAAAATAAAGGAAAAATGGAGATAAGCCAGGTTTACTGTTCGTATATTTCTCTTTCTAATCTTAAAAATTCATGATCATCCATTTCCATTGGTGATGGGGCCATGGGGAGATTGAGTGTAATGGAAAATATAAGTAAAAAAAACTCACGTTTGGTGAACTTTCATTATCATGGGGATTTACACTAAAACTGATTACTATTACCACATTTGACAATTGAATCAGTCTTGAACTCTTGTTATTGTAGTTCCTGCTTCTCATGAGTAGGTAACTGCTACTCTTGGCTAATACATTGTTTAGTGCTGTGCCTAAGATATTTTTATCATCTATATCCTTCAGTGTATAGTTCAGTTTCTTAAGCATCTGCTCAAATTTAGAGGGATATGGACTGTTATCATCTTCACTATATTAAGTTTGTAGATGAATTAACATGAGGCCATCTCACCTCAAGGACCGTAAATAATAATGCATACACTTGCAATCTGCAAATAGTTGTTGGTACACATGACATTGGTATAACAAAAAAAAAATCTCAAAAAGGTGTTCAAATGATTCTATATGAAGTTATTAACCTTGTACCGTTTGTTATACGGTTCTATCAGCTCCATGTTTTGCTAGCCGTTTATATGTTAAGTTATTCTAATGAAAACGTGTTGCAGGACAAATTTGCATCAATGATAGCAGAAGCAGGTTTTCAGAAAGTAGAGTACGAAAATCTAGTCGGTGGAGTCGTCGCTATCCATTCAGGGGTGAAAGTTTAGTCTTCCATTTCGTCCAAATTTTGAATTGAAACGTACATTAGTGTTGCAAATAGACTACCCTTTCTTAAATTTTTGATCAACTTCTATATTGAGGGTATGTATAGCAATATTTGGTAGCAAATTAGGGGCAACTAACTTTGCTTGCGGAGAATCCAGAAGCTTCTTTTAAAGATTCTAGATTGAAGGAGAATCGGGATGGCGTGGAAACAATCATTGCGAAGGATCTCTGCAAATAACTATAAAGAATATAGATCAAAGTCGATCGTAGAGGGTATTTTCTGGTTTTGATTGAATGTTTTCCTTTCAAATTAACGTAAGTTTTCGCAGGAGCTGATGATAATTTTTTTTGCTCCATTTAGATAGAGCAGTGTACTTTATTTGTAAAATTGTAAAATGATCTCAATTTTCAATTCGTTTCGTTGGCTACGTTTATGATCTCACCGACTCTATCATAGATTCGTAGTTGCTGAAGTCGTCTGAGTCTTGGGTAGAAGATGAATTGTTTGTGATGATACAAATGACTGAACATTTGGCCGAAGTGTCATTGTGTTTAAAAAAAGGATTTCATGGGGAAAATGATAATTAATAGGATAATATCATATACCTAATACCAAACAAAAATGAGTCAGGAATGATGCTTCTAACGAAAAACTCTATAAGGGCGGCAAACTTTTTTCTTATTTTACACTCCATTCCTGTGACGCATGTATATATTCTATATGGTAAACACCAATTATTGCAAAAGGTGAGTGGTACCAATTTTATAATTTTTTTAAAAAAAATAGCACTCAACTCTTAGAAAATTAACTACAGTAACATTTTCGTTAAGTTGGGCTTTACATTTGGGATATATTAGGGGCATTTATGGCTTTTACCAAAATTTAACGGAAATTAAACGTTTTTACCTTCATAATGTTACTGTAGATAATTTTCCAAGAGTTGAGTGCTATTTTGTGGAAAAAATTTAAGAATTGCTGCCACTCGCCTTTCGCTATAATTGGTGCTTATTATATAGAATATCCGTTTTTTTTCTTGGTTGTACAATCGAACTATGTGAGGAATGCAGTTTGTTTCTTTAAAAAGCCAACGAAAATTGAACAAAATGATTTTTTTTTTTTAAATCTCAAAATAAGTTGGGAAAAATTTAATTCTCAAAATATGTGTTTTTATGTCCGAGTTTAAGGTTAGGGCTTATTCGCTGTATTAACAGCGTAACGAAAAAATAAATTTACCACGACTTTGTTCGCTATTAGCAATATCGAACAAAAGGACAATTTCATAATGTTTTGATGGACAAAAAAAAATCACTTATTTATTTGTTGTTGATAACAATGAACTAACATTTGTTATTTTTTGTCATTTAAAATGTTATGATATTATTTTTTTAACCTCGTTTTTGACATGAAAACGCTTATTTTGAGAATTAAAATTTAACAAAGCTAATTTTAGAATTTTTTTTTTAAATAAGCTTATTTTTTTCAATTTTTCATATTCAAACATGGTTTGGATATGATCTTAGGCCCATGTCAAACCCAAACAATAAACAATTACTACTTAGATGATGTCACCTCACCACTCACCAAGTCACCATACGCTTTGCTTGTGTCAATTTTTTAAGGCTAAATGACATTATTTTTTTCCTATTTGTTATTTTTGGATAATGAAAATTTTAAACGCCACCAACTCATTATTAGTGATTACACAAGTGGAGGTAAGACATTAATAAACACAAATAATTTGTGGAAGAATATTTTTCTTTTGTCAATTTGCAAGCACTTCTAAAAAATCTATTCCCATAAATAATGAACGAATAATTAAAAGAAAATAAATATTAAATGATAATTATTTTATTCTCAATAGTCAATACCAAGAAAATAATGATGTATGAATATGTAGGTGATAAAAAAAACTAAATGATGTGATTTCTTGACATTTCTTTATATGTCCTATTTGGATCACTAACATTATTCTTTTACTCATTTCTTCTAAATATATTTAGCTAAACTTTTACTTAAAAAAAAGTAATTTTTAACTTTTGAAAATTGTCTTAAATTTTTCATTTTCGCTTTTTTCCTCAAAAATTTATATATTGGTAAAAATATTGATTTTTTAAAGATTATCTTTTTAGACATTTCTTCTTACTCTACTTGGATTAGTGATATTGTTCTTTTGAACATTTTTTCTAAATATATTTAGCTCACTTTTCATTTAAAAAAAATTAATTTTGAACTTTGATTGTCTTGAATTCTTTATTTTTTTCCCTTAAAAATTTATACATTCGTAAATATATTTTTAATTTTTTAAAGATAATCTTAAAGTTTTTTTAGGAGACATTTTACTGGGATGTTAAATATTAGGAATATGACATTTTATAAAACCTTTTTTTTGAATGAATGGATGCTAAAATTTGGATAATTTGAGACAGACCATAAACTTGAGATCATTAAAATTAAAAGCTAAAAACAATTTAAAAAAAAAATAAAGGTAAGACAAAAAAATAAAGCTAACACAATGATAGAGACTTGAGAGTATTAAATTTTACTGTTACTATCATTTAAAAAGATTTAGTGTGATAAAGACAATATAAGAGAAGTTATTATAATTTAAATAAAAATATTGAAAACGATGGATTAAAAAATTGATTAATTAACTATCACAAATTATTGCAACTTGTTTGTTGGTCTTCTGCATTTTTTATTGCACCATTGTTTTTTTAAAAAAATAAAAGATCATGTTGTATTATTAAGTCGGTAAATTTAAAAAAACAGAGTTAAGATCTAAATTATATTAAGTTGGTAAATTTAAAAAAACAGAGTTAAGATCTAAATTATATTAAGTCGGCAAATTTAAAAAAACAGAATTAAGATCTAAATTATATTAAATCGACAAATTAAAAAAAAAACAGAGTTAACAATCTAAATTATATTACTATATCTAGTCAAATTGATTCACAAATATAAGCAGTGGGCCATTTAACAACTCTATGAGCGATAACATTACATTCTCTAAAACAACAAACAAAAGAAATGTTAGTAAATGAATTTAAGAAAGCTAAAATATTATCTATGATGACTTGGACACGAAACATTTTGATATTAACTTGTGAATATCTTTTACTATGTATTAATAAATCTTATAAAAAGTCATAATTTTGGTATTATAATATTAAATAAAAATTATATAATTTATTACTAATTAATAGTAATTTGCATTTTATTAGGAGTATGGTAAAATATACTCTAATGTTAAATGTATTATCTAGTTAAACATAGTATTAAAGCAATGCTCAAGGTAAAACAGTAAAATAAAATTGTTTCCAAGTATTTATATTTTCTGTTAAATTTGTCAAAACTCCCAATATAACAATATAAAATGGTATTATTTTTTCTGCTTAAAAAGTCAATATAAAATTCATAAAATTGCTAATGTTATTAGCGGTTTTATATGCATTTTTTCTTATGTTGATAAGGGGTGGATTTAGTAGTTTTTTTTTAAAAGGTGATAATATAAATAGATTTTAGTGTTAGTTTTCACAAATGATCCTTTTGGGTTGTGGGATTTTAAATGGTAGGAATAATAATGAATATTTATTGTATTGTAATTTAGCTTAGAAAAATCAGTTGACAAGGTATATAATCATGTTTGTTGTTTTATATTAAATTTTTCTCACAAAAATCAAAACTCATTAGTCATTACTGTCTATTACCATTTGAAAATATAATCTTACATAGTAATGAAAAATTGTGAAAAAGATATTACTAAATAGTAAGAGCTAATGAGCTGTAATACCATGAGAATAACGTAACACACTTATAAAAATCGCCAACTATGTCAACAAGTTATAGAACCATTAACAATATTAACTTTTGTTTTAGAATTGAATTTTGTCTTAGTTGGAGAGTAATACTCTCTCTATTTTCTAATATTTATCCTGTTTAGAATATTCTATTTTGGAGAGAGAAATTTGATTAAGATTATTAAGACAGATGATAAAATATATCCATGTGAGATTTTTGTTAAATTCGTCTTAATGTATACTTTTTTATTATTTATTTTTTATAATTTTTTATAATGTGTATTTAAAGATATTAAAGCTAAAATTTACTTTGAATACTATACGAAAAACAAACCATGAGAACAAAAAAAGGGGGAGAGTACCAATTTTCACTCAAATTATGAATTCAATGCTTACTGATCCTTCTTCTTAACATATAATGTAATGAAAAAATGTTAGTAATTTTTCTCTAAAAATCGCTAATATTATAAAAGCAATTCTTTTAAATTCTACAAAAAATCAAAATTTTCTAAAATTGAATATTCTGGAAAAAAAAAAATCTATCACGTTTTTAGAATAACTAAATAAAATAATTATTTAGATAAAAAAAATCCAAAAAATGATGGGTTAGTGTTAATATTCGTGACTCGTGAGTGAATATTGAATGTCTACTGTACACAAACGCAGAGAGAGAGAGAGAAAAGTGCGTTCTTGCCCATCTGTGGGGAGACTAGAACTCAAGAGAGACTACAATTTCAAGCTTGAAATGTGGGTTTAAATCTTGAAAATCTTGTTGAATTTAGCTGAACGAGCAAAACCTTTGAAAAAAGAGCAAATTTCGTCATGCGTTTTCTTTCTAGGCATTTTAATGGAGTTGGGTGTTTTTGAGATTCGAGCTTTTGCTTCTTGTTCATCAATGGCGGCAATAATATCAACCCAAGGAAGTTTCTTGGTTTTGTTCCTTCATTTGTTACTTTTTAGGAGTTGAATTTTGTTTTACTTACTTTTCTACACTTTCCTAATTTTTACTCAATCTCAATTTACTCATACAATACTACTTTTTCCCTTTTTTTTTTAATTTCTTTATATTGGAATTGATTGATTTTAATCAATGAAAATAACCCAAATTAATACTCCTTCTTGATGAGATATGAAAAATAAAAGCTATTAATTGCTCTCTTTTTTAAAATTTTTTTTATTTCCATTTTAGTGAAGATTTCCAATTTTTTGTGATACATACTCGGATGCTGAAAACCTTGGTGGGATCAAATCTGGAAGAATCTGGGATTGGCTAAACTGGAATTTTTCTCACTTATTTGGTTTTAATCATCTTGGTTGGTGCTAGTTTTGGTTGGTGAATTTCAAGAATTTCAAGTAGAACCATCTTTTTGAATAGTGTAAATAATAGGAATTTTAGTTGTGGTTTTCCTCCTTTTTCAGTATTTTATGAACTAGGAGGATCATAATATCTTTATTACATTCAATGGAGGAATCAGAAGGAAAGTTGGAATGGATCCATTTGTGTGAATTCTTGATTTTCTTCTGAACACACCCCCACCAAATTTTTTCCTTGTGGGTTGGATTGTTTTGTTTGCATTGCCATATTTTCATCCTTTAAGTTGAATTTAGCTACTCATTACATTTGGGTTGAATTCTAGAATTGTATGCTTATTATAAAAAGTGATGTTAGTTAGGTAGAAGGTTTTGTATGGTTTTGGGATCAAAGGTTGGGTGGTGTTGTAACTTTGTGGTCATTTCTTTGAATGGGAGTGCCTGATAATCCTTTGCTAGATCTAATTAACAAGGTTAGGTCTTGGGCTGGTTTGGGTAAAACCAATTCTTCATTTTTCTCTTTTGATTTGAACATGGCTGAGAATTGTTGTTGCCAGTGTGAACTAAGGCTTTCCGAGTTATGCCAAAAATATAGCTGTCTTGGGTGTAGAAGGATGTTATGTAGTTCTTGTGTTCGGGGATGTGGCTCGTTTGGTCTTATCGATACCTTTGATGATGATAAGTTAGAGAATATTGTTAAGGCCTGTAAATTCTGCTCTAAAGCTTCTAAGAGGCATATTGAAAAAATCTACCCTTCAGTGTCTCCGCGTACTAGTCCGGAGCCAGTATCACCTTCTGCCTGGGATAAGTTATGCAGTGATGAAATCGTTGTGAGAACAGAAGATGATTGTGTTGCTCCTTCAGTTGAGTTGGATGATCATAACTTTTCTCTGCATAAAATCAGTAGCAGTAGGTTGGCTTTGGCTAGTCATCCATCACAAAGCTCCCTTCAGCACTCACCATTTCAGTAAGTTTTTGTTATTTATTGATCAATCATTGTAAATTTGGATTCCTTTGGTTTTTTCATGTAATGACTGTTTTTCTTTATCTGTGCATAAATCACATTAATTTCTGATTGAGTTAAATGTGAATGATTTACACGCTACTATAGTCTAAATAGTTGAAAACGGAAATGAATGGAGAAGAAGAATTCATATGAACGACCAGTGTAAATGTTCTATTGGTATATGTACCCGACCCCAATCTTTTGGGATTAAGGCTTTGACAAGTGTCACACGATTCGCTAATTGTCTCGCGAATCGCGATTCGTAAAAAGCAAATTATGGTCGGTTTTGGGCTATTTTTGAACCATTTTGAGCAAATCGCGAATTTAAAAGGCGAACTAATTGGCAGATCATGTTTACCGGCTTTGACATTGTTCTTTTATCATAAGCTGCTTACTTATTTACCTTACTAGTGTTGGTTTAGTTACATGATTCCTCCTTAATTACCTAAAGGCTAAGCTAGGTCAATCCTTGGATTCATCACTCTAATGCTGCAAGTTACTTTTATTTGTCGTTGTGCACTCTTTTCAACTTGTTTTATATTGTTATATTTGGTGTGGTTGATTTTATAGGAGTGATGAAGAACCCGAGGAGTCCGGGAGGCATTTTTTCAGCTCAGCAAGTGAATATTGCCATGATAACTTTGATATAGACACGAGTAATGTTAGTTTTAGGAATGAGTTTGATAGTTTCAGGTCAGCAGGTTCGAGTCCCTTAGACAGCCCTTCTAGGTTTAATATTAATACACCTAGGGATGGGTGCTGTGTACAGCAAAGAGTTGGAAGCCCTAAACCTCAAAATGGTGACCCCTCTAGTATTGCCGTTGTAAGCGAGCTTGACAGAGGGACTGGTGCCCTTGTGGATGGTGACTGTAGATCTGATGAAGTCACCATCAATGAAGAGCATGCTGAAAAACTTTTTAAACCTTTGGATTTCGAAAATAATGATCATATCTGGTTTCCTCCACCCCCTGAAGATGAAGACGACGAGGCAGAAAGTAATTTTTTTAAATATGAAGACGATGATGATGTTGGAGCATCAGACGGATCCTTTTCTATTGCATGCCTTCCTGATTCATTTCCTGCAAAAGAAAGCCAAATCGAGGAGCAGAGGGAATGCTTAAAGTCTGTGATACAAGGACATTTCAGAGCTCTTGTATCACAGTTACTGCAGGATGCAGGAATCAAAGTTCGCAAGGAAAGTGATAGTCATGATTGGTTGGATATTGTTAGCAATTTAGCTTGGCAAGCTGCTAACTTTGTCAAGCCAGATACTAAAAAGGGGGGCAGTATGGATCCTGTAGATTATGTAAAGATCAAATGCATATCATCAGGAAGCCCAAACGAAAGGTATGATGTTTTCAGAATTTTTTCCCATGTCCATTTTTTTCTGTCAAGATCTGAATTCTCAAATTAACCATCGGGGTGCTGGATATTCAAATCAAATATCCTTGCATTCATTTTGTAATATATGATACTCCATTATATCATGAATCATTCATATTTCAGAATCAATTAAGATTGAGGAGATATTTTAAGAACATGCACACATATAACATCTTGAAATTGTATAGTTGACTTTTAAGTTTACCTAAGAGCAAAGGTATAGTAACAAAGGAAATGTATTTGCAAAATGTGTGGTTGGCGTAACAAAGGTACTGAATACACAAAATATAGATACACAGTTCCCCAAACAACTCATATAGAACAATTACATTTTAAATACTAAAATGAATATAGAATTGGCAGGGTCAAGATCATATGATACAATCGTGCATTGATCGTGTGGGAGCTTTTGGGTTGAAATCTAAGGCATTATGCCAATTCTCCCATGAACCAACATTTTAAAAGAAATTGTAACAATGAATAAAGAATGAAAAAAAGCCAAAAAGCGAAAGCAGAAGGCCAAGAAAGTAGAACTATAGGATTGTAGGATGCTCCTACTGTCCTACACATCTGGTTACTGTTGTATCATAATGCTCGAATGCAAGTAAAGATGGAAATAAGAAGCTGAATGTAGGTTTGAGATCATATGAGCATGTGATCTGATCCTATACTATCCTATACTAATTGTAGCCCGAATATGATTCCAATAGTAATAACTGATCTTTTATTTTTGAATTATATCAGACCCTGCCAATGCTTGTTATATTGCGTTTAACCTTTGCCTCCCCCTCTCCCCTCATCTTCGGTTTCTCTCTTTCATATATATGTTTTTATGTGTTTGCAGCACCCTGGTAAAGGGAATTGTTTGTACAAAGAATATCAAACATAAGAGAATGACTTCTCAATACAAAACCCCACGGATATTGCTCTTAGGTGGATCACTTGAGTACCAAAGAGCTCAAAATCAGCTAGCTTCATTCAGTACATTGTTAGAACAGGTTTGCAGATGACTTTTTGTGCCTGTCTATTGTGTACATATTGGCTTACATGTCATAGTGAAATCTCATTTTTCTCTTTTGAGCAGGAGATGAACCATCTCAAGGTGATTGTCTCAAAAATAGAGGTCCATCGGCCAAATGTCTTGCTAGTTGAGAAAAGTGTGGCATCATATGCACAGGATTATCTACTAGAAAAGGAGATTTCTTTAGTTTTGAATGTTAAACGGCCTGTATTGGAACGGATAGCAAGGTGCACCGGTGCTTTGATAACTCCCTCTGTTGATCATATTTCTGTGGCCAAACTTGGACACTGTGATCTTTTCCGCTTAGAGAAAGTTTCTGAAGAACTCGAGACTCCTAAACAGTTTAATAGGAGACCTTCTAAAACCTTGATGTTTTTTGAAGGTTGCCCTAAACGCCTAGGTTGTACGGTAATGTTTTTGCACCCTATAGTACTTTTCTAATGTCATGTTTTAAGAAGTGCAGGGCTTAACCGAGTCTCATTTTTCATCTAACGAATTTAAATGTGATGTTATCTTCTTGATTCCTTAATAAGGAGATGATACATGTTTTAATTTCATTCTCCCTCTGCCCCTCTCGATTTGCCTTATACACTATTTCAGATCACACTCATTTTGCCTCATATCCCCATTCGGAATTGGAAATGGACCCTACCATTTCTTTTAATCTCATCCATACATTTTGACCTCGTTAATAATTAATATTCATACAATTTAATCTCTCCTTAATAAAACACATTTGCTAAATGGTGCTATTTCAAGGGGACGGAGTAGTATCTGATTTCGTTATTCTTCCTTTTTTTGGCTGCACTTATCTTCTTTATCGTTTACATGTTTGTGAATATACCTATGTGCAATTGATGTTATTATGTTTAACCTTATATTCTGATACTTGGGAAACTAGGTATGTGCTATCTTGCTGCATTTTCGCATTTACTTAGAACTCATAAGTCATGTCCTTGGTAGATCTCGTATATAATGTTTCTCTTTTGGTACCTGTTGTATTTATATCGATAACATCCTTATACTTCATATCGATGACATCCTTTCTGCCTTTGATACTCTTCTAATGAAGGATCCTTGATGAGCTTGTTTGACTGGAGGCATTTTGCTACTTTGGATTGTAGAAACTTCAATATCTGTTGTCAGTATTGTTTTTTAATTACTTTTGATTCATGAACAGTTTTGGGCTTTGAAACTTTTCTAAGACTGGGTCAGCAGCTAGTGTTCTGGTTGATCCTCAATCTTCATACCGGCACTTGCTCTGCCTTTGCTTGAAAATTCCTTTTTTTGTTTATAGGTTCTGTTGAAGGGTTTATGTCGAGAGGAGCTGAAGAGGGTCAAGCATGTAGTTCAGTATGCAATATTTGCAGCTTACCATTTGTTCTTGGAGACTTCATTTCTTGCAGATGAGGGTGCTCATCTCCCTAAAATGACTCTGAAACCTTCCTATTCTGTAAAAGCCAATTTAACTGACATTGAAGACGCAATACCAACTGTATCGTGTTCTGATGATGTTGCTTCAGGCCAAGTGCCTTGTGAAGTGGTAGTAGATCGATCTAAAGGATTTATAAGAGAAATAGAGGGAAGTCAATGTGAAGAAGTTTCAGAGCTTCTTAGTTCTTCAAGTCTTCCTGTGGATGCTACATCTGTTGAGAAATTAACGTGGAATTCTTTGAATGGTTCGTCTGATGCAGCTGTTGAGTCTAAATCCTCTGCACTTGACCCCAATTTACTTGGTGTCACTGACATGGCCGCTGGTGTAATTCATCCCTTGCAATCTGAATTACTAAATAAAGTGTTTCCAGAGGAAGAGAAATTTGAAGAGGTGGAAAATACTGATGAAAAAGAAGTCTCTGGTGACTATCTTGCGGCAACTGAGAGTCAACAGAGTATATTGGTTTCTTTTTCAAGTCGTTGTGTTTCTAAGGGAACTCTTTGTGAACGTTCTCGGCTTTTGCGCATCAGATTCTATGGTTCATTTGATAAACCACTTGGAAGATACCTCTGTGATGACCTTTTTGATCAGGTTATTTTTCATCTCTGCCATTTGCATCACTGTATCAGTTATGCCCAAGGCCCCTTGCCGAAAATGCGATCCTTTGTAATTTTGGTTTTCCCCCCTAATAATATGATATATCGTTTAATGTGTGCAAAAATATATAAAAATTACTAAAACTCAATGGTTGGGGAAACACATGTGTAATATAAGGTAACACATGTAAAACATTTCAGTCTCTATGATTTTAAAATTTTCATAGTTTAACTAGTTTTATATAGTAAATAATTTGCTAGTATATCGACAATTTAGCCCCCCTAATTTAAATCCCGGCTTTGCCCCTGGACTTATGCTAGCATATTTTGTTTTCTGCTTTAACATGCTCTACTATTTTAGCATGCCTTGACATTTTCTTTACCTATCCAGGCATCAGTTTGTCGGTCTTGTAAGGAACCTGTTGAAGCACATGTGCAATGTTACACTCACAGGCAGGGTGTCCTAACTATAAATGTTAGGCGACTGGGCACAATAAAGCTTCCTGGAGAGCGGGATGGAAAAATATGGATGTGGCATCGGTGCCTTAGGTGTGCACAAGTTGATGATGTCCCACCAGCGACCCGCAGAGTTATATTGTCTGATGCCGCTTGGGGCCTTTCCTTCGGGAAATTCTTAGAGCTTAGCTTTTCAAACCATGCAACAGCAAACCGTGTTGCAAGCTGTGGCCATTCTCTTCAAAGAGATTGCCTTCGTTTCTATGGGTATTAAAACTTGATAATTATATCACCCCCTTATACGGTTATTCCTGTTTTGTCTTGTTTTGTGATTTGCCTTATCTTTCGGCAGTGTGTTACTTAGCAAGTTATGATTTATTGTGGTAGGTTTGGAAATATGGTTGCATTTTTCCACTATACGCCAATTGATATACTCACTGTCCATTTACCCTCTTCGATGCTCGAGTTCAATAGCCAAAGTAAGAAGGAATGGATGAGAAGAGAAATAGAAGAGGTGATTTTGGGGCACCTTATACATTTGTTTTCATTGTATTAAGTTGAAAATTTCTATGTCATCTGTTTCTTTTTCCTTGTTTAATTGCAGCTTAAAAGTAAAATCAAAACATTTTACGCAGACGTCAATGATGTACTAATCGTAATGGAGCAAAAGAGTACATCTTCAACAAATGTTTCTAATTCCACGGATTTGCATAAGCACATTCTGGAATTGAAAGACATGCTTGATAGAGAAAGGATCCAATACTTAGTGAGTTTTTAATTTTAGTTTGATTCAATTTCATATTCTTGAACCTATAAAAATCTTCCCTTGTGTAATCAATTTTCACGTAAGATTTTTTTGTTTCTTTGCTGGTTTAATGTATTACTGATTTAAAGAAAATATGTGAAAGGAAAAACTAAAAGAAGCCTTCAAAGAACCATTTGGAATGTAGTTTGCTACCCTTTGCTTGTTCTTGAAAACTATTCTCTCATTTTGATTTGCAGGGTTTGCTCGAACAGGCCCTGGAAGATAATTTGCAGATGGTTGACGGAAAAATTGATATTTTGGAGCTTAACCAACTTCGAAGATCCCTATTACTTAATTTTCATGCATGGGACCGTCGATTTTACTCTCTGGACGGTCTCCTGAATTCCAAAAGTCTTAAGCTAGGAGCTTCAGCTGATACTGGGGCTCATGATGATTGTAAGGATTTGAAGAATGACTCTATGAAGGACTCAAATTTTGTTGGTGGCGTAGCAGAAAATGAGTGCACCGAGCCTCAATCTTTGTCGCAAGAGGAAGTTTATGGGGATGGAGAAATCAGAATCTGTAAAAAATCATTGGATCTGGTGAACTCTTCTGCACCCGATTTATCGGATAAAATAGATTCTGCATGGACAGGCACTGATGTAGACGCATCTCAAGCTGTTCCTGTTGGTCAAGCAAATCATGTCGATAATCTGCCTCTTAAAAAGTTGACTGCTCCGAAAAGGGTCTATTCTTTTGATTCCGCCATGAGATTGGAAGAAAGTTTGCACCGAAAATTGCAATCTACATCTCAACTCTCGGCTATCAGGTCCTTCCATGCTTCCGGAGACTTCAAAAATATGATAAAAGACCCCCCCTCGAATTTCACAAGAACCGTTTCCCAAGTTTGTCTGAATGAATTACCATTTACACCTTCATTTATCTCTGCATCTCATATGGTTGTCGGTCCCCGTTTACTGCTTCCACAGACAGGTCAGAGTGATCTGGTTATTGCTGTCTACGATGATGAGCCTACTAGCGTGATATCGTATGCTCTTAGTTCTAAAGAGTATGAGGTTTGGGTCTCGGATGACGCTAAATGGAGTCCGAAAGACATCCATAGAGAGGATTCTACAGTTTCAACTTTCTTATCCTGGCAGTCTATCAGCTCTCTAGAATTGGATTACATTAACTATGGAAGTTTCGGCTCCGAAGACGCTTTGTCGAGGAATAATTCAATGGTGAAGGAGGTGAAGAGATCTCCTCACTTACATATCTCGTTTGACGATGATTCTTCAGCCGACGGTGGGAAAGCAAAATTTTCCGTGATCTGCTACTTTGCAAAGCAGTTTGACATGCTTCAAGAAAAATGTTTCCCGAGCAAATTGGATTTTGTACGCTCCTTGAGCCGTTGCAGTAGATGGAGTGCACAAGGTGGAAAGAGTAATGTGTATTTTGCAAAGTCCATGGACGAGAGATTCATCATTAAGCAAGTAACCAAGACCGAGTTGGAATCATTCCAAGAGTTTGCTGTCGATTATTTCAAGTATTTGAATGATTCTTTAGACTCCGGGAGTCCAACTTGTCTTGCTAAAGTGCTTGGGATTTTTCAAGTAAGGGTTGTTTTCTTCTTGTGTACTATTACTCGATATGCTGATTAGAGGTGTTCATTCGGGTCTATTTCAGGTCACATATTTCGAGTCGGTTTAAAATCGAGTTTTGTGTCTACATTGATTTTCACATAATTTTAAAATCACATTAAAGTCTGGTTCGGTTACAAAAAGTCGTGTAAATATCGGGTCATTGGATTTATTTTGAACACCTTTAACGCTATTGATACGAGAACTGATATATATATCTTATATCTCTGGTGTTTTAATTGACAGGTTTCTGTGAAGCATTTGAAAGGTGGGCGTGAAACAAAAATGGATTTGATGGTGATGGAGAATCTATTTTTCAAAAGAAATATATCGAAAATTTATGATCTTAAGGGCTCTTCTCGGTCTCGGTATAATCCCGTCACAACGGGATCTAACAATGTGCTTTTAGATATGAATCTCCTGGAAACATTGAGAACAAATCCCATTTTTCTATATAGCAAGGCCAAAAGAAAATTGGAGAGAGCGGTTTGGAATGATACGTCCTTTCTGGCTGTAAGTTATGATTGGCGTTGCCACTAATTACTTTTTTGTTCTTTTGCATTTGCTACGTTCTGTTAAAAGCCTCACACATAGAAAACGACAATAACCACATTGTAGCAAATTCAAAAGGACGGAATATTAGTAAACGTAATAATTTTAGAAGAAAGAGCTGGTTAACCATATAAATCCTGTTTGTTGTTCTTGATTGGTTGTCGGTTTAGTTCTTGATTCCATCATTACACACATAATATGAGATATAAATTTATCGAGCCTGACTTGGCATGACTTGACTTGTAATACTTGCAGTCTATCGACGTTATGGACTACTCTTTGTTGGTGGGTGTAGACGAGGAGAAGAAAGAGTTGGTGATCGGGATTATTGATTTTATGAGACAATATACATGGGACAAGCATCTTGAAACTTGGGTTAAAGCTTCAGGTTTTCTAGGTGGCCTAAAAAACGCTCCACCAACCATAATATCTCCGAAACAATACAAACGAAGATTTCGAAAGGCAATGACAACCTACTTTCTCACAGTACCGGATCAATGGTCGTCATGAATTATCGGTTTTGCTTTGATTTACCATGATTCGTTTCGGTTTACAAATCGATTATTGTTAAGATAAACAATATCAAATGATTTCATAGGAATACAAAGATGTGAAGGGAGGAATTTCCTCCTTTATTTGAGATCTAGAAGACTCCACTATTTTCTTGTTCTTTTGAAAAGGGGCACAATTGAAGGTGGCCCACACCAATACAAAAGTGTTGAATTGTAACAATGACTAGATGTAGCTAAAATACCATATGCAATGTAATGCTAATCAACTTTGCTTTCACATGGATCATCCCTATTTTCTCTCTGTTTTTTTAATTTTTTGTTTTGTGAAATGGATGGTTATTATTTCTTAGAAAAAAGTTGCAAATAATAGCCATATGAAAATAAAGGATATTTAGGCTACTATAAAAGGTCATGTCTCTCCAGCTAGATCGTGATGATGAGGGTATTGGTCTGTTTTTAACTCACCCCTTAGAACATGGCCATTATCTTATGGGCGGGATTATTGGATTGAAAATGATTCTATTTATACAACTTACGAACCATAAGATTGTCATTACTTTGTATACCATGTAAAAACATTATAAATTATGAGTTATTTTATAAGTTTTTTTGACTTTTGCAAGGATCATTAAGCTCTCTTAACTAATCCACGAAAATACAAAATAAAATTTGGAAGTATTCTATCCTTTCCAATTTTTAGGGCAGTTGATGAGTCTTGAAAATATTTTACATTAATCTAAACTTTAATAATTTATATATATATTTCACATGGAGTATTAATTATCAGAATAATATTCTAAATTATAAAAATTTGGAAACCACATGGAAAACAAATTATTAACGTAAATAAAAGAAACTACACAATTAATTCAATAATTCGGAATAAAAATTACAAGAATAATTAAAAATAGCATGCCTCTTTTGATTCATTACCAAACATTTTAACACTATCCAAATATAGTTTTTAACATAAAAAATTTCGGACAATTATACATAAGCTTAGTGATTGAAAACTTTTCTTTTCATTACTGTGACGGGTTTAAGTTGAATTCTCATCATCTAAATAAAAGATGAATTCTTCATACTCCAATCTATAGTCTATAAAAATTTCTAACCTACTCCGAATAAAAAAAAAATTAAAAATCTCAGCAAATAAAATAAAAATAAAATATTTTCGTAGAATATAATATAATATACAACATAATCTTAAATGCTGAATACAAGATTTAGTAATTCATTTTCTAGTTTTTGGGTGTAGCTAAAGCCTAAAGTAATGCGATGGAGATTTTTGATCATGAAACCTTGACCTTTTGATCATTGATCTTGATTTATCATGCTTCATGAAGCAACCACTCCCATTTCTCCTTCACGAATTGAAAATCCTACTCGCTTCTGTCATATAATTTAAAACAATTAATTATTTTTTTGTTAGCAAATGCCAAGTCATTATTATTTATTACTCTACAATAATGATTACAATAATATACTAATTAAAAACTAAATAAACATTAATTGCACTATCTTTAACGACTAAATCACGTGATTAATGGTGTAAACATAAAAATTTATAGAAATAACATGTCAATTAGTAATAATAATTAACTAATATTTTTATATTTAATTTTTCTCCATTTAACATTTAATTAATAAACAAAATATTAATCTCATTTAACGTCCTATTATCATTCGGCGGATCGTCCTTTGAACAAAATTTCTATCATTAAAATTTATGATGACACTTAGATCGCTAAATATGATATAATAATGAACAAAGCTCTAAAAGAACTTTGATATATACAGAGTCAAATCTAGAACAAAATTCAATAATATATATAATATTTTAAAAAATATGTCACACAACAAAGCTTCTACTAATTTAACCGGCATGAATATTAGCATATATAAATATATGATTTTATATATAAGTTGAATGATGACAGTTGTTAATATTAAATCAGCCCTTGAATATAATAAATTCATTTTTTTTTGTTTTTAAATTTGAGTAGTGTTCACATGACGCCTAACCCGACAAACAATGATGTATTAACGAACTAACTCACAATTAAATAATATAAGTAATAAGTGATTAATACTTAATTAAAACACTAATAAAAAACATGCCCAAGAATTTCCGGAAATATATCACCCAAGATGACATTTAATACAAGCTTCTTACACTTTACATATACTTTAACTTGTTTTCTAACTTTTTGTTTATAATCTCATTTTGTTGACATACAAAATAAATATTATTGTTTTTTTATTATTTAATATTGGATGAGATTCGATTTTATGATCTTGATTGAAAAAACGATATTTTCTTAAATTGAGACAAAATTATTAATTATTGATTCTCTGACAATTTCAACGTTCACGAGAATTATAATTGAAATAGAAATTATACAGAGATTAGGAGGCAAACAAGCGATCTCCAAGTATACATCATGATAATATTATACTTAATTCCTTGTATAAAAATACTTATACTTTTATAATTTGTATATTTATAACTCTTAACTTTCACCGTATGTTTTAAGTATAAATAAACGTTACTAAATTGATATTTTTTCTAAAAAAAGGTATTAAAATTAGTAATAATCATTTGAGATCAAATTTTATTTGTAAATATTAGTGTAAGTAAAAATAGTGTAAATAATGTTTGAGGTATTATATGTTGCAATTTTTTCGACAACATATAATCCCTGGAATCTGGATTATATTAAGTATTAATTAACTACCGTTTTTTTTTGTCCACTTTAAAAGAGAGGAATTTAATTTAAATTTTTGAAGTATATATTGAAGATAAAATATATTCATGTGAGATCTTATTAGATATGTCTTGATGTAAAGTTTTTTAATATATAATTTTTATAATTTTTAATAATGCGTACTTAGAGATATTAAGGTTTAAAATTTGCTAAAAAATACGTGTAAAAGGTAAAGTGGACAAACAAAAAAGAACGGATGGAGTACTACTTTTATTTAATAATTACAATTTGTCAATGATATCATATCACCAAATGCTATCTCATATATTGTAGTTGACGTGTAAGAAAAATGTAGTTAAGTTGGATATGTTGTTTGAATCTTCTAATTGTATATTTTTATAATATTAACTTTTCATAATTTTTAAATATACATAATTTTATAAATAATCAAAATAATATATTAAAACGCATAAAAAGTCAAATATAACAAGTAAGAAATAAAAGTTACTTATTTTTGTAAAGTAGTAGAGTAGGTAGTAAATCAAAGTCAAATTTTACATAAGATATGATTAATATATATATACTCTCTCTGTTCCTTTTTGTTTGTCAATTTTATTTTTTAATGTATTTTAAAGCAAATTTTAAGTCTCGATATTTCGTAATACGCATAATAAAAAATTGTAAAAATTATATGTTTAAAAATTCTTTGTAACAAGACGAATCTAACAAGATCTCACATGAATATATTTTGTTTTGAATGTATACTTCAAAAATCAAATTTAATTTTCTCTCACATAAAGTGAAAAAACTTAAAATGGACAAACAAAAAGAAAAGAGAGTTAATTTTTTATAAAATATTTGTATAATTATTAAAATCAAAGTATATTTGAAAATGTGCAAGAAGTCAAGGTAGTAAAAAGGAGGAAGTACTATAGAATACAACTACAAAAGTTAAGAATAAAATTAATTAATAGTCATTATAGTGGAGAGAAAGTTGATCATATAGGGCCCACTGCAAAGGTTTTATCAATCGAGCATGTTATTGAAAATATTTGGCCAATAAATGATTATAACAGAAATTTATTTTGAGAAAAATGAATTTTTCTAAAATAGAGTTAAAGAAACAAAGTTTTACCTAATATAATATTTATGTTCTTAGTTTTTGTGAATTTCATTTCAAAACTAACGAAAAGGAAAAGAGTAGAATGTGAGCTATTAAAATAGATTTAACAAAATAAAATTAACCTGACTTTATGATCAAATTCGTCGTTAATTTAATTTTAAAATGAATTTAAAATTATATAAAAAATTAATATGAAAACATAGTCTAATTTTATATTAATTTGAAATATTTAACTTGAAATCAACCTGATTGGTAGGGAGTTGAGCCAAAAAAAGTGTACGCGCGTGAGTTTTAGTTAGAATATTAGGTATATTGTGTTGTTTAATGTTTACGTTACAATAGACTTTGTTTTGTCTATGAAATCGTGACATGCACATGACGTACATGGGAAAGCTATCAAAATCATAAAATAATAATACCAAAAAAAACAAATTCCAAAATTAGGATCCCCATATGGAAATATGGAAATGTTCTAGGATTAATTTGTAAAAAATCTCTACAAATTCAATTTCTTTATATAGAAAACACTATACATATTAATTATATATAGACACTTTTAAGTTCTAAAACAAAAAATGACAAATATATTTGTTGTCTTTCTTTTGATAGTTTATTTTAATCTATAATATGATATTAAAAGTCAATTTAAGGTAATTTTAAACTTCAATCACAATCTTAAATATAATTTTTATGATCATTAATATCATAATCCTTCCTCAAATTTTAAACTATTCGAACTTAATTACAAAAAACAAAAAATATTAAAAAATTCATACATAGGCTATTTAAAAATAACTTGACAAGATTAAACTTTAAAAGATTAATATTTATTTTCACGTAAAAGACAAAAAATAACCTTAAATTGAAAACATTTATTTTTGTTAATTTTCATGAAACAAGAAGAAACAAAAAACAGAATAACTCGTCTTATATGAAACCGTAAATTGTAACACTACAACAAATTTAACTTTTTGCGATATTGGATTTAGTGGCATTAAACAGATGCCACTGATTTATATTTTTAGTATAATATTTATTCGTTTTTATTGTAAGTTCTACTATAAAGTAATTTAGCGACATTTTATTTGATCTTTAGTGGCATATGTATACTATAGTCTATAGTGACATTTATGAGAAATGTCGCTAGATCCTATATCGCAAAAAGTTTTAGTGTGATTTTTTGTTATGTTGTTAGAGGATCTAACAAATATCACTAAATCCTTATATATACTATTAGAAATTTGATGCAGTAACATTTAAATTAAAAATCCCTAAACATATCCCACTAAAAGTAAATTATATTGTAGTATAAATTGTAAGTGATCTTTTAATATACTAAATCAACCAAAAAAAATACTAAATCGTCTCATTTAAAAATTCGTGAAAAACAAAATGTTAGAGTTTGGTATACATACCTTGTTATAACCTCCGGTGTTCCCACGAACAAACGGTTGATCCAACATTACATTATTAGTATGTAATTCTTTCCCTTTCCCATTCCCATTCCCATTCCCATTTCCATTACTATTCATAGAATTTTGACCATTTTTTCGTAAACACAAATCCACAATCTTACTCGCAACTTCATCTTCATCCATATTTTGATTCATCAACTTCTCTACCTCCGCTTTCGGTAGCTTCATTCTCACTCGTAACCCCGACGAATTCACACCTCCATCACTAATTTCTTGAGATCCAGACCCAGACCCGGACCCAAACCCATCAACCACTACTCTAGTAGCGGGTCCCATTATAGATAAGTCCGATACAGACCGCCTTGAAAGCATTAAACTTTCAAGACGGTCTTTAGCGGACATATGAATACCAGACCGAACCCGTCTAGGGGTTCGGTGATGGTGATCATTAGGAAACTTGGGTAATTCTACTAGAAAATAAAGCCTTTTAGGCTCTAAATTTTGAAATGGTTCAAGTGGTTTAGCCCGAATACCATAATGTTTAACCGAATCCGAATCCAACACGACATGACCCGGATAGTCTTTAACTACCTCTTTAGCTTGAATTGGGGTTTTAAATTTAATTGTTTCCCCATTTATTTTCATAATTTTTGCTGTTTTTTTTCCTCCGAGTCCTAACGTATTACCCATTTTGTTAAAAAAAAATGGAGGAAAATAATGGGGTTTAGATGAGGAAATTATATAAGGGAGTGGAAGTGGGTATGGTGTTGGATATCCACTTTATAGATATTGGTTATAATTTATAATACAAAACAAAAAGGTTTAGGCATGATTTAAGGGTGGGTGAGGGAAAAAGACCAAATTTTAAGAGGTCAAAATTAGGGTACTAATTTTCCAAGAGTTGAAAAAATTAAGGGTATGTTTGATAAGATTTATGAAATTAAAGGGAATAATGATTCTATCTACACCAACTATTTAAGTTTTGTATATACCACTATTTTACAAACGTGTGTGAAAATTGTGAATCATAATTCATACCTCTTTCCTTTCCTACTTCACAAATTTTTTAAGTTGACGCTTCCTTTGAATCAAGTTTAATAAAAGACTATAATAATTACGAGGTTTTCAGTCTTGTTTCAATTGGTGTAAATATCACTTTCTCCGAATAAAGTTATGAGTTATATTCTTACCTGACTTTCTTTTTCCCTTAGTTATAATCATCGTCATCGATCAACCTATTATCTCGCACAAAGTCTAAGTTTAGAAAAGAAGATCACAGACACATTATACCCGTACCTCTCTAAAGAGGTGGCAATGAGAAAACCGCATAGTAAAAAAAACCCTAAAAAGAGAGAATCGTACAAAGAGAGCAATGAGTAACATGAGCCTTTCCCTTAGTTACGTAGAAGTCATTATCTTTGTTTACTCTAATAGCATGTAAATACACTTTTGTAACAATATATAAGAATAGTGTTTTCAAGTTACTTTTCCTTCGGTTGAATTATGTTCAGTTTATAGATATACTTTTTTTGTTTCTATTTTGTGTTTATAGAGGGGTTTATAGAGTCGAAATCTTAACCTTAATATAATATTATATAAATTAAACTGAGAATTTTAAAGGTATAATATAGCAAAATTAAAAGTATACTATTAATAGAGTATAAATAAAAGGATACATATTTATATATTGGTATGATGATAATAATCCATATATACGTGTATAATGTTATTGAATTAATTAAAATTAGTGTAATACCCATGCCATACACGGATTGTATATACTTGAACCTTTACGGCCCGTTTGGTTGATGGTAATGAAGTAATGAAAATGAAATGTTGTAATGGCAATAGTAATGAAGGAATGGATATTAGAATTGGTAATGAAGATTCTTTTGTTTGGTGTGCATGACTAAAGAATGGTAATGGAAGATAATATTCTATTGATTGCATTTGGTTGTTAGTAATAAAAAATGGTAATGACTTTTAGTTTCATTATTGTATATTTGTATGTAAAAGCATTATTCTATCTAAATTATTCTATCAAATGATTTTTTTTTAATAATAATATTTTTTTGGATAATTACATACATTACCTTTTTTCTTCATTATTTTTTTTTCTTCAGCTCGAAACAACATTACCTTATTTTATTACCACAGTAATACTTCATTACCATTACAGCCTAATATCAGGTTGTTTGATGGTAATAAAAATGACCCTTTTTGGTAATTTCATTACCTTATTTTATTACCATCCATTACCATTGAAGGCATCCAAACAACCAAATTTTTTATTACTTAATTTTATTACCATTACCGCCCTCTAATACCATGTACCAAACGTGCCGTTAAAGATATTTTTTATAAATTATAATTAAATAGTATATCACAAATAGTTTAATATTAGACTACAATATAAGTGATTTGAACTAAATTAATATGTCAAAGTTAATTAATACTCCTATTATTAAAAGTAGTATATAATAATAATAATAATAATAATAATAATAATAATAATAATCAATGAATAAGGAGTATGTCGACTTAATAAATACAAACTAATCTTGATAAAGAAATGGTAAAGACCGTAGAAATATTGATTTGGAATGACAAGAAAATTTCAAAGTTTTGAAAATGTTTTTTTTCTTTTTATACACGCCGACCGTGATCAACGGATTACCAAACAAAATAAAAGATAACATTTCTATTAGCATAGGAGTACCCAAATAATTAGTCATATTTTTTTAAGTATGTCTTATTTTTATTTTTACTATTTTTAAAAATTATTCACATATATAATTTATATATTCTTTTATTTTATTCACATATTTCTTGCATTTAACATTTTAATCAGTTTTATTAATTTTTAAAATTTTTACCTCAATTGTATTTAGAGTTATTTCTTAAATTAAGTAGGAAAAGACTAAAGAGTGTATTTTATACACATTTTGTATGCTCCAATAAACAACAAATAAAATTTATTCAAAACGCATGATACTGGTTGTCGCATCATTTTGATAAGGCTTGTTAATTTAAGATTATAATTTTATCTTCATTTAAAAGAAATACCAGATTATGGTTTTTTTATTCGCAAATTTTTAAATGAGACGGTCTTACGGTGAGACTATTTCTATTAAGCTGGCCCAATACACATATTTTGTTTTTAAGTGATCACTTACAACATTAAAGTGATCACTTGTAGTTTTAAAGTAATAATTTTTTATAGTTTTAGGGTAATTACTTATAACTTTAAAACGATTACTTACGATCTTAAAGTAATTAATTAAAGAAATGGACTAATACATAGGCCCGTCTCATGGTGAGACGGTCTCATACAAAACGAGTTGTTTATTATTAGTGAGGAAAGGGATGAGTTAAAAGAAAAAATGAACTCAAAATCTTATCTGAAAAAATAATATTTATTCTCATAAATCAAATTTTTACTATAATTTTTTTAATACCAATTAGTCATTCACGTAGAAGTAAGAGTCAATTTTGATAACAAATTTGAACCACATATGGGAGTTCTCAACAAAAATGTGGCTACCTTTTTAACTACTACTACTACTCATTATTTTAATTCAAACTAATTTTCATAAGTGGGTCATATTTCATACTTTATGTTTTCAAATGCTTTGTTAAAAATATTTTGAAAATTGTCTTAATAATTATAATATTATATCCATATTTTCAAAGTACGTCCATCAAAAAATTGAGGAAAATCAAACTTTAAAAGTTCCACTTTTATGTTGTCTAATAAAATCTCACATTTTGATTAATATATAAAAATTCTATTTTATATTATTTATTTATTTATAGTATTTTTTTGGTTGCTTTACTTCTCAATATTATCTTTTTTAATACAGCGTTCAATCAAGAAGAAATTTAGATTCATCAATATCAGCGTATAGACATATACTTTGATTGAGAGGATATACTCTGATTGAGGGTTTAGGGTTTGGTGCTTTATCAAGTAGCTCTATTAGTTTTTCAGCTTGTGTTCATTTTTTTTTATTTATTATCATACAATAGTTTAAGAGACGGGAATGTCAAAGACTAGGTGAAAATCGATCTGAAATCATACTTCGTCTCCAATTGAAATATGATTCAATTTCTCATCTTGTGTTGATTCAAAATTTTTAAAAATTATTATATATATTTTGAAAAAAAAATAATAATAGGAAAAATTTTTTTTTTTAACCATGCTCGATTCAAACTTATCACAATTTAACCCAAAATCAACCTGAAACAAAATTTACATCCCCACGCTTTTGACCGAAAAGTTAAAGGTCCATTAATTGAATAAAAAGTCGCAATATTGAAGCTCGAGATTGTTGATTGTCAAGTAAAAGAAGTCACAACACTAGTATAAAAAGAATAATAATTAGCAACCTGTAAACATCAATGGCGTTAGTTGACCAAAAATTAAAACACATTCTGATCGAGAGACGAGTCTTATACATAGATTAAATAGTCCAAATAATACATATTATAAGAATATAAGCTTTTTTTAAGATCGTTTACGGTCTCTCACAAGAATAGCTCTAAATAAAATTAGAGTAGAGTCTGTCGACTAAAAACGGTGCGCCAAATAAGTAACAATGCCGAAAAGTATTATCGCGAATAATTGATTAAGAGATTAAAGCAATAACTTTGTATATAAGATTGATTACAAAAGAAGAGATGAATTGAATTACTTTTTTCACTCCTTCACCATGTAAAAAAAAATAGTAAATACAGATACATTGATCAATGAGAATGTCTTTTCATCCACATTTCTCAGCATAACGCTCACTATTTCCAGATCCCAAATGAAACCCTGTAACTTTAACAATTACAAACAATTAAGGAACAAAATCAGATTGAAAACAAGCAACACAACTCATCTTAATGCTGTTGTTGCAGCTTTCTTAACAATTCCAATAATGATGTTGCTTTCCGTTTGGCTCGCTCGGTTCCGCTCTTCGTAACTTCTGCCAAGGGAATGGCGGCTCCTAACCTGCTCAAGCACGCAAGATTCTCCATATCTCTCTTACACAAAGCTAGTAGAATAGCGGCAGCATTCTCCTTGTTCCTAGGGAGACCTGTTCTCAAAAGATCGATAAGAACGGGTATAGTGCAAGCTTTGACGATGGCGATCTTAGCCTCTTGGTGGCCGGCGAGGACGGAAAGTATAGTTAAAGCTTCGTCCACCATGGTACCGTTGGATTCTGTTAGCATTTTCATTAATGCTGCGATGATTCCGGCTCTTACAGCCCTGCCTTTGTTACCCTGATATATGCACAGATTGAAAAGCGCTGTGGCAGCGTCTTTCTTTCCTCTAGGGCTTCCTGTTTGGAGCAGTTCTACCAATGCTGGGATTGCTCCGGACGCACCAATAATTATTTTGTTTTCATCTGCAAGCGACAAGCTAAAAAGGGTAGCCGCTGCATTTTCCCTCGCTTCCATGCTCCCATTGCGGAGGACTTGAACGATTGACGGGATTGCCCCCGCAAGCATTATTAATTCCTTGTTATTTTCATAAATTGAGAGGTTGAGAATGGATGTAACTGCATTCTCCTGGGTTACTACATCGTCGGTTGTTAATAGGTTAACCAGAACAGGGATAGCTCCTGCTTCTGCTATCAGTATCCTGTTGTCCGTACTTCTTTTAGAAAGGGATCGAATTTCTGTCACCGCAACTCTACGCTCCTCCACTGACCTGGAAGACAGCTTACGTACAAGGGCCTGAATTGCTGCAATATCTCCACTTACATCACGGAATGATCCATCGCTCTTCTTTATTTTACCAGTCATTAAAGCAGTTGGCTGCTCAACATTGTTCTTTGCACACCATTGATAAATCAAGCTTCTTAAGACATAGTTTGGAGTCAAGGTGAAGTGCTGGAGCTTTTGCTGAGTTTTTGGGCATGTCACATTGCCAGAATCTATCCATCTTTGTATGTAGGATCGCTCATAGGTCTGCAAGTTGAAAGGTTTTAGGTTGATAGCCATAATCAAGACACTTGTACAGCAAAATCCAGGTATTCAACAAAACGAGCTTTAAAGCAAAGCATAGGCAGTAGAGGACAGAAACAGTAAAAGCAAAAGAAGGTGCTTAAAAATAAAAAGGCCTAATGACAAGGCGATTAGCACCAAAAATTGCTAGAGGGATGAAGGAACAACGTAATCAGAAATTCCTCAAAAGTCTCACTTAAATTGATTAAGACCAGAAACATGACAAGATTCAAAAAAAATGTGTATCCTTGTTTACATGATAATTAGCAATACAAGGAATGAAAAATACAGAGCCATCTCTTACTAATTAATTTACAGTTGCATACTTGGATATATGCAAGGATGAGAAACCAACCGCAATTATTTCATGCGAACACACACATAATGAACAATGCCAAAGCCTTAACCCCAATGATATGGGGTCACCTACATGAACAAATAATGTGGCACAATGCTGCTAACAAATACTATACTCTATTCGGATCTATCTAATACAAATCTATTATGAAAGGAAAATAAACAAAAAAATCATCCTTAATTGGGGTCATTCAAAGACCAGCTTCTTTATGAGGAAAAATTTATTTGCTAGTCAAAGACCAACTTTTACAAATGAGGTATTCTATCAAAACTTTGGTAAGTCTACTCAAAGCCATCCAAGATAACTTTCTATCAAAAATGATATATTTCGCTCACCTCAATGTTCATTTCCCAAATTGAAAGTTTTGAACAAAAGAATTAGAATTAAAAAATTCTACCCAGTTACACCATTCAAGAATCTGAAAGGTATAATGAACTCAATCGCCAACAGAAGGGAGCACCTGACACCTCAACAGTTCATTGTTGTAGTACATATCACTGTATCATATTACATTGACTCGGTGCCAAAAGTCATAGATCCCTTCATCACTAATTTTGCACTGCCAGTACCTCCTACCACCGCCTAAGACTTAATCACCCTAATCTTCTAAAGCCCAACTAAACCAACCCAGCTTTGCTTGTTGGAAATACTTCAGATGTGAGTAAGATCCCACATTGTTAAAAAGAGTGGGTTGTAGACTTGTATATAATATTTAATGGGTGAATCTCCTAATACCATATGATTTTGGAAAAGTGTAAACCTCATTAAGTGTGTCATTACCCATAAGTTTGTGGGCCCAAGCCTAGGGGTGCCCCGTGGGTGTATCCACACGAGTGGCCCATGGGACGATCATGTGACGAATAGTCACGACCTAACATAGACACCACTTTCATCAAGAGTCCCACAAAGCTCCAAAAATAATGGTAAATAGGTAATTTCACCTCTTAGAAGATAGAGCTCACAAATTTAATTGCAAGCTTTGCATTTCTATCTTGGCAAAAGCTGAACAGAATTCGGTGACCTTAGAACCTCTATAGTGTCATTCAGCTGTTGTTAAATAGACCTACATAATTTATAATAAAAAATGGAGGTGGTTGTAGAAGCTAAGGTGGTGTTAAGCTGTGTAACTGAGCCACATTCCTGAACCTAGCAAGTGAGCGTACTAAGCCGTGTAATGATAAAAAGGAGAAAATTAAGTCAAGAAAAAGGGTAAGAAAACTGACATGGAATAACAATGTGTCGATCAAAAGTGTGTTAGCTTAGAGCATATGGAATAGCAGTATATATGGTTGGCTTTAGAAGTGAATTGTCGTCTAGTGATTAAACCCAATAAAAATTGTAGTTTTTTTTAATATTCTTTTGAAATTGATGTTAGCTTAACATTGGAATGCAATTTCAACACAATGAAAATATACCTGTCCTGTAGCAACTATAACAGGATCTCTCATGATCTCAAGAGAAATTGGACAAAGAAAGTCTTCAGGGATCGTCACAGAATCCTGTTTCCCGCTTTCTTCTTGACTTTCACCAGAAGATACATTAACCTCTTCAGCACTATTAGATGCGCAAACCTGTTCCAGCGAAGAAGAAACTTCCTCCACTTGTGACACATCATTGGTATCACTAGATGAGAAATTACCCTGTGGAAAATTTTTGACTTTCCGCTTGACTTCATGATCAATGTTGCCAATGTTACCTAAATGCAAACATCCAAAGCCTTTGTTTCCAGATTGCAACAGTTCCAAATCATTAAGTAGGGGTTGAGACACAGCACGGCTTATTTTGCTTGAATTGAAAGGCCCATATCGTTCAGTAGCTCTTTTCAGCTGTGTTCTTACCAACTCAACCTATAGTAAAACCACACTATATCAACCCCCCACCTTAATTTCGTTAACATGATGATAGAATTATATGCAGTTTTTAATATGAAGTTGCAAACGATGTACCAAGGGTTCAGTTCATCAAAAACAACCTCTTTGATATCCGGTTAATTTTCAAAGTTCATACATCGGATCCCCAAAACCCGCTAAGCATGGAGCCAATTAATAACAAGGGGAAATGAAATTGTTCTTGTTGTTCTAATATGATTATGAACAAAGTGCATAATGCTCATATGAGTTTACCTGCTCCTGAACCTCCTCTGAGACACCATACTGTTCATAAGGAATGCTTCCCAATGCCTTCTCTAGTTTCCATGTAACACATTGAAACTGAAAAGCAACTCTCTTGGTGGCACCATCCTTAAATAAAGGAAACATATAATGTTCAGAAATGCTCCTTTACCAATTAAGATGAAATGATAACTGCAAATATCAGTTATTAGGATTGAAATTGCAAAAAATGATGATCTATGTGGAATCGCATAGGCCATATACATCAAAACAAAGAAAATTAATTATTCAAGTCCCCATGATTTACAATCAAATTACAAAACATTAATCAATCAAGAAGACATCAATACTTCATCCAGCCTAACCAGTGCAACCTAATTCGCTATATGAATACATTAGTTGTCTGATGTGACTCACAATTAACCCAAAAAGACTTGAAATTTACCAATCACAATCCTCAATTCACTGGGAGATAAGTGATTTAGGTAATACTTAGAAAACTAGAATTTATATCATACGATTTGGCATCAATCTAAACTACTAGTTCATCTTTCCAATCCAATTAATTATTATTAAAAGTAAAACAAGCAAAAAAATTGAAAAACATAAAAATCCAATTGCAAAAATTGAGTTAAAAAATTAAGAAAAGAATCAGATCTAGACTTACTTCATTGGGATCGAAGCTAGAGGCAGCACAAAGAAGCCTCTTGGAATCCTGAAGAGCAATAAATAAATCAAAGAAACAAGAAGAACCGTGGGAAGAAGACGAAGAGGAAGAAGGATTGGAAGAATCAGGTTTAAAATCACGGATCTCTTCAACTAAATGAGATAAAAGAGAAATTCTTCGACCTAGATCAGTACAATCTTTCTTGAACAAATCCCCAAAAGTGCCAATAGAAGAGATTCTGACAATATCAGAAATGACAAGATGAAGATTCTCGGCAAGGTCGCCATCCATGGGAGGGGATGAAGAAAGGTCGGTGATGGATTCCTCCATTAATTGAGAGGGAAAGGAAGTGAGAGGAGAGAAGAAGTGTAGAGAGAGAAAATGGAAGAAGAGATGGAGAAGGAGAAGAAGAAGAAGAAGCACATGGTGGGGTCGTGGGTTTAGTGGGCAATGAGGAGGAGAAGAAGAGATGTGATTTTATGACAAGGCATACCGAGATTTTCGGGCGTTTAAGATTAATGTATATTTCATGAGTTAGTAGCTTTGAACCGTCTTTAAGAGATTATTGCACTTTAATTCTTACTCTTATAATCCTGACAGTCTATTTTGTATGAGACAGTTTATGGTAAGATGAGCTTAAAATAAAAAGTTTATAAGCTAAAAGTTTTTATTATTAGGCTACTTAACACAAAAATAAGGTATGTCTCACGGTGAGACTGTCTCATATAAGAATTTGTGTAATCCTAATACTTATGTAAAGATGGTTATACATATAAGCCATCTAAGATTGTGCTTCCTCCGTTTCATTATACTTGTTATATTTTGCTTCTCACTTGACTATATTTATTCTAACACATTAGCTGCAATATATAAGATAAGCTTGAAAGATCAATAATACCAATAATTCTTATGTAGCTACTATTTCAGAACGGAAGAATTATTGGATATGCTTTAAACATGTCTTTATTTTGAACGTCTGAGTCTCATTGTTTAAGACCTAGCGAATTTGGGATCAATTCTGAGTTCAAAAAAAATATATGGGTTTAAGTCATACCTTCTCTTCAGACCCGTTTAATGCCCAGACTTGTCAAACCCACTTTAGACGCGAACTATTATACACACAAATCATTTTAAAGTTTATTTTAAACCTATTAGAATTCAGACCCAACGAATTTGGATCCGATTTAGTTAGATCCAACCCAAACTCCACCCATGAGTATCCCTAGTCCTATGACCTATATTGATATGGGTGATGTTAGTGATTACTTTTATAGTGCTCGTAAATTTGCATTATTATTTTATATTTAGATTTTTTATTTATTTTGTATTATTTTTTATTTGAAATTAGACCATATTTTACTAATTTGATCTAGACATTTAAACTCTTGTACAACATCATTCACCCGGTATAGTTTTTTTTTTTAATTTAATATTATATTTGTCACACTAAAAAATACAAAATAATAATTTAGCATATTTTTCTTAAAAACTACTCATATCTCAAATGACGCAAATTCATTGGTTCAGAGTGTAATACTAATTAGCGATGAATCAAACCATCTACGATAATGATCTTTTTATTGGATTATAGTCCATGACCTTATTATTTTTTGCTCACGATAATACTATAAGATTTTATTTGTCACATTTAATTTTTTCGATAATTTTAAAAGAGATGAGACCCTTCTTACATTTTAATTTTACCGATATAATTATAATAGTGTCACTATTAATTAATTAATCGAATTTTAATTTGTAAAATTTTATTTAATTTGTTTCAGTAAAAAATAATTAACATCAACTTTTATTTTGTAATTATGTATAATTAGAGAAAGAATTAATAGTCATTATATAGTACTATGTATTCCTATAAAATAGCGAGAAAGCACAAGATTAGTGCATGCAATATTGCTATATTTTGATAAAAAAATAACTTTTTCTTATTAATGACTAAACTTTATTATGTTTAGTAAAACAAAACTGTATAGTGATTAATTGAAAAATTGGATAATATATCAAATTTTTGTTAGTGCCGCAATAATAAGAGGATGAAAAATTACACCTTAAATGTAATTGTGAATGCAATTGATTTGATCTTTTCTTGATTGAATTCACTTTTATATTTTTTATCATAATTCACTCATACCTTTAACTATATTTTCCCCCTTACTTGAAACTAATAATAATTTTTTTTTATATAGATGTATGAGAATCGCATTAGAAATTTTTATTAATGTAGACTTCCGATTAATAAATCACCTAGGGCCCAATAATTCTCGGGAACGGCACTGAAATTAATTATTTACCAACAAACTAATATTATCATCATCATTACCTCAAATGTATCTTGCCTATGGAAAAACTATATATAGACAAGGTACGGGGAGGAAGGAAGGCAGCAACTCATATTCATAAATAAGAGCGTCGCCAAAGAGTCCCTCAACTTGAGAAAGATAATAAAATGTTCTTGCAAAAAATAGAAGTCAGTGAATTACAAAATTAATTTCGATATATTATTATTATTATTATTATTATTATGAGGTTGGATAAAAGAGAATAAGCCAAGAGCACATAGTTGGATTCAGAATATAATGAATTGGATATTTATTTATTTATAAAATCAAAAAATATACTCCCTCTTATTCATCTTAATTGTCCTATTTATTTTTGGGCACTATTCACTTATCACTCTTAATTTGTATTTTACTCTTAATTTATACGTTAAAACATAGTCATGTGGGATCTTGTTTGATTCGTCTCAATACAAAGATTATTAATATCAACTTTTTATAATTTTTAATTAAGAATAATTTGAGATATTAAAGATTAAAATGTTACCTTGACAAGTGTGAAAAACTAAATGGGACAATTAGATCGAATAAGAGGGAGTATTAGAAAGTAGCATACCTTCATCTGGATTGTTACTGATGCACAAAAGAAAAGCCCATGCTGATTGCTGACAGCCTATATATTTTGGTGGAAAGATAAAAGTTTTTTCCTTTTCTATTTTTTTAAAAGAAAAAAATAAAGAGTTTGTTGAAATTAAGGAACAACTGGCAGAATAATTATAAAGATTAGATTATGTGAACTTAACAACTTTGGTACATAACAATAACATTGCCTCATTGGAATCAACTACATTTAGATTCCAACACTTTTACAATTTTTCTTGGTTGTTTTCTATGTCTTTTCTATATATATATATATATATGACACCCTAGTTTTACAAATGTTTGGTCCTTCATTAATTAATGTTTAATTTTGGGAAGATTATGATAATACATGTGTTGATGTCAATTATTGGCAAAGTATTAAATACATTTGAGAATGTACATAAAGTAGTTGACATTTAGCTCATACTCTCTGCGTTTTTTTTTATCTTCCACATTACTATAACGGGTAGTTTCAAAAGTTCTTTCACTTTAGAATACTTTTTATTTTTAGAAAGTTTTTATTCAACTTTTACTCCTTAAAAACCCCTATTTTCTTTTAATGTACCCCTTTTCTTTCATTTATAATTATTTTTTCTCTCATACTTTCAATACAATCATTACTTCACTTTACTATTTAATTAAAATAATACCCACTACAACCTCATACTTCCAATACAATCATTACTTCACACTTTTCTATATAAAAGAGGTTGAAAACTCAAAATTTAGTTTGTAATCAACATTAAAACATAAATGTTTGTAAGATGAAGTTCCGCATTCAAAGTGAAGATCAATTGCAAGGGATGAGAACAAAGGTCATACTTTCTCGAGCCTAGTGGTATAGCTCTTACAATGATAGAGAACCACAAAAATATTTATACCGTTCCTCTCTTTACAATATTAATTATTATTTTATTATTATTATTCTCTTTGTGATTTGTTTCTTAGTCATCCTTTTGATACTTGTACAAAAATAATAATACCCTACTTACTCTTAAAAATTCAAAATTTTAATATACAGTTGAACAGCCCAAACCAACGTAAACAATATAATAATATTGTCTATAAAGTACAGCGGAAGACTTATAAAAGTCTGGGTTGAATCCGACCTGTGGCTCGATAGCCACAACAACCAATATCAGATTATTTAAAAATTTTACATAATTGTAATACAATTAATTACAAACCACTTATAAACTAAGTTAATACATTATAAAATATCTTAACTCTTTTAAATTTTTACAACACTTGATTTGTCAAAAATATCATGATAAGTTAACTTTCCAAAAACGATGTCCTCGTTATCGCAACACATGACACATAAAAGAGCAGCACATCCATCCGCACTAAAGTTGGCAACCTGAAAGTGGATCTATCCCTCATAAGAGATAGGCCCCATTAAAAAAAACTATCAACAATTGAATTGTTGAGTAATCCAACAAATTATTACATTTATATACAAGTCATTAACAAACATCTCCGATCAAATTCCTTGTTCACTTGGTAACCATTTATAAACATTATTTTATCCAAGTCCAAACTCTTTTAAAAGACCGTTTGGTATCGACATAAATACAGCTATAATTTTACAAGTTAATAGCGAAATAGTACGGCAAATGAAACATATGCTTCCATTGCAAAACAGACAAAACTTTATATACCAAACATATTTATTCAAAACTCATTAAAAACAATAATGTAATAACAGTTTAAAATGTGAGAATATAATGGACCATCAGGAAGTAGGCTTCATCTAAATCCTGAGAACAAGGGTGATCGTCATCACCGAAATACGACTCTTGCAAGAACGAAACGGGATCGGAGGCTCGAGACCGATCCGAATAACCATTATGTAACACCCCAATATTTTTCTGATATATTAAATGATTTGCTAGTAATAATAATAATATTATTATTATTATTATTATTATTATTATTATTCTTTTTAGAAGAATATATTTCTTTTTATTATTTATTTTGTTAGTAGGTTAAATCATGAGACTTCAACTGTTAAGGCAATTAAAACTATTTTAAGTCCAAACCTTTTTCCTAACCTATCTTTAATTTCAAAAAAAAAAAAACAAAAAAGGGAATTTGAATCATTTGGCCGGCCATATGGAGAATTAAGGGGGATTTGTAACTTCTTAGGATATATTAAAAGATTAAGGAATTATTTCCTTCCATAAGTATTGCCTTAATTTTTCATAATTGCCTTATTTCCTTAATCTCTTAATTTTCCTTACATCTTTTCATTTCAAGCCATTGCAACTAAGAAAATCCTCCCAAAACCCTCAAAAACCTCACGCCTAATCCTCCATTGATTCATCAATTTTGGTGTTTTATTCTTGAGCAATTGTGAGTAATTCTTAATCTAGTTTTTATTTTTAAGTTTTAATTTAAATTTCTATGATTTATATGTGTGTTATTTTATGGTTTATGATTTGTTCATGATTTAAAATTCATGTGTGAAAGTATGATGTATTTTTCTATCTAAATTAATGTATGGTTTTTTTAGGGTTTTAGATATGTTACATGTGTGTGAAGAATTTGTTTGATGGATGATTGAAAATATATATATATATATATATATATATATATATATATATATATATATATATATATATATATATATATATATATATATATATATATATATAGAAAAAAATGTATGTGGTGTTAGAAATTTATTTATTTTTGATTAATAGAAGGAATTTATAATGTTGGTAAAAAAATATATACATGTATATATGTGATGTGTATGTGTGAAAACATTTGTGTAAAAAGAATTATATTGAAAAAAAATATATATAATAATAATTCATTAAAATTTATTTTTATGTAAATTTTGTTGTTTAGATTTAATAGGACATAAAGCATTGATATTTATATTTTTGTGATAAAAAATGATGGAATGACAAAATCCCGTAGGTTTTGAAAATGGTGAAAAGAATGTGTTTTTGGAACATTTTTGGCTTTGAAATTAAGTTAAAAATACTTATACTATGTTATAAATTATGAAAATAGGTACCCGGGGGTTTTGACGCCTTCCGGACGCAACGGTGAAATCGGATTTTCAATTTGACAGTTTTAAGTTGAGTTTCTGGAAAGATTGTATAGGCTGTCATGTTTTGTGTATTTACCATGTTATAGTATGTGATGGATGTTCATGTTGTGTGTAGAATTCTAGGTATGGATGTGATTGTATATGTGTGTTATGGAAAATTTGGAGGAAAATGTGTATGTGTGCTTATTTCCCGAATACGGTTGAACCTTGTAGGAAGTCGATTCGTGACCGGGAATTGATTAAGACGCTTGTGAGTTGGTTATCTTGCTTAAGGTATGTACACGCAGCGTGGTTCGCATTAGTCTGATGTATCATATAATAATGATATACAAAAGTAAAGCATGGATATATAGTACGAATAATGTTATCTTTCGAATCAATAATTTTTATACATTGTTTTGATAAGCAGAGGTAGTATGACCTCACTAACTTTAAAGTGGACGTAGTATGACGTCAATTGGTGGAAAAGAATTACTCGCGGTATATGAGGGCATTATGAGCCACCGCGGGGGTATGCATACTTAACCATAGGCACCGAAGTAAGGCGAGTGACTATGGTAGAGACTTGCTTAGGGGTTAGCTCCCCCTAATATATTGTCTCACTTATGGAGATTGGAGTGTACCGGCAGTATGGTTGGATAGTACAGCAGTATGGCTGACTAACCTTTACATGAAAATAATTATTCTTAATGAGCATGAACGAAGCGTACGGTTCTGTGAATCGTCAGTTATTAAATTAAAACTTTCTCTTGTGTTATTATTTTATTTGGTATGCGACGATTGCTGACGTGTACTTTTGGTCTTAACGACCCTGCGATGATGTTGTTTCCTATTTGGGCAATGACTAGCAGTAAGTTAAGTTGCAGGTCTGGGGAGTGAGGATTGACCCTCGAGGAAATAAATCTTTAGAATATAGAAGTTTGATAAGAAATAAATCATTAGAATTTCTAGTTAAGTTTGAAGAACGTTTGGTTTTTATGTGGAGATTTTCGTTCTCAAGTTGTAATAAGTAGATTTAACTTTTCGTTCTTATCCGCTGCTAAGAATTTCTTATTATCTAGTAGTTCTTAATAACGCTAATAGAACTCGATCCGCAAGTTTTCCTTAACTTCAAAACCGTTTTAAACTGTTTCTAACATCCCGGTTTGACTCGGGTTATAGTTGCCTCGTTTTTAAAAGGTCATCTACTCTTTCCGTACGACCCGAGTTATTCTGAGATGTTACACATTACCTATTATCAAGCTATAAGATTTCATAATCCGGATATAAATATCCGTTGCCAATTCCCAAAACGGACATTTTTCAATGTCGAATATTTTATTATAAAACAAAACAAGAATTCACTAAATTTTCTTTTGAAATCACAATCATTACTTAAAATATAAATCAATTCATCATCATTTAAAATACCAATCAATAAAGGAAGAATAATAACCCTAAATTAATCTCAAATACCCAATAAATAACCTTAAACATCCAATTCATTTTATAGTTACTAATCCCACTTAATAAATTCCATTTTAGTATCATATCAGGACACCTATTAGTAATTCGGTCATAACTTCCTCATAAGAACTCGTATAGAGGCGATTCAAGTGGCTGCGCGACCATGACTCTGAGCTCTACTATTCTTATGCAGATACTAAAACCCAGAAACAATCAGAACGACCTCAAAAATGGCAAAACAGAAAGCTTATTATGATTTTCATGACAGCCTGTTGGTATTTCACTATTTTGAACATAACTCTCATACGAATTCATTTTGGAGCGATTCAAGTGCCCACGCGATCGCCACTCGAAGCTCTACAAATCTCATAAAGACACCAGAACCCCAAAACGACTCTAACTGTCTCAAAAATAGCAACACAGGTTCGGACAGAACAAAACAGAAACCTCATTATCGATTTTCATGACAGCCTACTAGTATTTTGGACATAACTCACTCATATGAACTCATTTTGAGGCGATTGAAGTGCCCACGCGACCGCGATTCGAAGCTCTACAAATCTTATGAAGACACTAGAACCCAAAAACAATCAAAACTGCTCCATAAATAGCCAAAACAGAAAATTCAGTTCCGGAACTGAAATTTCAAAATCCAAAATACCAAATTTTATACTAGAAAATCAAACAACCCAAATAACCAATACTAATCAACACTAACAAGAACCCAATTACTAATTGAACTCATACACTCCAATTAAATTCAAGTTGATGCTTAAATTTGATATTAAAAACCCAAATTAAACCATAAATACTAAACTACTACCAAAATTCAACAATCATTGTTTATCCTTAAGAACATAAAACTACTTTAAATCATTCAATTTATACTTAAATAAAATAGTTTGTGGGTTACCTTGATGAGCAATTTCTTCAATCAAAATTCAAAATCTAACTTCAAACACCAAAAGAAGATTTACCAACAAGTCTTTAACATAAAAGGGATGGAAGATGGTGATGACTACTTGGATTCTTCTACCCCAATAATATAAAGATGGAATTAGAAGAGGGTGAAGAAACAAGTGAAATTCATGGTGATGGTGTGTTTGATGGCTGCACAGGTCGGCTGTTTCAGCCGTGGCTGCTGGCGGCTGGAGGAGGAGGAAGCAAGCAGCCGGCAGGTGGTGGTCCAGGTGGCGCAGCAGTCGGTAGAAGACGGTCCAGCAGGCAAGGGAAAGAAAGGAGGGAAGAAGGGGAGGGAAGGATTTGTGCGTTTTTTTTGTTTTCCAGAATGTACGGCAAGATAGTCTCACTTAAAAATAAAAACCTTAAGAACCGTAATTTCTAATTTGTTTTTTATCTTGGAGGTGAGATGATGAGTGATTTACTTGGGTGAGTCATAAAATGCGCGTGGCAAAGTAAGAGTAATATGGCTTTCTATACATATTCATCAAATATGAGGTGGTTAATATTCCCGTATTTTTCGTCGTATAAATTATTTGTCCCCAAAAATAATAAATCAGATATCTAAAAATCGTAGTAAAATTTTTCTTTTAAAATGACAAACTCATTTTACTTATTAAAACAGTAATTTTTAACAAAGACGTTTTTATAACTGTTTCAATAGTATATTTTTCCATATTGGAAAAACATTTTAAAAAATAAAAAGTATATATACGCAAAGCGTTAAATATTAAAAAGTAATGCACATACAAAAATTCATTTGTATGCATCTTTTCACCATGATGAAGTCTTGGAGATCTTATGGTTTTTCCTTATTAGTTTTTTCAATTATAAGTAAAATTATCAATGGTATCTTTGAGTTTTGGCACTTATTAGTGGTATTTTTAAGTTTTTTTTTATTATTAATAGTATCCTCATATTATTGAGCATCTTATGTCCATAACATTTTTTAACTTTTTCCATCCAAACCATAAACTTTTTTTATGTTTTAAATTGAAAAATGAAAGAAAAAGAAAAAAATTAACAATTTTGAAAAATTTTGGACGGAAAAATTTAACAAAGGTTATGGTTGTAAGACGCTTAATAATACCAAAGCATCATTGACAATAAAAAAAATGATAAAATGCTGAAACTTAAGGATATCATTGATAATTTCCTTATATTTTTATAAAATTCATTTGTTAATAATGTTTTAATAAATGTTATACTTCTTAGTTTGTGTATATAATCTAATTTTACAAAAATAATTTGCAAACTACAACTTGTAAGTTAATATCAAGTTATTCCAACTTGCAAACTCAAGCTAAGTCAAAGTCACCAAATTTTGACAAAATGACATGCCGACTAAGGGTGTTTAAAATCGGATACCGGGTCAACCCGAATTCAGAAATCCGGGTGTTCAATTTTTCAGATCCTAAAAATGCGATCCGGTTCAGACCCAGTCATATTAGAACGTTTTTTTTTTTTGTCTTTTTTTCGTTCAACCTTACGTTTGTTTATCTCTATTTTTATTTAGAATATTTTTTTATATAAAATTCAAATACTAGTTCTCTAAAAAATTTAACTTAATTAGTCATAAAAGATTAAATAAAAAATTAAGGAATAATATTATTGTTCATTGATTAAGTAAGACCAATAATAAAATTCAACTACTAACTTTCTAAAAATACTTTACCCAAGGTTAGCTAAAGAGATACCATCTTCATTTTATTTACGAAAAAAATAAAAAATAAATAAAATAATAAAAAAATCGGATACCAGATATCTGGTTTCCAAAAATATGTGATTAGGATCTGAATCCGATATCATGTTTTAAAACCGGATATTTCGAATCGGGTTTTTATCAACACCCCTAATGCCGTCCATTGACTAACTTAAATGACCTTTAACATTAAAATTATTTGATTTAATTTTTTAAAAAAACCATCCCACCACACTTAACACCACCACCACATTCCCACCTACCCTCCCCTCGCACCACACCTCGCACACCAACCCCTATACCTCCTAGGTTAGGGGTGTGCAAAATGAGACTGGACGACGGTCCGGATGGAAATCGGTTGAGACCGGATTAGTTGCATCCGGTTCGAGTTTCGGGTCTTACTTATTCTTCATTTTGGGTTTTCGATTCGGTCCGATCTAAACCCGAAAAAATCCAGATTAGACCAGATATATGTAAAAGTAATTTTAAAGAGGAATAATATTTACGATTTTTATGTATATACTTATTTAAAGGGCTTTATATTTTTTATTTCTAACAAAATAATTTTTAACTCAAATATTTTAATATTATAATAATTAATTTGCTAAATTATTTAAAAATATTTTATTTTTTAATTTATTTTTGGTATTGAAAATTACTTCTGATCTAACCGGTCTAAACTTGAATTGGACCGGGAGGAAACCGAATTAAACTGAGACCGGACCAAATGGGTCTGAATTTGGACCGGTAAAACCCCTATTCCTAGCCACATCCTTCATCATCATTTTCTTATTTTTAACTCCCTCATTTTCTTCAAAATGACACCCTTCATCTTACCAAGTGACGGTCTCTGACAAGAGAAGCTCATCACATTATTATTGTTGTTCAAGGAAACACTAATGAGAGTAAGGTTCATATGATCATATCATACCAAAATTCATAAGAAAATGGTTCAACATTATCTCACTTTCTTTATAATACAGATCATTGACAGAGTTATCTGCCAAATCAGTAGTATGCTTCCAAATTGCCAAAACAAGGCACAACTATAAATCTCCACAAAAATCTCACTTTTGTTTTTCTTTTGTACAATATTCTTTGATTATACTAATAGCATTTGCAAGATAACTCTTCCTGATTTGGAATGAAGTCTGAACAACTGAGAATATGGATCTCATACTCGGTCTCAAACACTTAATTACCTAAGCATCATCTTCATCATCATACCCGATATATCCCACCTATTGAAGCTATGATCGGGAGCTGAGGAGGCTTGGATGACGGCAGACGGCAGACCATACCCTTATCAAAAGAGTTAAAAGAGGTTGCGGCCAGTAAAACCTCGACTCAATTACCTAAGCATCTCTCCTGAATTCAAATGCAGTCCACTAAACACGGGCGATATACTGAACGTTGTAGCATCCCTATGGAAAGATGGATGCCCGAGAGGCAACGGCCGGTCTGGAATTTGAGGGACTTCAATATCACCTTCCAACATTTTCAGTGCGTCTGAGATCGAAGGCCTCAACGCAACCATTACATGGGCACACAGAATTCCAACACGTACAAATCGTTCCATTATTCCCCTCGGATTCAGCTCTGAGTTATCCCCTTCTCGCAACAAGAATGCATCGAGAACCTCATCTATTCGACCTTCTTTAACCAAAGACCATGCCCAATCCGTTATTAAAACAGTCGTGGAAGACCCTAAAGCAGATAGATCAAGGGCCCTTCTCCCGCACATTATCTCCAAGACAACCACCCCAAAACTATAAACATCGCTCTTCTCTGTTAGCTGCCCATAAAGGGCATATTCCGGGGCTAAATACCCATGAGTGCCAGCCACTCTAGTAGTAAGATGAGAATGTCCTTCCTGAACTTGTTTCGCTAACCCAAAATCAGCCACCCTAGCTCTCATATCGGAATCTAAGAGAATGTTCGTAGCCTTAATATCTCGATGGTAAATTGCCGGTTTTACTCCATGATGAAGATACGATAGACCCCTCGCCACATCTAATATTATACATTTCCTTTGCGGCCATGTCAATGGTTTTCTTAGCACCCCACTTTGGTTAGCGGAAGTGCGAAAGAGATGATCATCAAGATTACCATTCGGCATGTATTCGTAAACAAGGTACCTATGATTTCCTCCATAATCATCATCATTCTCACCCTCATCTATCATGCAACAACCTCTAAGCGGTACTAAATTCCGATGTCTTAAGTTGCTAATTATCTCAACCTCATTTCGAAAATCCGAATCCCTTTCAATATTCGATTCAGTAATCTTCTTAACCGCAACTACACTCCCATCCGATAAGGTTCCCTTATATACCATCCCAAAACCCCCACGACCTATAAAATTCTTTTGTGAGAAGAAACCCGTCGCCCTCTCAAGATCTTCAATTTTAAACCAAATCGCACCGGTATTCGGACGCATCCTAGGCCTACCTACTTGCTCCAAATCACCACCCAAGTTACTACCCTTTTTCAGATTCTTCTTATAATGCCAAAAGTACAAACCCAAAAGACAAATAATCACAAACAACACTACAGAAGCACCTATCAACCCAAGATGCAACTTCAAATGATTATGACTATTCGATCCAATAGACCGAACCAAAGAAAGTTGAAACATACATGATGTTGTTCCAACACCTTCAGGACCATCCTCATTGACTATAGCAGCAGCATATAGAATGGTAAAGTAAAAACAATCTTTAGCATGTGAAGTATTCCCATCAATCGAAATCAATTGAGTTTGGACTCTCGTACCAGCGGTATAGCACGTATCACAAGCAGTAAGATCCGAGAGATTCGATCGACAAGCTTGGTCTAATGAAGTATTAGTACCAAGTTTAGCATACCAATTCTTAGTTGAAACAATTCCAGCACAAACATCAGGAGTAATTACAAATTGTGAAGGGTCAAAACATATTGAAGTCAAATTTGGTGAAAGTGATAAGGAATTAAGCTTGGATTGAAAATCAGACAAGCAAGATAGTGAAGTTTGTACATCTTTAATTCCAAAAAGAGAAGTTTTTTTGAGATTATAGGCAAGACCTATACCAAATAAACTCAAAAGGGTCTGACAACAACTATGTTTTGGATCATTTTCTGGGGTATTTCCATGGCATAATGAAGAATTCCATGGAAGCTTTAAAACATAGCTTAGATCTATAGGACAATCTGACACATTTGATGAACCTAAAGTTGAGTATAAACATGAAAAACCAATTAAAATCAAAATCAAATGTACCCACTTCATTTCTGCATCTAATCACAAAAACCCAATGGTTAATTAGGGTTCATCTGTAATTTGGATCATTATTTTCAGAAATTAGTACATTTTTCATCAGTTTATCTTCCAAACTTTCAGCAAATGCAAACCCTTATTTTCTTTTTTGCAGCAAACTGAAAATAAGAATTACCCATCAAATTTCTCCATTATAAACATCTTAATTCCCAACCCATCAACAATAATGAGGAATAGAACTGGAAAACCAGTTAGAACCCATTTTACTGATTTTTTTTTTCTATAACTTCTGATACTCCATATAATTTTTCTAAGAACTCGATCAAAAAGGGTAATCCTCCACCAATTCAGATCAGAAAATCAGAGGAAATACATAAAGTTAGAGACTTTACCTAGAAATCACCATTAAATCAGCAAAATCTTGAGCAAATTTGCGGGGAAGATCATGAACTAAAGCCAAAGTCAAGAGTAGTAGTTGCAGCTAAAGCCAAAGTTGTAAGTTTGTTTCCAAGTGTTCAAAAACTTTCCCAAAATTTGGTCCAAATGGTGGGTTCAGTTGATTAATAAGTTAACCAATTGCAGATTGTTCGTGTGAGATTCAAACGCATGATGGCTGTGATTGTTACCGTTGGATCATGGTCATGGAGATTGAAATACAGGAAGGTTGGGTGAACTGGTGTAGTGTGTAGGTTACGTGCTGTTAGCCTGTTATTGAGGAGTGACGACCCACCGCCGTCATATGGTTTATGTTTACATTACACCTTGGCCAAAAAATACGCTCCGATATGAGTTGACCTAGTTAAGGTTTGTCACGAGCTTTAAGGTACGATTCTCACTAATTTATTTTCTTTTTCCTTTATTTATAGGGAATCCTTGGACCTTAGCCTCATCTAAAAAAATATTTTACAGCTCATAATGATTATTCATCCATCAGATCAAGAAATAGAAGTATTGCCATTGTTTCATTTTAAATTTCTCGTTTGCTTTTTGCATATTTGTCAATGCACTAATTAAATACTTAATAGTGATAATTGTGTATAATTAAAAATTATAAAAATTAGATATTAATAAATCTTATATTAAGACGAATCAAACAAAATTTCACTTAATTATGTTATAATGCGTGAATTAGAATAAAATACAATTAAGAGTAAATAGTCACTCAAAAACAAATGAGATATTTGAAATCCATCTATTCCTTTAAAATTGCCTCACTTTCTATTTAAGTCTATGTCTTTAACTCTATCATTATATCCTTTTATGAAAACGTGTGCACCAACATTTTTGATTGTCATTCACATATTTTTCTTCACTTTTAATATCATCCACGTGACTTAAATTATCCCGTTCTTTAATCTTTGTTGCAAATATCGTTGTTGCGATTTCCAAGTGACTAAGTGTATTTTATAAGAAACTAATTGGTGGAACATATGCTCGCATACACACCCAAAAAATGCTGTTATATATAATAGTTTTAGTAAAAAAAAGAATTGATTTATCATGACAGTTCATTGTGCAATTAAGAAAGTTTTCGTTATACTTTATATGGCAAAATCTAAACTATGGTAATAATTCGATAAAAGAGACATAGTTCCTAAAATGCATTAGGGACTGTTTTGGTTACACTTTTAACACTATAATTGAACTTGTTGCATTGGTTTTGAGCTCACATTAACTAAAAATTACATGTAAAGTGATATATCCTACTTATTTGTAAATATATAATTTATGAGGATGATCATAAAGAATATATTGTCGAAAAATGAGGAAGAATAGTTTAGATGATGAGTACAAAAACTTTAAATGAGTATGAATATATATAAAAGAGGAAATATTCACATCCATCTACCCATTTCACGATCTCTACCTAAATACAAACCGAGTTCACGAGATCATTAGCGTTTTTGAACACCTCTACTCTTATACATTAAGTTCAATTAGGTGTTTTTTTGTCACTTAAGTACTCATCACCAACCAACAAATAAGCAAAAGAAGAGCTATAAATACATGAAGTCATTATCTTTAGACCGCAAGGACCTTTTAAGTCACAAAAACAGTGCTAGTTCACTACTTTCAGCAGTCCATTTAGTAATAAACTACAAACAAGTAATCATAATACAAAATAACAGGTCAAGGAAACTACTAATTGAGCCATTTCACTCGATCCCTTCCTGGCACACATAAACCACTGCGTCTTCCGTTATCTGAATTCTGGACACGGCAACACCATTGCAGTTTAGTATCTTGTCAAAATTTTCTCTGCAAAAAAGAGAATAAGATCAGTATTCTCCAACTCTATCAACAGATGATGATTACATACAACATTATTTCTTAGATATGGTTCCAGCTTAAAATTGCACACATTCCATCATATATCTCCTCATGAATGCCTGAAATTTTGAAAGAAACTGTATAAGTTGGTATAAGTTGAATTTTAGCAAGAAATGGCTTACTTGATTCATCCCGGGTTGTGGTGGAGAAACATTACTATAATCTGTTGGCATACTATTATGTTGATCTGGTGCGGCTGAATACCTTTGGCTTTCTACTTGAGATGTATATCCATGCCCATTTCTTGTACTTGCGCCTTGTTTGTAACTGCCAGGCATCTGCCCATATTGTCCAGTCCCAGTTTGTTCAAAAGATCCAACCCCAGTTTGCCCACCAGGCCCTCTCACTGGATATTGCATTTGTCCTTGGGGAGTTTGACTATAATGTTGACCTGGGATATTCGTCATCGGTCCTTGAGAATTATTGTAGAGTTGATCTCCTCGAGGATCGTTGATGCGTGCACTTGGAGCATTACTACCATAGTCACCAGAGAGATTTTTCATTTGATGAGGATGGCTATAGCCGGGGTTGTAGTTCTGCTGATGAGGAGGCATGCCATGGTTGTAGTTTCCCTGATGAGGAGGCATGCCATGGTTGTAGTTTCCCTGATGAGGCGGCACATTGTAATTGGAGTTTCCCTGATGAGGAGGCACGTTCTGGTTGTAGTTTCCCGAATGAGGAGGCGGGTTGTGGTTGTAGTTCCCTTGATGAGGAGGCACATTGTGGTTGTAGTTCCCTTGATGAGGAGGCACGTTGTGGTTGTGGTTCCCTTGCGGAGACACATAAGCATTTCCACCACTCGGATAATCATTCCTATCAAACCCAGTTGGACCAGAATTTGGTGGAAACTTTCCCCGGTCGGCAAAATCACTTTGTGGCCTATAGCCTCTTCCTTCTTGTTGGTTAGGCATTGGAGACCTAGGTCTTTGATCAAGCTGTCTATCTCTCCTTCTGCCATACTGAACTGGAGGTGGTCTTGGTATGATAGTTCCATTAATGTACTTATCTCCTGCTCATTGCAAAGGTAAAATTCAAAACAAAAACACCATCAAAAAATTTTAAGGGACCACACAAAATGAAAAAAGTTGCTCCAACCTCCATATTCCTTGTTCACTGGGTCTATGTACGAATCTGGCAAAACGAATATAACACCAGGCAAACCTGCAAAAATCTTATAAATCAAGAAAATGCATTGGTTCACATTTAAAATTTATGTCATGTTCGGCCACAATGATTACCCTCAAGCTTCTTTGATGTCTCTTCATCAATCTCTGCTTGAAAACCAGTGTAAGTAGTGGTGCTGCACGCATATATTTTCTTTTTTGCCTCTTCGACACTGATATTAGAAAGAATTATGTTATAAACAAGAAAAGTGACTCATGTGGCTAGATGAAATGCATTAGACTGAGAAAGTGCAAGCAAACATGCCCTTTTGAGAATAATTCCAGAATAAGAGGAACTCCAGATGTTGTATCTTATTATAAAAGACTAGCACTCAAAATTCCCACAAGCTAAATAGATCATTCCAAGCAAGCAAGTGGCTAAAACAATGCACATGGCATAATTTATAGGCGTGGCAAAATGTGCACAGATCACATTAATTAGACATTCCAAAATATGAACATAACACACAGATTATAGGCAATCAAAATATAGCAGTGAGATCATCCTAGTATAAAATGGTGCCAAGGAAGAACAAATAATCAATAGGCAAAGAGAGAAATGTTGCACACAGTTTCCAACATCAAAATACATTACTAACATGATTATGACTTGGTTGAAGGTTTGTGTTCACTCCTTCCATTCTCAAGTCTCACCTTCCATCTTACATTCAAAAAGAAAATACGGTAATTACAACTTAGTTCACGGTGTACAACACTCTCTGTTTCTTTCTCTCTCTCACTATCTCACACACAGTCACACACACATCCTCCCTCCAAATCTCCCTCTCTCAATCCACCTACCCTCTATTCTACAAATAATTGGGCCAACTTTTGCTAGTGGCCTTAAATACTAGAACAAAAGACCACTTATTAACCGTTCAAGAACCAAAGCCCACAGCATTACTAGTTTTGGACACTACAGTTTGATTTTAGAACAGAATGTGGTGGTTGGCTTTGAGTTGCCGCCATGATATAAGCTACGTAGTTTCATTCTATTTTTTTTTTTTCAATTCAATGTGGAATCATTAGCCAATTGGAGAGGGGAAGTATGAAATTGCCCAAAGAAAAATTAAGTACAAATTTTGAAACAACTGCCTAAGAAAATAAAATTTACATGGCATATATCCATTCTTAATAAAGCCAAAGATCTAATGGTTTAATTTTAGATTAAAACTGAACTATAGTAAATTTACTTGTTAAATTATGTGTGTTTCTTACTCATGTAAAGTTCTCCATGATATTCGCAATTTAACGTCAATTGTAAACAAGCTCTAAGCTATCACAAAGGAAGGTCACGTACAACCTTATCCAGTGCAAGTGCTCTACTTAATGTTATCTTAGGCTTAGTTCATTCTGCCTATAAGAAATTTTTCGCGGATTTTATTGACCCGCGTAATGGTTTATTTGATGTAGAATGAAGTTAGCAATCATTAATTGATGTTATATTAATTGATCCAAACTTATCAAGTCCTTATCTAACCTTTGTTCAACTTATATTTCTAAAAGGCACCCTTTTTCATTACAAACAACTACAAGTATTAAAGGCATAATCCTAATGAAAGCATGCCCTAAGATTTACATACTTCACTTGCTCCCTAAATAGATAAAAAAAAACAAACATGATAGTTTCATTATAGATGGGATAAATCCTACACAATTATTCACTCATTACTAATTTTATGTTCATCATGATGAGGCACCGGAAATTAGGGTTTTAGGTTTGGGGAAAAAATTCCTACGAAATTGATTTCCCCCTTTCTCCTTGTATGGTTTGATATAGGAAATAAAATTAAAAAATGATCACTTGCGACATTTTCATCCCCAGTGTTTCCTTTTCAATCAAACTAATTCAAAGAGTAACAGTTTTCCCTGCTATGAATGACAACCAAACGAACCCTAAAACTCTATTGAAACAAAAATTAAGTTAAAATGAGAATACCTTCCGACGACTTTAGCTAAAGTCTGAACATAAGTTTCAACCATCTGTTCAGGAGGAGGGCGCTGATCAGGATCCTTTCCAAAATCCATAACAATAAGCCAGTGTTTGTAATCACAACCCTCGAACAAAATGGTATCAGGATCAATCTTATCAACGTTAAACGATCTCGAGGAGTAATGAGAGGTGTTTGTGGAATGGAAGAAACGACGACGAGGGTATATTTGAGAAGGGGAAGAAAGTAGGTTTTGGAGAAGAGAATGGGTAGAAGAGATTGAAGGAAGGCGTTGTTTATGGAAGTTCATGAAAGAAGTGGAAAGAAGAGCTCTGCGTATACGATTAGCGTTCGCCGCCATTGATGAGTGCTTTGGAGATAGGGAAAAGTTGTCCTGGGTTTAAGAGTGAAATGGGATTTTAGGCTTTTAACAGGGGTTTTAAACCTAGATAAATAAATAAATAAGTGATCCCCATTTTTGTGGTAAAAAAAAATTAAAAATAAATGAGAGACTTTAATTTAATTTTTTTTCCTTTTTTATTTATATTTTTGTAACTTCACATTAAGTAGATTTTATTGCACTGGTTGTATATTTGTATTATTTATTTACTTAGATGATTATATATTTGTATTTTGTATTTATAATTGTTTGTAATATATAATTTAAGTAATTTAATAAAGACTAATAAAAAAAATTCATATACTAAATTAAGTTTTTACTTTTTACATTTGAATAAATATTTTATTACCTAAATAGTATATTACTCTATAAAAACTCTAGTTTTGTGTAGTAAGTTTACATAATTGATAATACCTAAGGAAATGTACAAGAGGAATTGTTCCTCAAAGGTTAGGAATGTGGGTTAGGGATAGAATATGGAATGAGTGGTGATGAAGCTACGTTTTGGTATGGGCCATGACTCGTGACTAGTGAGCAGAATAGGACTCAAAAGTTTTTTTGATAAAGCTTAATAACCAAAATAAATAAAGTATTGTAAATTTTTATTTCTTTTTACTCATGAGTAGACTTACCATGTATAAGGTAGGCTCGCCATTGCTCGTGAGATGTAATGTTATTGCTTTGGATAGATTGTGTATTAAGAAAATGAAATGATAAATATGCAATGTAGAGAAGGTTAATGAAGAGTTTTGATAAAACACAGCAAAAAGTAACACAAGTTGATTAACATGTATATGTTGTAGAATAGACAACATATTGTCATTATAAAGGGACGACCAGGTGCATGGCACGAGAATGGTTCATGGGTTTTGTACGCTCATATCATAGACCCATTTGAGCCGACTCATAGCAATAGTTAAGGCTCATGATTTGACACGAGTAAAAATATTACTCTATTAATTTACTTTTCTTTGTATTTTTACCATTTTGTATTTTTATCTTTAATTATTATTTATAAATAAATGAAAAATATTAAACTAACTATTACTTATCAGTACATTTTATAGCAATTTTTCAAATATCAAGTTGTATTATTATTTAATACTATTTAATTTTTTTTTGTAAATAAACAACATAAGATATTTTTAAAAACCACTCCGAAAAACCTTTATTAAAAATAGCAATTTATAATATTTATTTATTGATAAATAAATAAAAGAATATTTCAAAAGTAAATCTTTTTCATTTCTGAAGTAAATTTCAATTTTATATATTAAAACATATAGCCTTCACAAGATTTAATTTGAAGAAAAACCTTTTTCCGAAAAATTATTTCTTCTAGTTTTATTTTTTGATTTGACCGGGAATTACAAGGCAAATTTGGTCAGCAAATTATTGTAAATATTTTCCTCCAAAGTTAAAGAATATCAACTATTCTCAATATCAACTACAAAGCCAATTATCAATGTATTATATGTTGAAAAATATTTTCCAAGGGAAAACAAGATTTCCGCCAAATCAAATCAAACACCACTAAAATTCACTAAATTAGCATACAGAACATGTAATTCAAAATCCTCGAGTCAACGAATATTCAAATTTAGCATTTTCCATACCTAAACCATGTATCGCACAGATTAAAACCTAATGGCATACAAATGCTACAAAAAGTCAAAAACTACAATCCCCATAGGAATAGGTTAATCTAGGCTAAGAATACAAATCCATAGATGAAGTCCAAAATTGTTATAGATCTATGTAATGAATAGTTCAATTTTGAATTAAAAAAAATATGATCTCATGATGTCAAATTCTCTATAATTTGAGAGATAGCTGAATATGTTCCAAAAGATGACGAGACAACGCCAATACTGATAATTAGCGCACAAATGAATACCTGAAATAAAAATCAACGATAATTTAAATATCTTTTGAAATTAATGCTCTGATATTGTTGTTGAACGATAAATAAATTTCATTATATTCCATAAAGAATGGCTAGTTACTAGAGAAAAAGCACTAAAGAAAGCCCAAAAGAGCACTGAATGTACATAACAAAATGCCATAATCACAAAATGTTCTTGCAAAGTGTAGGTACGGTTCAATAAATACTTACATGTATACTGCTTTCCCTTTCTATGTTGGCTATGTTTATGGCGAGTACGAGCTCACTAGGATCACAAGCTAGATGACATGGATTTATTTATTTTTTTACGAAAATATATTTTACTCTACACCCAACGTCCCTTATTTGCATTCAATTTACAAGGAATCCACCTAGTGTTGGAATCTTACGTCAAAGGGGCCTTTTTTTGATTCCGTCTTAGAGGATCTGTTTTGCTTGTTTCTTAAACATACAGTAAGCATCCAAGTGAGCCTTTCAATTATGGCTCGTGCTACAAACCCAAAAATGAGCGAAGAAAACAGTGCTAAAATGTAGATCATCCGAGTATGGGATTGAAACTCGGTTTACTAAAAAATAAGATCACAATGAGAAGTGAATTACAGCAACATGAGTGGGAGAAAGGAGTATTAAGCTTAACTCTTTTGCGTCTTGTGTGTGGTTATTGCTTGAATTAAAGCGAAGTAGAGGTACAAACACTCTGATTATGGAGAGAACTATTATAGAAGAAACCCGTGCGGTGAGATTCAACAGACAAGGCTGGATTACAGTGGCACATAATTGGCTTTCTCCTTTCGAATCACGAATCGAAAAAAGTGAATTATAATCGATTATGGGATAATTTTTCTGCAATTTTGAGCGAATCACGAATTGAAAAAAGCGTATTAGGAGGCAAATCATGTTACACTTGATAAGAGAAGTTCCAAGAAAGGTACAGGAAGTGCAATACAATATGGTGGAAGTTTGTAGTTTAGGTGGTGATTCGAAAACGTAAATCTTTAAGCTCAGCTCTTCTGTGTCTTGTGTATGATTGTTGCTTGAATTATAGGCATCACTTTTTGGTGAGATTCTTATAAAGATGAGGTTAATGGAAGGCAGACCGCAGGCCCAATGCCACCTTCACTATAGAACTTCATCAATTCTTGACATTTCTGATAATCAAATATTAGTTCAAGAAGCAATAGGTGCACCAAAGCGCAAAGGATCCTTAAAGTTTAAGCTCAAATGCATGCGAAAGCACGAGATTGTTGTAGGCAACTACACTTATTGACTTTTTTTTGTACATCAAAATTCAAAAGAAATTGCCTCAGATTAAGATATTCAAGGCAGAGAAGCAAAGAAGCCTCAAATTAGGGCTTCTGAAATTTGAGGATTTCATGTTAAGGTTCAATTTGAAGAACTAGATAGCAAATCAGGGAGGGCTTTCTATGGCATGAGTCTTAAAGCTTCAGTCAAATTCAATTCAAGCTTTTAACCTTTGTTTTTCTAGGTTTGAACTCAAATTTGTTCCTCAATTTCTTTCAACCAAAAGCATCAAAAACGCTCAAGAGGAGCTTTTCATATGGAGTTGGGCTTCAATGTATTGAAGCACAATTTGTAGGCCTTGGTAGACTTTGAACTTAATCAGGCAAAAGCGCACTTTATTAAAACAAAGAATTAAATGAACTAAATCATGATATATGAACGATGTCATCCAAAGTTTATCCATACCTGAAGGCGTGTCACCTTTTCCCGCAAGATGCTCAGGTAGCAAGCACAAGGCATTATTAAAGTCTGCAAGCATTCAACATTTGATTTTGTTAGGCTAAATGAAATTTCAGTGGTAAAACAGCACACTACATGCGTCATGAATCACCCTCTTCCCCACCAGAAAAAAAAGGACTTAGGTTTGTAGAAAATTGTGAAATCTCATTTGATTTCACCCAAAAAGGATAAATTATCTCATCTGACTTGGTTTGTATATATATCTTTTCACTTGGAAATTAAAAGAACATCATTAACATGATTTTAGAAATTTTCCTCATACCCACTTCTCAAGTTCTTACTCCACTTTTGAGATCCTTACCACCAATGACCCCCAAATACAAAACAGCTACCATATAGTTCTTAATATTTCACAAGATCTCCATGCTGAGTACTATAGTTTCAGTGATACTTGTTTACTTGTGTTCCATGCAGCAACACATAAAAAACAGTGAAATTAAGAATAGGACTTACAACGAGCATTGTCAGTAATGATCCAATCAATGCCATTACAAGACCTGCAAAATTGAAGGGTAAGATAGATGCAAAATCATCTGGCAAGATAGTAATTCAAATATGAAAATGAAAACCCATAAATGTTTAAAATGAGTTTGCAACTTTCCCAGGAAACACATATACAATAGCAATAATGAGCTTCAGCAGAAATACTTTACCAAAGAATGGGATAGAGAGACCAACCAATAAGGTTGATATCACTAGAGCAGTTCTAATCAGAATTGGGTATGTATGAGATTTGAGGTGGCGCGATGGTATCAACTCCTCCAGGCACATAGCCACAGGTGACATGGTCAAAGCATATGTACTTGTAATTAAGGAAAACACACATATTTCTCCAATAAAAAAGATTACATTAAAAAAATTCGAAGTATTATTATTTCTAGTCTTGACGCTATATTTATACTTGACATCTACAGCTTTATAATTCAAATCACTAGTTCTTGAAAAGAAAGCAGTTAAAAGGAGGGAATATTAAAATCAAAGAGATTCCAAATTTTCTCATTTTCATAATGATTCATTAATTTCAGATATCATATAATAATTGAAAAAATGACAGGCAATGATTTCATGATCATCCCGCTCAAAAAGATTTAGAAGGTAATTTTAATTAATTTTAAAAAAATTTCCTTCTGTGACTGTCTCCTCAAACTTTAGCCCTTATATTTCTCTATCCACAAATCACCACCACCAACTCCTGCCCAAAAGTCTAAGGATCTAACCACCACGAGCTCATCACCACTAGTCATAACAAAACCGACCACAACCAACTCCTTTCTAGAAAAACCCAACCACCAATCCTTAACATAATACACCACTGTGATAAATCATTTAAATGCTTCAACAAAGAGAAATTTATATTGATAGTTAACTCCGTTCTTACAAGAATGCCATTATAAATTCTAATTTGTACTACATGCACTGTGCGCAGTACCCAAAAGGTTAATTTTTGTTTTTATAGGTTCATATTCATATTTATATAAGTATTCTATTTGATGCTTTTTAATTGGTTGAACTCAAAACTGATGGTTCTCGTTTTAAGTTCAAAAAGGAAAATTTAATACTTGTAAGTTGCCTTTTTGTGCAGTCACTTATGTGGGAGGGGGATACATCCTCACTTTCTTGCAACTAATTACAATCACGGACTTCTCTATCTCTTCCCTTCCCTCCTTTTATCCTTTATCTATTTTGGGAGTAAAATAAATAATCTGTCTCAGCTATGTTATTTTTATTTTCCCTAAAACAATTTCTTCCACTATGAGTCTCAACTCAACCATCATCATCATTATACCAAGTATATCCAGCTCATAAACGATGACTGACTGTACCCTTACCAAAAGAGAGAATGAGGTTGCGGCCGGTGCAACCATCTGTTGGAGAATGACCTGCAAATGAAAACAACCCTTCAAAATACAGTCGCAGAACTCTTGATCTCTTCCCTCTCCTCCTTTAATCCATTGTAATTTATGTGCAAAATTATTAATCCAACCTAAAGCTCTTTTTCTTGTTTTCCCAAAATCTTCAATATTTCTTCTTCTCTATCTTGTTACATAGTGTTGCAAAGAACACAACACCTCAACTCTTTATGATGAAGGTAAAGGGTTGGAGTTACTTCTCATACCACCTTTATTCCTTAGTCGCACCTGCACGATTGAGGGATGTTAAAAATGAGGCAGGGACAGATGGTAGTGGCAACGGCAGGGGTTAAGAATTCCACCATGTTGGACGGTGGTAGGGGGAAAAGTCAAAGTTTGAGTTATTCTAAATTGAGTATCTTTAAACGACAATATCAAAACTTCAAACTATTCTAAAAAAATCAGAACTGGGTATTTTCCAGACTACATAGTGGCAGAGGCTTAAGATTATTCTTCTCACAAACTAGTTCCTTGTTAGCATGATCTATTAAATTTCTTACTGTTCTTTTTTTGAATTGAATTTCTTATGTTCTGATATCAGTCAATATTTGGTTAAATCCAACAGAACAGCATATAGGTGAGTAACTTCTCTTTATCTTCCTAAGGATGTTTATTATGTCACAAGCTACTTCTATATGATTATGAACATATGATGAACACACAGTAAGACAAAAATATGAAGAAAGGATGGAAAGTTATACTCATCTGAAAGCACGCAAAACAAACTGAAAAATACTTTATTCAAGCTATCTACCATGCAGGTACAGTAAAAGATACTGAGTTAGACATAAAATAAAGCCATCAAAATGTCTTTTCTGGCAGAAAAAACATTGAAATATGTTTTTAAAGTAGCCACTATAAAGGATATTTTGTAAATGGATTCACCACCTGCAACAATAACCAGGAAGTATGTCAGTATTCAGTACCATCTTGAATAATGCAAAGTAAAACAAGAAAACTACAAGGATAAATGATTCGCGACCATTACTTGATTGAAATCATACTTTTGCATAATAGGTAAGAGCTGCTTAATGGCATTGGGCTAATAGGTATGTTGCTTGTATTTCATTATCCAAATACCACTAAGTAGCTCCAGTCTAAGCATGGTTTGGTGTGTCGAATGTACGCAATCTTAATAACATTCTAATAACAGAGTTTGGTACAAATTAACCCTTGATTGCAACCATGTCTTCATATAGATAAGCACATATGATTTATTGAGTTATTTTCCGACAGTTGTGATAATCTGAAAGCAAAGAATTATAAATCTTTGACTCCATCAAGAATCCACAAACTCAAGGATTGTATAACATTTGAGAAGATAGTAATTTATAAAATGTATATATACTTTTCCATACTTTCTTTGCAACAATGCAACCACATGGATAACAAAAAAAATGAACTTTGCTTAAATTCATACCGTAGTCCAAATGGCCACCTTGGATGCAACTAAATTTGAGGGCATATTAAGTGTGAACTGCGACTCTGTTGATTCTCCAAACATCAGATATCCAACAACAGCACTTCCAGCACACATTAAAGTGCAAATTATAAAGCTGCACAATGTTTCTGGGTTAGACTATAATAAATACTCTGATAAATTCAAATATACATATAAAATGTATCCGCCCCATTAGAAACAATTTTTAGGTTGGCTTTGGGTTTATATCTATCTTATTCACATAAAAAGGTCGAGATTGTCAACCCAACCAGCCATAAATGGATCTAAGCCATTTATTATTCCTGCATTTTCCCTTTTCAATATAACAATTTCAATGAACTTATTCAGACAACATGACTCAATTAAAAAATTACATCTCCAATAAATTCGAAGCAGCATGAGTACAAACCCAAAATAAATTTTAAAAAATTGGTCACTATTATTATAATCTTGAAATCTTAATCTACATTGAACGATTGAATCGCTGAAATTAAAAACTTAGAAATATAAGTATAGAGATTGAGACTCTTAAATGCAAACAACACCGAGAGAATTTGAGAGGCTACATGTTGATTATTTACTTATCATGATCAGCAGGGAATAGTGGAACATAGGCAACTGTTGTGCACCCAGCTTCATACATCCTATAATCCTTTGTTTTAATCCTATATCATTTCAAATCATTTCCAATGCAACTCAACATAAATTCTAAGACATAAACCGTTGTGCACCCTACTTCATACATCCTAAAGATTATTATTCATGTAAATCCTCTGAAAGTTATGTCAGGTCCCTAACAATATTTTAACCCTTAACAATAGATGTTGATCAATGTAAATCATTCCAAATCAAGGACTTGCACACAATCTAATAGGTATATTATTTACTATATTTGATATCCCCCTGCCTTTGTAAAATACTAGAAACTCTCAAGTACGTCAAACTAGGTTTAATTCTCACCCTAACTGGACTCCCTCCAACTGTTCTTGAACTAGGTTAGGGTAGGACCTACCCACGTACCCACACCTAAAATAAAACACAAAAAATTGTAATACCTCTTAAGTTACGCTGCATTCTGAGAACGGAATTTTGATTTCTACTTTAGATTCCATAAATTAAATGAAATAGCAAACAGAAGAAACCACATTAAAAAGTGAATCAACTTAAATAAACTAAACAACCCAAAAATGTAAGCATAAATCTCAGTCAATGTTATGTAATTCACCTGATCACAAGAAAGGCAGTATATTGGCTTCGATTAGCCATAGAACTATAAATATTGGGGAAGACAGCATGTCCTGAGAAGCAATAACCATATAGACCAAGCGCAACAGGAAGAGTAGATAGGTTAATTGTTGTTCCTTTACCAACGAACGGCACTTGATCTACCAATCCAATCCAAAATAGGCATAGGACTACTAGTACCGATGCTACGACTCCACCAGCTGAAAACAATGAAATAGTAAGTAAATGAATTAATTTCATAACGAACACTTCATAACTCAATTCCAATCAGGGAATGGATAACCAAACATATCCTGATACACACATAGTAATCCAATCATCCCAAGATACATGTTCTGCTATCAAATAATGCTTGAACCATTTACAAGGATCCAATGTCTAAATAAGAAACATTTTTCTCACAACTTGGCGAGTAGCCATGCTGAAATTTCTGATGACAAATTTCCAGGAATAGATGACATGCTGCAAGTGCTTAATACAGAGTTACTTGAAATTCTATTCATAAATGTTCAATTTATAATGGGACATAGATGGATGCCATGATAGAATATGCATACAAAGGGACCTTGTAAAGTGTCAGATATGGGCACAAATTCTTCAAAAGGTTCTCCGATGCTACCAAATATCAGTACCCGGAAAAGATAATTCAACAAAGAAGAGAAGAAATATATTTTGTTGAAGAGCAAAGCTTAATTTCTTAAGAATGTTTCTTTCGATGAAAAAGGCCAAGATCCCCAATTCTGATTAAAATTACCTTCCATTAAATAAAGGTTTTCTGATAGGAGGAAAAAAAATCCCAATTACTCCTTTATTTCTCATTTTGCCTTTGCTGGAACTACAACAACGCAACTTTGCCTAAAATATTTATTAGGTATCTTTGAATGGAAGAGAAAGGACATATCAAAAGTAAAAGATTTGACAAAGCAAAGAATCACCCTTGCTTCAGGATTAAAGGTGAGGTCAGGGAACAAGAACATAGATGGCAAAGACATGATTGGCTAGAAAAGAGAAGAAAAACGTAGAGACAACTCGGAAGGAAACTTAAAAACAATAAGTTTATGAAATTTAGTAAAACTATCCAAAAAGGTTTCTGTAATTAAGGGGAAAAAAGAAGAAAAAAGAACATCAATGCACCATCATCTAAACTCAAATAAGATTTATGTCTATGATGGGAAATTCTTTTTTTATACCACTATGCGAAGATTTATTTTCTGTAATTTAAATATAACAAAAAGGGTTCAGTCATTCAAAGTCAAAAAGAAAGAGGGCACTATGTCCACTTAAATCATACTCAAGTTGAGTTGACGCTATCTCATCTTCTTTTAAGACACATGATTTCATTTATGAATATGAGATAACTTCTAATCAAAAAGATGGCATGGGGAACATTCTTACCTGATATGTAGCTCAGAAGGCTTAGATCGCGCAGCCAACATGTAGGAAGTACAGCAAGAGTGGTTGCTAAGGCAAACAGGTGGTGGGAGTCAAGAACATAACCAAGCAAATTTATACGTGCATTGGGGAACATCGAAGATAAATTATCGCTCTCCAATATTATATACTCCACACAACAAGCCTATACAAAAAAATACACACATTTATACATAAAAATTTGATACAAAGAACAAATTATAATCCATAGTATATTTGTGCTTTGAGTTAATTTGTAGTAAATAATAGGACAAAAAAAAATGGATGGAAGAAGTATGTGAATGAGGTGAAGAGATTTCATGAGTTTGTTAATTAGATTAGGAGAGAAAATATGATATCACTACCAAAAAAAAATTCTGTAAAATCAAATTGATGGCCCAATATAGAAAATGTAGCAAAATCAAAGGAGAGAGGGAGTAATTAGTAAAAAATCTACAACTCCATCCCTTTGAATTAGTATCAAAGAGAAAATGGAGTATTTTAAAGAAAAGGTGGATATTTGGTTATAAATGAAGAGATAAATTGAATTGTCTTGATGAAATTAAAAGATAATTAAAATGTATGGATGAGATTCAAAGAAGGCGGTGGGTCTATTTCCAAATAAGAAAATGATGCAAAATGAGGACAACCCAAAATGAAAAATGATGCAAATTGAGTGGGACAAAGGGAGTATACAATTTTACACACAAAAAAGGGAACAGTATTTCCCAGGGTGAAAAACATAAACTATTTCATCCTTCATCTCAGACGTGGCTGGGAATTCATGATCCATTCAGGCTGTTTATAATGCACTGCAGTTAGTTTCCAACTCACACATAGAGAAAGGCCAAGGTGCCTTTCATCACAACATATCAGGCACAATATCCACAGTAAGAGCCTGCGCATTTAAAAACATGGAGAATTGAAAATTGACCACTCCATGTCAGCATAAGTCAGTACAAAGTTGAAAGCTACTCAAGGAGAACTGGAAAACTGCAAATGGGGAAAATTTACAGACCGTAACAGTTGAAGAAGCTATCAACTTTATTAAATCAAAGATTTAAAATAGTAAATCAAGCAGCACAGGTCAAAATATGTGTTGCAGAAAGCCGTGAACAAAAAACACAAGCAAATGGTACTTTCAGGGGATAATTAAGACATCAATAGTTAATCCTGGACAGTTATACTTACATATAATTCCAAGTAAAGAATTATCTGGAGTTCACAAAACAAAAAAAAGCAGTGTCAGAAACGATCTTTCGTCCAAAGAATTGAATATTTAGCAACAAGCATTGAAATTAAAGGAAGTAACCCATCAGCTAAAAATGAATTTAAATATCTCTGACAAAGCATAAATCAAACTAACTTTGAAAGAAGGATCTTCTCAAATCTGTGTAAACAATTTCGACTTAAGATGGAAAACCCCTTGTTATACAAAATAATTAACAGAAACAATACTTAATGATTATACTTAATGATAAAACATCATAATAGAAGCTTGATATCGCTCTATTTATGTTCCTCCTTCATGGAACTAGTCCATAATAAGTTCACTGTACACTAACGTACAAGTTATCCTCTTACATGTTGAAGGTTCCTATTTAATTGTTACTTAATAGATGAACCATTTAAAAAAGAAGGGTGAGGAAAGCATTGAGCACTGAACAGATAAATTAAAAAGAGCAGTTCAAGTCCAAAATAAATGTTTTAGGCCAGGTCCAAACCTGATTTTGTGTTCTTTGCAAATTGCTACTTGATATAAATCTAAAATACTAGTATGACTAAGTCGCAACCTACTACATTTTCAGTCAATTTATGTTTGATATTTCTTCACTGCAGCCTTAGAAGATTCTCTACATCAGTCTATTATTTTAAAAATAAGAAGAAAACTATACTCCTCTATTTTAGAACAAATGTCTCAATTTTATTTTGGTCAATTTCACTACAAGCGTCTCATATCCCTATTTAGAAAGCTATTGGTGGTTATATTTGTATGAGGCTCTGAGCCACACAAGATTCCCCAACTTTAATTTTTATTTACCAACTTAAGTTTCCTTAAATATTTTGTGCAAAAGTAAATGGGACAAAGAGAGTATATAGTATCGTTTTGAGAAAAAATAAAACTCTTGACCCATTGAGTCGACCCCTAATATAATCCAACCCAGAAACAACCCAAACCAAAAACGATACTATGTGACAGACTATTTTTGACAGGTTTAGGAGCATCCTTTTGACAAGGAAAAAAAGAACTGGAAAAAGAAGGGTCAAGTCAATGCAACATTTAAGTGAAATAAAAGAACGAAACAGCAAGCCAATTTACCTGAAAATTAAATTCTCTGCCAAAAAACAACTTTAGGTTCCATGAATAAAATATTTTTTCAAAAAATGGATGTGAACTTACAATTAAAAAGTTCACAAAAGTTTCCTTATCATGAAATGTTCGGGTTAATCAAGATGGAAGAACAAATATTTTCCTAGATTAATTGTTGAACTCACAGAAAATTAACTGTTGCATAAGTTCAACAAAGCAACACAAAAGATATAACATACCGAGATTGCAATTCTTCCTTTTCTGCCAAATGCAGCTTGGCCAATATCTGGATAGGTCTCCAACCCAGGAGAACTGTCCAAGCAATAACGTAAAAGAAATCCAGTATAGAAAGAGAGAATCGCAAAGATAAATAGTACAGAAAGGCCAAGCCATCCTCCCTCCTTGATAGCGTACGGGGTAGTAAGTAAGCCTACTCCACACAAAACATTCATGCCTGCAAAGAATGATTAAATCCATAAGAAGACAATTTTTTTTCAAAAAGCTTGTGCAAGTAGTTTAATTAATTGCATTATAAGTGAACATTTAACCTTCAACAAATATAGATAACAATCACAAAGCAACTTGAAATATCTAAACACAAATCAGTTGCAACTAGGAAGAATTAAGCTCCATATAGTAATGTTCCAAATAAAATTGACAAACTCACAGGAATCTTGCTGAAAGCAAATCCAACATAGAATTCAAATACGTCATGTCAAGTCATAATCTCTATGAAACCTACTATGTCTTCAAACTTGACTTCAACCTTTTAAATATTATGTATATGAATGCTCTCATGCTACCAAAGTAGAAAAAAGACTCCCTGTGTTGCTTAATTTTTGCCTCATAGAATTTTTTTTAGAAACCTTTTTCATAAAATGGGGCAAAATCAAGGGGCGGAGGTTGTAATTTGAGTTAACTAGGATAATGATACATTTGCTATAATACATTAAGCACCAAATTAAAAGATAATCTTTTCATTTGTGCTTACTTATCTCCATCAACATACACCAGCTAAGAAAACAAAAAATGAAATTTTAAGATATACTAGACAGTGTAATTGCTATGCTCACCATTCATCACAGCCTGTCCAAGTGTACTGTCTCGAGAAACATGAAACTCATGTGAGATCCCAGATGGTTTATGTTCGGAATCTGCCTTCTTCAATGCAGAAGGTCTTCTTGATGGAGCGGGAGGAACTAGAGAGTGAGAGCTATGTCTTTTATGTTGTTGCCCCTCTGCTGCGGTTGGTAGGAGGGGTCTTGTTACTTCAGTGGTGTGCCTTTGATATAATGATGAGGACAGAAACGAACTACCAAACCTTGATAAAGAAGAATTGCCCAGAATACCAATATTTGGAGATGGCACACTACTATACAAATCAATAGATTGCCTGAAATATTTTAAGAAAAGATAAGTATCAAATAAGGACGTGAGAAGAAATAGAGCAATACTTGCGATTGGCATGATTCTGTGTTTTAAATAAAAGGCAATCAACCCCATGCAATGCATGAGCTAAAAAAGAGTGAGATAAGAATATGTATGAGACATACTAATCTCCTCAACATATTCTTTTAATCTATAGGTGTATGAATGATCCATTGATATTATTTCAAAGGATAGTTCGAGATATATTCAATTGCATATTGTGTGAATATATTGCTTATACAAAAGTATCACATATGAAGTACTCACAATTTTACACGTGTTCTGACAATAACTCAGAGCTTGCCTATGTCTATAAGCATTTTTGGTTTACTACTAGTCATGCCGATATATTAAATCCACATCCAACTTTTTTCTCTTAATAATAATTTTGCACCTGTTACTTTTTTAGTTGAAATAGTTTGACTTTAGTCCTATTTATGCTAAATTTGACCATATGCTATACCATAAGTTTCATACTTTCATTATTTACACAAAGGGAAAAAAATACTACTCCAGTATACCCCTGAGTTTGCTACAAATTGGTTTGAGGCATTTGCCTTAAAGGATCGCCTAGCCATATCAAGGTGCCCAACTCAGCACCAACCTAAAGCATTCGCCTTGGGAGCGTCTAGGCACACTTTTTAAAACTAAGAGAAAGGGAAAAGGATCATCAAAGAATATCTAAATGGAAACAAGTGATTAGAATGTATTTTATTAGGATGAAGTGAGTCAGGGATAAATGATAAAAGATCGTTGTCCGAAATTAATTAATCTAAAATAGATGGAATGAAAACTTTTTAGACAATAAGTTCGATAACATGAGACATCTAAATGGAACTAGTGGAAAAGAATAAGGATTTAGCGACAAATAACAAACTGGTGGATTATGCACTTCCATATACTCTTGCAAATCTTTAGTCACTCCTCTACAAGTCCTAAAATTGGTTTGTACTTCCTCGTACTAATCTTGGTGTATACAGATAGTCAGATATACTTATGTAGGAAATCGTTCTTTGCCTTAGCCTACCAAAATATTTTCCTTAGTACTTTGTCGTATGCCCTTTTCAAATCAATAAAAAAATATTTCTGTGATAATAAAAATTAATTAATTTAATAATCATAGAAAAAAAGTTATAAGAGAAGGGATAAGGAATCCTAAACAAAAATAAATTTCCATCGAGATTTTTTGATCACTCCTACAAAGATCTCTCAATGCAAAGTCCGAAAAACAAGCCATTGACCTTTGCCCAAAGCGTAGCAAGAAACTCAACTCTTTCCCAAATTCGTTTAAAGGAAGAAACCAATCTTCAACAGCTTTATTTATTTCTAACTAAATGGTCCAAAGAATGGCAAACAAGCAATACCTTAATAAAGGTGAAACTCAACTCCAACATCATAGAATCTCTATTGATGTGAAAATTTTTTTGAAACTAATATATTGGTTAATGTAGTCGATCACAATTATTTGGGACTAAGCTCTGAAATTGTTGTTGTTATTGTGTACCTTATAGTTCTACATTTATTGCTACATCACTTGAACAAAGTCCATTATATATCATCCAGACAAAAGCCAAATTAGTTTTTGGAAATGATTGTGCAACTTCTCGGGCACTCTTTTATCACAATCTCCCATAACTTCAAGGTGCAACTCATAACTTAATTACCTGATACTTGATAGTTAGAGAGTCTTGTGCATCTCCTTTGTTTGTGTCCTCATAAGCTTATCCTCTTTTTAGCATCTTTTTTATCCTCCGTATCTTATTATAGAGGTTACTAACACATTAAACTTAATTTCTCTAACCATTCCAAGTCTCTAAAGATGAGATAATAAGACCTATTACACTAGGTTGGTTTCTTTTTTCCATTACCATCTCCTAAATTATATTTTGCTCCAGGAAACAATAAATATATACCAAAAAGCAAGTGAATCTTGCTAATTATCTAGACTATTTATGGTTGCATACTCGCAACTCAAAATTTCCTAAAAGGTCATCAATGTTCTCTAATCTCCATCTCGAATGCATCATTAATTCTAGGAAGAAAAGTGTGACATAAGAAGAATTAGAGTTTTTGGTTTCCCATTCAACAATCGCATTAGGGTTGAAAGTTGAATACATCATGACAGATAAATTGAACAAATAATTCAAACATACATTACCATTTTTGTTTCTCCTAATTTCCATCTACTCATGTGATTGCCTTTTGTGTAAATATCATTTATACTTATTCCTTTGTTACACATTGCTGTACGGCCCGTAATTGGCCCCACCTTCACATCTTTAGTGGCCTAAATGGACATTGAAGAATACATTGAGTTTACCTCCCAAGTAGCACCAAGGACTAATATCCAAAATACTCCTACAAAAAGTTTTCTCTTAACTTGGGAACCAGTACAATTCTATAGACAATCAAAATGCAGAAAAAATTATGATAAGCAAAAAAAATTAGATATTGAAGTGGAAAGGAAGTACTCGAAAAATTAAATAACCTGTAACTTTGGGGCCAAGACGTAGTATAAGAATTTGGTTTGCTCTGCTGTCCTTGATCCATTGATGAATGAGACGAATCTGAATAGTTTCCATCATCTTCCTCATGGGTGGATATCTTATCAGCAAAAGCATCCTCTTCGTCACTCTCAATGAAATTAAAGCTTTGATCAGAGACGGAATTCTTCATCCTTCTTCCCTAACCAAAGATCAGAAAAACTTAACAATGACCAAAAGAAAAAGAAAACGTTTCAAAATTAAACATATTACAAATGAAACAATCTTCTTAATTTTCAATTTCCACAAATTCAACAAATGAATCACTCCAATAAAACTCTGATTAAGATAATTCAATCAAAATTGGATGTCCTATCCTACTTGTATAAAACAATTATCAAAGATCCAATTGCCAATAGATTTCAAATTCATAGCATAAAAACTAGATATGTGTAGTTCATTTCATCATTCAAATGGACAACAAATCAAATTCTGAGAAATAACAAATCCAATGAAAACAAAACAAAAGACAAAATCAAAATTTCCATGAATATTGCAAATTCAAAGACAGTAGGATTATGCACCTTGAACCCGTCAAATTTTCAAATTCTTTTTCCTAAGATTTAACACAAATTTAAAATACTTGAATCAGAATTTGACGCCTACATACATAAAAAAAAAAAAAAAAAAAAAAAAAAAAAAAAAAAAGATCAATTGCCAATAAAATTCAAATTCAAAGCATGAAATCCAGAACTGTATAGTTCATTTCATCATTCAAATTCTGAGAAACAACAGAGCAATCTACAAATCCAATCAAAATCAAAACAAAAAACAAAACAAAAAGCATAATTTCCATGGATAAAGAGTAGAATTACACACCTTGAATCCAAACTAGAAAGGAGCACTTGTCTGACTGAATCTCAATCAAACTCTAAGTGAAGTGAATGTGGATAGAAAAAAAAATGGAGTGAAAATAGTGAAATCAAATAATTGAAGACAAATTAAGGTAATAAAATATACGATTACGAGTCCAGAAGAGTACATGGTTAGGATTTGGCCAGAGGCCACGATCCACATGGTGACAGACATGATCGAACAATGAACAGTGATCTTGGCATAGCGTTGTTTTGTTTGGCCAATACTAGCAAACATGTGCTAATTATTCGTCACATTTCATCTTCCCTTTTCGCTCCTCTTAGTCACTTTCTTTCTTCTACATAGACATTGCCCCTATTTTAGTTAAATTGTGACACCAAAATACTACTTTATTCCAATTAATTACTCTTATAAGTATACTTGCTTAAAATAGGGAGATATCTATAAATAATACAGATTATATAAAGTGTAAAAGTGATAGAGTTATGTCCTAAAAAGTCAAATTTATTATGACGAACTAAAATATAAAATGAGATAAATTTATTGAAAGTGACGAGTAGTGTTTTTTGGACTTTTTTTTACTCTTATAACTTTTTTCTTTTATTTGAGAGTGGAGTTAATTCAATAATTTCGTAAATTTTTATTATAAGAATTAAACTCAGTATCTCTTACATACTAAGGCCTAAGCAATTAGCCAAGAACTAAGCATTCATAATACTATCCACTAGACCAACTGGCTAATGAATGATAATCTCCATTCATGGTATTATTTATTTATCTATTAATTACATTTTATTAATAATTAATAATTAATATAATTAATTGAATAACATAGCAACTAAATGATGATATTGGCATAGCAATAAAAATAGTACTCTTTCAATTTTTTTTAGATTGTAACAAAAAAACTTTACACAAGGAATAAGAAATGATGAAACCATTTAAATTGTGTTGATAGTATTAAAGGAGGATAAAAATGTATAGATGAAAATAAAAGAAAATATTGAAAATATTTTCATAAAGTAAATTATAGCAAAATAAAAATGACGAACTAAAAAGAAAAGTATAGCAAACTGTGAGCTGATTTAATGGCATAGAGTTCCTTAAACAATGTTAGTAAATTTCCAAAGTAGGATAAATCAAGTACTCCTATCTCTCTTATTTTGCACAAGTTGTAAAATGAGTGAAATTTAGTGAAAAAGAGAATTAAATTAAAGAATGATACAAAAAACAAGTGAATGATAAAAACGAGTAATAAAGATGAAGAAAAAATATTCACTTTGGTTCTTTTCAAACGTCCCATTTGCTTTTCATCAACCACTCTTAACTTATAATTTATTCATAATCTATAAATTAAAACATAGTCAAATAAAATTTTGTTTTGATTCATTCCAACATAAGGTGTAATTAATATCTATTTTTTATTATGCACAATTAGGGATATTAAAGGTTGAATTAATACATTGTGCAAAAAGCAAATGAAACATTTGAAAAGAAACGAAAGGAGTATAAGTTTATGAATGAAATTAAAAAAAGAATGAGACCATTGTAAAAAAAAAGTGCAAAATCAATAAGAAAAACTAAAATAAAAAATAAAGCAAATTGAAAGAGACAAAGAAAGAAAATACCAAATATAAACAATGAATTATTTAATTAGCAATGAAAAGAGATATTGCCTTCCATTTCGGAGAATAAAAGATTACTAAGCAGTTCTTGCTAATAAAACCAAAATTAATTATTTTACAAAATAACTTAAAATGGAACAAAATAGGTACATAAAATAGTAGAACCAGGACTGCATATCAGTCACCAGGCTTTTAAAACAAAAATCCCTTCATGAATTTTGAATACCTCTCATATATATAATTCATACAAATATAATTACATTCAAAAATACAAATACAGATAATTCTATATATAAAGGGTCGTTGATTACATAGACACTGAGGCCTTAACGCGCTGGTGCTGGTGCTGGGAGAATTGTCTACGAAAAATGATGACTATAAGCTACATTCTTGGAACAATTTTTCTTAATTGTAACAACTCTCCTTCGTTTTGAAAACTGTACAAATATAACTTGAAGGGCGTAACGGTTTTCCTGGTTAGTTCAAACATTGGTTCCTTTGATAATGTTGTATTTGCAAAGGGGACACGTTGCGTTCATCTTAAGCCACTTCGCAATGCATGTTTCATGAAAATGGTGGTTGCAAGGTAGAGCGTGAAGCTCCACTCCATCGTGATATGAACTCAAACAGATACAACACTCCTGTTAATAAAGGAAATCAAAATTAGTAGCAGAAACAGAATTCATGTCGGTCAAAGAATGAAAATACAAGCTCAAACGAAAAAGATTTTAAGATTAACAGAAGAGATCGTTCATACCATTATATTTTATCCCTCCCCACCCAAAAAAAAAAAAAAAAAAAAAAGGAGTAATATGTCCCATCCATAATAATTTTCCAAGCTTGATAAAATTTTTAATCATATCCCAAGTATTCAGTGTGCATCACTTCATGATATGCTACACTTCACGACCATCATGCTCCATACTCCGTGTTCTATGCAAATCAGAATCCCTCTCAATTTCACAATGAATCTCATCTCACCTTCTTGCTAAATATCCGACTAAGATAGTAATTTTAGAAATACATTCATCCCCAATTAATACTAAAAAACTACTTGAAGCAAATCTAAATCAATTAGAACTATGAAACGAAGCACAATATTGAAACAGCTATAATGCCTAAACATACTCAAAATAATAATGCAACACTAGTTTTAGTTAAGTTATAGATTGAGCCCAAAGGAAGTGAAAATCCAATATAAAAACTCTCTTTGCTACTCTAGGACAGAAACTCAAGATCATAGGTAGATTAGACTAACTATATGATGTGTGTCCATTTTAATGATGATGTTCACCCTTATCGGCCCACCTTCTCTTCATCTTCCTCAAAAAATCTCAGTTTAGGCTCCCTTACGAGCACTCATTTTATCATCACCACATATTCATTTTGAGCCTTGTTCATCAGCAAGAAAGACGCAAGTCTTATTTGAACACATTACATTCGTGAACCATACGCTTGTTACGCACATTCGATTCATAAGGCCTATAATCCCCACCAATTAGATTTGAATTGTTTGTGATTCGAAATGACCAGTACAACAAAATAAAACTAAAGTCAACTCAAGTGCAAATGAGTTGTGGAGATCACAACAATGTCAAAGTCTTGTTTCAAAGAATATTGGGTTGTTGCTAACAAAGTTTATTTAGTCATTAAAAATCAATTCAATCATTTAAATACATTATCTTCGTATCTTCATTTTTACCTAGGTAAAGCCTACAGTGGCATTAAATATTCATGACAGAATAAAAGTCAAACTAAGAAAACAAGGCTACAATTAAGAGAATATGATTGTTGTTAAGTGTAAAAAATGGTACATAGGTGATGGAAGAGGAGGTTAAGAGGAACTAATACCCTCATCTTACTAGTGGGATAGAGTGGAAATATTTCCTTCCAGAAAATAAGATGATAATTTCCCTTTTTATTCATCTTCCTCGTATCATTGTATCATATTTCCTTCATCTCACCTTACAAATCCAATTCTACTTACTTTCATTTTCATACTTTGACTTTTATTTCCCTTTTAATATTAACTTTCGATACAAGCATGCACCTAGTGTTTTATGCTCTTGCAAGTATCAATTTTTCACGTCATTCTTTAATCTTGTTATCCAAGTCATCTCCGTCCTACGTCTTCCTTTTAAAACTTTCCAATTAATATCTTATATACTTTTCCTTTGTTGAAAATTTCGGGAGGGGGGCTTTATAGACCGATTATGACAATAATTCACTTATTGGAGTTTGCCTCTAAAATTCCTTATCTTTCGTGGATTAAACTTTGCGCGGCTTTCACCCAAGGACTACATGGACTTCAAGACATGTGAATACATATAGTTAACCTCAATAGTTCAGGCCATTATTTCTTCATTTCTCCCTTCCACCTATGGCCAGTCCCTTTCAATATTTACCTCCATTATTTCTTACCAAGATTTTCCGTTCAATTTCACAAAAGAAAGCAAACTTATGTATATATAATATATCCAATCACAAAAGTAAACATTTTCACAAGGACTATGCTCAAAATGCATACAATTAAAATTCCAAAAAAGGTAACTTACTGCATCTTCAGGTAAAAGAACACGTTCAGTTGCCAAGTCTCCACTGCCAGTCTCCATAGGAACCATCAGCCCAGCTCCCACACCAAATTTTTCATCATTGTTTAACATTTGAAATCTGTATTTTGGAAGTACACTAAGATCGGCCTCTGAGGCACCCTCCTGCTTTCCAAAGCAAAAAAAGTAACAAGCAATGAGTCAAATGCCCCACAAAAATCATTCTTTTTATCACTAGAGCATGGGAGAAAAGCATACTTGTCCAGTAACTGTGTAAAGAATTGCTATAATACATGGCAAGCAGCAACACAGGGCAATTCCAATCAAACACGCCAAAACAACACAGAATATGGCAAAGAAAACATCAAATGCCAGATAGACAACAGACAACCTGCACCAACATCCTTTAAATTGATTAGATACATTTTTAATTAGATGAAGCTACAACATTATCAATGCACACCATCTAGTGAAAAAACATTAATATAGAATAAACAAATGAATTAAAGAATAGCATTCACACATGGAGGAGGCTTTCAGTCTTACAATCCTCGATATCATACACTTTAGAGTGCTCCATAGTCCATACACTCTTGATGTGAAAAAGGAGCAAAAATACGTAGTGATGGGATTTTCCCACCCCAATCAACAAAAAAACCATCAAAAAGAAAATAACACCCATTATGATCATGCCATCTAAAGAATTAAATTTGCGAAAATGAAATTTGAGTCGTTAGTTCTTTGCTACTCATATATAATAGTAGAAATGCAAACAAACTATTTAAATATAGCAAATGACAATCTAAAAATCTGTTTTAACATGAATAATTACTCCTAATATCTGCAATACTCTCAAATGTATGTTAAATGTGTAACAAATTTGTATTTTATTATTGATACATTATAATTGAAATGCACAAAATATTTAAAAATAGCAATTGTCATCTAAAATTCTATTTTAACACAGATAATTGCTTATAAGTTTTAAGCATCCCCCAATACTCTCAATTGTATGTTTAATGTATAACAATTTTTATTTTATTTATTTTGGGGTTGGCAAATGGTAGTTGTAGTTGTAATTGTAAGCTAGTTTGACTAGTTAGAAGTATTGGCTGATATAAACCTAGTAACAAGTACCAAGTACCATGTTATAGATTGGTAAAAACTAGTTTTGGTTGTTTGATGTTTATTAAAGAAAAAGTTGATCAAAAACCAAAAGTCAATAAAAAAAGCTACTCATAATGAGCTATTTGGTAGATGGTTTTTAGATTGTCTTTTGGGTTGTTGATTTGTCAAAAAGTCAAAAAAAATGTTTAATTAATGGTTTTTCGGCAGTTGAAAAACTAACTTTTAAACTATAATGAAAAGTATGTTCTGTTAGCTTATTTCAATGGTTTTTGACTTGTTGATCCGCTTTTTCATCAACTGACAGTTGATACCTAATTTTACTAAACATCTTCCTGTACAATCAGACAACCAAAATAGTCAAACATCTTCATTTGACAAAACAAACCAACTAAAATGTCAACTAGCAACAACAACCAACAACCATTTGCCAAACATCTACAATAATTTTCGTAACTTTCCCATAAAAATCAGCTTTACAGCCGACTTAAAAGACATTTACCTTTTATTCTCTTTTGACCTACCAAAAGCCAACCAAAAAGCTAAAGAAAAAACTATTTAACAAACACACACTTTATTGAAGTAATTGGCTTAAAATGACAATCGCTCTAGAGTTATCCCATAAAGGAACCTCCATTTACATGAGAAGCCTATCATTCTCAAAAATTCTCAATGCTCCACACAAATGTGCTCCACGCATAAGTTCTCATTTTGATCCCTTGGGCCTTGAATAAGATGTGAATGGGGTTATGGAAGGGATAAAGTTCGAAAAGATAGCAACACGAACCATGAATAAAATAACAAAAAAGGTGAATGTGATCTAGAATTCTTGATAAGGTGGAACTTAACCCACTTCCATACATCACTAACAATCCTCTACCCAAAATGAATTGGATTCACCATGATGTTGATTACAAAATGTAGAGATGTAGAGCTACGTTCAAATTTTAATCAAAAAAATACATTTTAAATTTTCGAACTCATGCAATCTACTAAGCTCTCACAATAAAGGCGACAAAGCTATAATTGAGAAAACTTAATAGAGACCCTCAAACCACAAGCAAATAGAAGTCCAATGAAGGAAAATGAAACTCAATGAGGTGAGGAATCCTAATGGCTGAAAAAATACCGAAACAAGTGAGAATTTAATAATATAAGACTTATAATAAAAATCTATCCTTTCTCCCTTTCATAATACTTTTACAGCTTCATTGTTTATTGGCTTATATTTCCTGGAAATTAGAGCATAATTAGAACGTACCAATACAGTCGTGGGGCCTCTTGTAGTAGCTTCTCACCACCAGACACTACCCAATAGAAGCCAACTATCCACCAAAGAAATGATGCCATTGTGTTTACAGATTCACATCGTTTTGAGAAGCTGGTCAATATGAAAATATAAAACAATTAAGGACTTAGTAGTAATGACATCATTTTAGATTGTAATAATTATACCACAAAAGAAATGAATTGCAGCAGCTATCATACAATCAAAAAGAGTGAGCTCCAAATGATGTGATTCTTACTAGATTTTTCACTTGAAAAGGCACAAAATAAAAATTTGCATTTATTTGTTAAAGACATCGAACGAACAATGTTTAACTTGAATGCTTAATACCCTTATTCCTTACAAACATTAAAGAAAAATCATGGTAGTGGTTGAGCGTTTTGCCTTTTACTATTTGAACCAACCCCCCCCCCCCCCCCCCCCCAATCTAATTTCGTACAATAATAAGCAAACATCAGACATGCACAAAAATTCAAAGCAAATAACCAAACCCAAAAAAACAAATTTGAATTCTTAATCTTACCTAGATTGAGAAGCACCAGACATAGGCGTACCTCCATTATCATCTCCATCACTATCATTCCCATCGAAATCAAACCTACCCCTAAATTCATCATTCTCACCAGCTTCAAGATCTGATCCACCATGACGACTACTCAAGCTCCCACTCTCAATCCTCCTTCTTCTATACTCCAACCACACCAACAAAACATGAACCAAACACTGAAATGCGTACCCACAAACCCAGACCCTAATTGGAACATTAGGGTTTTCATCAATAGTACAGATCAGCAAAACCAAAGATGCTAAAACGAATATCATATTCCATAATATATCGAGTGCCACCACCGGCTTGGAGTAACCCCAATCGGCGCGGCGCTCCTCAAGCTCACGCGCAGCCGTCTCCCTGACGAGCATAGAAGGACCACGGCGCCCAGAAGCTCGGCCAAGGAGTAAGGCGAGAGCTGTCCTCTGCGCCGTCCGTGATGGGTTGTCGACATCGGATGAGCCCTGCAATGGCCGAAGAAATGGGGTGGAGTTATTTGATGCTTCAGACATTTTTATGGATTTTTGGATTGGGGACAAAATGGGAGGGTTTGGTAATTGGGGATTTAGTTTTTTAATAGAAATGATTCTTCTGCAGTTGTATTTGTACTTCTGTTACAAAATGAGTAAATTTTTTTTAAAAAAAGTCTTCTGTAATAAATGTTGATGATGTAACTTTCATATGATCCATATCTATCTCATCCCATCTCATCTTAACTAGGACCTCCATTGCTTCTGTTCATTATACTTATTATTGATAATGATATTTCTGTATTGAATATGTCATTATTAATAATAAATATTTCAGAACGGATAGAGTATGAAATATTTGCTATTAATAGTGATAGTTTCAGACATAATATGTCACAATCGAGTTTCAATACCCCATTTCAATTACATCTACGTAACAATACATTCTAATTCTAGTATCTACTTTCCCATTTCAAAGTTTTAATAATTATCAAGAAATCGATATTGGTCAATAAAAATATAAATTGAAGATTTTATTGGGTTCGAACACCTCATCATCATCATACCAAGTATATTTACTTTCTCAAGTTCTATTAAGTTCTAATCTCCTTTAATGATGGTAAGCTTAATTTCTAACTGAATTTAAGTTTTTGCCCGAATGTAGAAATTATGGTTTATGATCAAATTGAATTGGGGGTTTTTGATTTTCAGGGTTTTGTGGATGAGTTAGTTGTAATGGAAGATTAATTGAGTGTTTGTAAGCAATCTATAATATTAATTTCATATGCTTTACTTGAACTTTGAAGAAATCCGTATAACAATCATAGCAGATTTGAAAATAGCATTTTCAGCTAATCTGGATATTTTAGCAAATTTGCTATTTCACGAAAGTTGTTCGTATCGAAATTTTATCCAGGATATGCTCAAGAAACGCATGATTTGGATCTGTGGAGGGGAAGTTATGGTCATTTCAAGGTACATTCTCATCAAAATGAATTTGATTGAGCTTAAATTGAATTGTGTGATGCATAGTTAATTATTTTACACTCTAAGAATTAAGAAAATTATAACTTTAAAGAACTAAAGAATAATAGTGTTGTTATGGAATTTTGATGAGATTAATTTTAGTAAGTTTGTAGTTTTGTTGTCTTGAAATTAGAATGAAAAAAGTTGTTGATGGGCCTCAAAATTTCATGAAATTTATATATATAAACGTTGGGATATATTTTCCTTGAATTGTGGTTTTATTTAGAGTTTGAATGCGGTTTTTGATATCTAATTTTGAGAAGGAGAAGGTATAAATAAGTGAAATTGTTAGAGTTGTTTATGGTTACTCTCGGGTTGAGTTTGATGTTGGCCATTAGCTGATACTATTTCTTTGATGGATTATTTTGATGGACAAATACAATCATTGATTAGTAATTGTTGGGTCTTAATTGATTAGATTGAAGATGAAGACATGAATTAGTAAATGAGCTAAAATTGTGTGTTGGTAGAAATTGTTGTAAATGGTCGGAAGTTTTTGATATTGTTGACATTGAAATAGAAATTGATGATATGAATTGAAAAATGAGATTTTTGTTAGTCTTGTTTTTTTTTAATTGGGGTTTTAAATGAGGAATAACGTCGAGTTTACTTGATTATGCTAATAGTTATTTATTTGATGTTGATATTTATTCTAGATATTAATTGAGTTGTTAAGTGTTTGCTTCGACATTGTTATAAAGTGACATTTAGAAATGCTCCTGTGTTAGTGTTGGTCAATTGGAGATTAATTTAGTACATGAACATACTACGAAATATGTATACGAGTTGAGAAAATGAGATTGATATGGGTAAATTGTACAAGAAATTAATAAGTAGAACTTGATTGTGACTTAGTAGAATGATGTGTAATTATATTACAAATTGATATGTAAGGAGAAGTTATGACTATTTTAAGTTTCTAGTGTAATTTCAAAATTTGGGTATTTAAGTATTTGATTATGGATCGTAATATTGATTTTAGTATATTAAGGGAGTGTTTTAGTATTGTTAATATTAATTAATTTGGTGATCAAGAAAAATTGGTTGTCTAAGTAAATAAGATATAGGAATTAGTTTTATTAAATTTTAAATAAAAAGTTGTTGCCTCTTAAAATCAAACTTAAGTAAAGCTTATTAGCTAGTTAAGTCAAATCTATTGTTAGTTATTACTAAGCACATAAATGTTTACATTGAAGATTTGGATTTCATTGAGAAACTGTATCAACTAAGCTTGTTGTCTTGCTACAATTGAAAAGGATGGATTTCTTACTCAAATCTGTAATAGTTACGATAAAGAATTTTAAAGGTGTGTATCTCACTTTAGTTAAGATTGATTTGAATATAGAAATATATTCTTCCTAATAGAGAAAGTTTGTCCTTGAATCTCGAAACTACAAAATAGTTACAGAAAAGCTTTATAGAGTGTTTTATGTTTTGAAACGGTTGGGACTACCTTGATGGTGTCTCAAGGAATTGGAACTTCGTCGGGATTGTCTCGACATTACATAATAGTTGGGGGTACGTTGATCAGTACCTCGGACTTAGATCTTCTACTACGGTTTGGTCGTTTGTGGGGTGTGCACACTAGGGATCTTTGTCTAATAGTTATCCAGAGGGCATAGCTAGCCCGGTGGAAAAGAAAGTACGTTCCATTCCATAGATTTATGATTCAAAGACTTTAAAGGGAAAAGTTTTAGTAAAAAATATAGAAAAGAAAGATTTATCCATTTTATAGATTGATGATTTCAAGATTTTGAAAGGAAATATTTTAACAAAGAAAATGAAAAAGTATTTGATTTTTTTTAAAAACAGAGAAATAAGAAAAAGATTTTATATGGTATTGATAAAGTAGTTTGTTTGTAAAAGAAAATGATTCATAGGATGTAATAAATGTGCCCTACTTGCATATGTATTTGGATTCATAGTACGACATCTGGTTCAACATGTTTGTCAATACTACATGCTGATAAATGACCTACATGAAGGTTAAAATTGGAGTATTGTCAGAAAGCAACGTTCATTCATTTTGTGAAAATAGTTATAAGATTTTCTTTCCGTTATAATTTTATGTATAATTAGTATTTTGGCTAAGTTATGAGAGAAATTACATTAAGCTGTGTTAAATGTGTACTCGGCATAAGCTGACTATGTGGTTTTGTTCTTTGAACCTATCCTGGTGGGGGACAGATATTGAGAAAATTGACCTTGGTGATGTCAACGGCAACTGAAAGCGTAAAAATTAGTAAGCAACGAAGTAATTTCAAGCAATCATATAAAAGAGTGTAAGTAAAACAAATCTTTTATTTAAAATTATTTTAATACTTATTTTGGATCATTGGGAAAAATAAGTTTCCACCTTACAAGGTGATGTGATTTTGAAATGTTTGGGGGATGTGCCATTGGCTGGTTGTTATTTTGAAATGCTGGTTTTGAAATTGCAGGATGACATTAAGAAAAATTTTAGTTTATTTGATTTACAAACGGAATTCTGCTGGATTTTCCGCATGATTTAATATATTTTAAGTTGTTTTAGATAATTCTTATAATGTAATTTCTTTAGATTTTTCAAAAGTTGTAAAATACTACCTCCTATTCAGCTGAATTGTCCCATTTTTTTTTGGCACTGTTCACTTATCACTCTTAATTTGTATTTTACTCTTAATCTATAAGTTAAAACATAATCACAAGGGATCTTGTTTGATTCGTCTCAATACAAGGATTATTAATATCAACTTTTTATAATTTTTAATTAAGCATAATTTGAGATATTAAGAGTTAAAATGTTGCCTCGGCAAGTGTGAAAAAACAAATGGGACAATTGAGCTGAATAGGAGGGAGTATGATATTTAAATTCTTCGATAGATTTATACTGGATAATATAGTCAGTTGAGTAATTAATTATATTATCAATGTAATAGCCCATATAAGTATTAAGCTTCCGCATTAGTTTAAATCAATCTTGTTTAATCAGCTACAATACTTAGTTTCGGGTTGTTACAACAACAATTAACCCAGACATATATATATATATATATATATATATATATATATATATATATATATATATATATATATATATATATATATATATATATATATATATATATATATATATATATATATATATATATATATATGTCGTTAGTAGCATGTTCTAACCATTTAAAGATGTCAAAAGAGGCCTTACACTCCTATAGCTCCTTACTCGCACAAAATATATAAAACCCAAAACTTTTAGAAATAAAAACATTATTGCAAATGTTCATGAGATGCCAAAATAGGCCTTACACTCAGAACCATCATCAAAATACTTAACACAAATATACTTTATCAAGTAAATTTATTGTTAAAATATAAAACTTTCACCTAATAAATTCCAATATTTATATAAATACCAAAACTAATGTTATGAGTAATGTCTGAGTTTGAGAATAAAGTCAACAAAAGTCGACCCTATTACTAACTCTTGGTAAAGAGGTACTAATAAAAATATTATTCTATTCAAAAGTACAATTATATCAACAACACTCTTAACATCTTAAAAAGTAACAATATATTTGAAAATTTTCAAGTCTCAAAGCAAAACAGTATAGTACACCATTTTTGGTCTAAAATATTAATTTAATAAAATTCAATAATTAACGCAAATTATTTCCAAGTTGAGTAAACTAACAAAATCTTCCATTACCGAATAAGCAGTTCAAACTACTAAATTTGACAAATGCAACAATTAATAAAATAAAATAAAATGGAATATAATAAAGACTAAATCCATTCTTCCAAATTAATTTGATATACTATCTTTTGAACACTAATAAAAACAAATAAATTAAGGAAATTAGATAAATAAATAATATACAAATACTTAAAATTACCACATTCATATACTAATTATAATGCAACAACCTAAAACTAAATGCTACTAAGAAGATTCACTAGAATTTATATCTTAAACAGACTTTCTTTTTTTAAAAAAAAAACAAAAAAAAAATCAACTCACTACCTTTTCAAACCTTATCAAAGTAAATAAATTAAAAAAATTAATTAAATAAAATTAGCTAACTAAATTTAGTAAGACATAAACACCTCTAAATTTTAAATAAACCAGTAGAAAGAAAATACACAACAAAATAATTGAATAGATACAATTTTCTTAATTAAATCCTCAATTAACAATAACATTAGACTAAATGAACATAGATTATTTTTGCCCCTAAAATAATTATAACTAGTATCATCATCCTCCTCCTATCCAGCGTATCCCACTCATAAAAGAACTATGGACAAGGCTTGGGAGGGAAGAACGGCGACAACTCATATCCATAAAGAAGAGCGCGACCAAAGGAATCCTCCGGCTCGAGAAAAATAAGAGATTATATAAATTTCTTTGCATGTCTAAATTTTCATATAATTAAAAATAATACTCTATGTGAATTAAGAAAAGAGAGGGTGAACTAATTACCTTAATAAAAATTCCAATTAGAGACGATATATAGAATTGTATATAATAGTCTTAGAAAATAATAATCCTTCAATACCTTTGTACAAATAATTTCTTCAACGCAAATATAACCCTAAAAAGTATTCACCAACCTTGATTAGCCCTTGTTTAATACCCCTTCTATTCATTTTAAATGTCTCATTTTCTTATTTAGTCAAGTCACTTTAAATAACTCAATTTTATTTTGGGTATGCTCATTTTACTAATTTACCCTTACTAAACTTAACTTTTTCACGTTTTTACATCACTAATCCCACTTTACTTTTATTAAAATTTAAAAATCCTATACTTTTTTTTACATGTGGTCTCATTTGACCACCTAAAAAATGGTGAAAAGTCAAATGAGAAACATTGAGTGAATAAAAGGGAGTATAAAATTGAAAAATGAAGAATATATAAATTATTATATAACATAAATAGCCATAGTAGTATTTGTGATGATAAGAAAATGTGATAAAAAATAATTTTTTTTTTATAGAAACCCAAATGCCATCAATTTCTAGTTAATTCACTTCACCTCCTTTAAACATCTAATGGCATAAGAAGAGTGACAAAGGATTATTTTTTTATAATAAAATTAATCTATACCTTATTATGCTTAATTAATAAAAGAGTATTAAAGGGAATATGAAATGAAAGGTTTAAAGTATATAATCAAATTAATTATAATAATTTTAGTTATTATGGTTAATAATATATATGACCTTTTAATTTATGTATTAGATATTTTAAGGTATACTAAATTACCCAAAAATTTTGGGTGTTACAAAGATATTTCTTGGTCAAAGCAACGGTTGGTTCTTGGCGTGTCCCAACTATTTGCCAAGCAATTGCAATTCAGGAAACACAAGGGTTTTAGTTGGCGTATAGACATAGCTTGATTGCTCCGTCGCCATTCACAATTCCATTAATGATCAAACTAAATTTATTTTTCAATTATCAAATCTTCTGCAACTAATCGAAGAATTTGAAGAATGGCGCAGGGTAAATCAATTGGAAGTGGCTCAAATTTGGCCCCTTTTTTGATCAAATGCTATGATATGGTTGATACTGAATCTACGGATAACATTATTTCTTGGAGTGAATCAAATGATAGTTTTGTTATTTGGGATATGACTGAATTTTCTCGCGATTTGCTCCCTGCTTACTTCAAGCACCGCAATTTTTCTAGTTTTATGCGCCAACTTAACATTTATGTGAGTCTATTTCCTTCATCTAAGTTTTTTCTTTATATGTGATTCAATTCAATTTCATATTTTTGTTTTTTCTTCTTTGATTTGGTATTGTTTTTTTTTTTTTTTTTTTTTTTTTTTTTTTGTTAATTCTGAATTAATCTTACGCGAAAGGGATAGGTTTAGCTCGTTTCAGGAGTGGTAGATTGATGGATACATGGAATAGATAATTTGTGCATAAAGTAGCGAGTAGGGTTTTGTTTTTTTGCATTTTAGGATTGCTGTTATTGTTTTGCTAGGTTTAGAATAATTCTGATTTGTAAGTCATTCATCTGAATTGTATTTTGCAAGAATTTATGGGGTTCGTTCATTGAAATAATTTTTTTGTGAAATGAACTTGGTTGTCCTCAACACCCAAGGATTGATGGTAGGATTATTCATGATGAATGTTGAAACTAGCAACTAACTATTGACAAATTAAACATGCAACTAATGCAAAATAGACAAGACAAATAGGATTTACAAGGTCTACATAATGTGGGCTACGTTCTCCTTGGTGGTGAGTTGCTTTGATTGATTATAGAGATAATTCTTAGAGTTCAAACTATGAACTCTTGAAGGATTACACTTCGAAGAGAGAATTGTAAAGGTTGTGTTTTGTCTAAGGTTTAGAATGTGATAAACAAGGCTAAGTATGAACCCCTTTATATACTAGAGGAACGTAATACAAAACGTCAAACAATAAGAAAAGTCGTAAAAACATAACAGTGACAAGAAGAGTTGCTCAAACGAGTACACCCCTTTCCTCATTTGAACAACATGTATCAACATCTTTTCCTCCAAAACTAATTAGTGCTCGTTCGAGCACCTCGCCATGCTTTGCACCAAAATGGGAAGCATTATTCTTTGCACTCTTCTCATGTTGTTACCTTGTTAGCCAACGCAAAATATCAACCATGTGATCCAAATCCTCAAGGACAAGCTAGAATTAATTTGTGCTACCTATGTTAAGACTCAATGCACACTCTTACAAAATAAAACTACGTTCTTCTTCTGAACTCTTGATACACCACAACTACCTTCTTTACGCCTTGCTTCTACAAGCATATGAATGCAATTATAGTATATAACACATCCCGTGGCTTTAACAACAACTTTTGGTTGCGTTGGTCACATGTTGGTTGAAGCCCCAGGATAACTTAGGTAATTTATTAGCCTCTTTCAATGATTTTAATAGTTCATAATTATTGATGGTTAAAGCTAGTTTTCATTACTCTTGCAATGGTCTTCTACGTACTTGCAGTTTATTTGTGTTTGAAGTGACATTGATTTGTTTGCATAGAAGTATAATGGAATGTGATTTCAAAATTAGGCAACACAAAAATCAGGAAAAAATCGGGTTTAAGTGGTCAAGATGTATGAAGCTTTTCAAGAAGTCGAGACAGGTGATCTGAGTATGGGCTTCGGTTCTTTAAGAGGACTGTAATATCTTATTCTGCTGATGTAGTGAGGAGTCTAAAGTAGAAAAAAGCCTCCCAAATTGTGTGTTTTCTCAATCTTGATGAGTGTGTCCTTCCGATCATTGTTTGCTAATTCTGGCATCTATATATTTTTCTTGGCTGCTTGGTTTGTGAGTTTCAAGTTAAGTCTGAGCTTGAGCTATGCCTGCTAAAGTCAAGCTTTTATGCAGTTACTCCATGGTGACTGTTGTTTCTTTACTTGTTAGCTTTAAGGCGTACGCTTTTGTCGTGGCAATTGTAAAACCACACTCACCCTTCCTCTCTCCCCTCTTAAATTCCATCATGAATGGCGATTCTATTATCAGCGGTGATTGTCTGCTTAGTATAGTTTTCCAATGCGAATAACATTTAGGATCTTGCCCTATTCTGAAACAGGGCTTCAGAAAAGTTGATACAGATCGTTGGGAATTTGCAAATGAAGGCTTCGTCAAGGGCCAAAAGCATTTGTTACAGAACATTAAAAGAAGAAAACATCCTCAGAATACAGTACAGAAGAATCAGCAGCAGGACCAAGTGCTATGTGTTCCCGATGAAGTGGATTATATCAGCTTACAAAAAGAAGTGGAGATTCTCAAGACCGATAAAAGCGCATTGATGCAAGAATTAGTCAAACTCAGGGAACGCCACGAGTCATCACAGAACAATTTACTCCTCTTAAGGGAACGTCTCCAGGGGATGGAGAATAATCAGCAGCAACTGCTTTCATTTTTAGTGATGATTATGCAGAGCCCGGGCCTTCTGTCTCAGCTATTTCAACCTAAAGAGAACAGTTGGCGTGTAGCCGAAGCTGGAAAAATCGTATTAAACGACGATGCTGTGATTGTCAGGTATCAGCCTCTGCCAGATAGTGCTCCTTCGCCTTCTCTGGCTCCGTCTTTGGATCCTGATAAAACAGTTGATCATGATGTATCCTTCGATAGGGTTAAAGACTTCTTAATGAATTTCGATTTCCCATCATCTCCATTAGATGAAAGCTTTCTTTCTGCTGAAAATTATGGTTCAATTGTTCCAACTGATGAATTTGATCTCGATAAATTGGAACAATTTCTGCTAAGTAGCCCTGATCGCGATGATACTAAGCAAGATGAAGAAGAGACGAAATCTGCATTACATGGTATTGAAACCGAAAATTGTGAGATGAATGATTCGCCTTCATGCTTTGGATTCAACAAAGATTCGTCGAGTTTGGAACATTTGACGGAAAAAATGGAAGGTTTATCTCCTGGGAATGTTTTTTTGTAGATTATTACTAACTAATTGTGATTTGCCTTCCATAGGAATCTGTTTTGTCACTAATTCTATGCCATCTCGAATTATATATATATATATATATATATATATATATATATATATATATATATATATATATATATATATATATAGTATTTCTTGCTACAATTGCATGGGCACACATATTAAAAAAAAGGATTGACCTACAATCTAGCTGATTATTTGACCTACAATGTAGCTGATTATTTACTTTATAGAGTATAGTATTTTATTATTGTTAATGGAAAAAGAAAAAGAAAAAATAGATTGTTGAGAATAGATAAAGATTAAATAATGGTAGGAATAAAAGTTAAAGAGGTATATAGTAGGATAACAATAGGAATAGGTAGAACTTTAAATGGTTGTTTTATTAATAAAAACGGAAATGTAGCAAGTAATATGAAATTGTCAAAAATAGAAAATAGCGGGTATTATGGAACGGAGGAAGTATATAGATATACTATTTAAAAAATAGTAATCCTATGTGCTATGCATGAGCTGTTATAGATTTGTTTTGACATGAACTATGGTCAATTTGCTTTCTAATATTTTAATATTATTATTTTAAATAATATTTTAATACTTTTTCCATTTAAAATTAGTTGCAGCTTTAGATAGTGACACATGAATTAAAAAAATCATTTTTAATGTATTTTTGTCTATCTTATCATTCTTTGGATGACATGATAAATAAAGTAGAAGTAAAATAAAGATTAATTGAGTTGGTTTTTGCCAAAGCTGAAAATAGTGCAAGTATCATAAAACAACCAAAAACAGTAATATGTGAAAGTATTGTAAGATGATCTCATACAAAACTTGTTAATATGTTACCAGTGATCTCAGCAAAACATTATCATCATACAACTAAGAGTGAGGACCACTATGAAGCCAAACCTCATTAGTCATTACACCTGGTCATTAATTAATGATTCAAATGAACAAAAGAATCAAGGTTACAGGACTAGGACGGTAGGACCATTATAAGCCAAGCTATCATATTATGCGTTATCAATAATAGTTTGCACATAAAAATTCATTCGTCAATTGACGCAAGGCTATAATGAGTTTCATGGCATCCCCTAATAATAGTAATTTTCTAATTCAAATCCTTTGCCATATTAGTTAAAAATTAAAGAAAATAATGAATTGAAATGTGCCTATAAACCAAAGAGTCTTCAATAAAAAAACAATTTTTATTAGTTAAGAAAAATATAAAATTTTTATTTTTATCTATTTAAAAATTTAAAAATTAATTTTCATAAACACTACTTTGTTTTCAATTGCTATATCAAACGTTATATTTATCAACATTTTATTAACAACAAATAAACCGTTAAACCCTTAAAATATTACTTTATTGAATATTAATATTAATATCTCCAAATTTCGTCGTCCATTTCGTATGTCATTTTCCAACTGCTCCTTCAAAAACCAAGCCAACTTCCTTCAATTATCGCACGACCAAAAAAAATAAGAAAAGTCAAACAAACCTCCATTGTTGTTCTAAACTAGAGAAAATGAGTTGTGTAAACAATGATGGTGGTAGTTCCAATAATGAATTTGATCAAAATGTGTTGGTCATGAGGCATGGTGATCGGATGGATAACTTTGATACAACATGGGTAAAAACTGCTGCGCGGCCATGGGATCCGCCCCTTTTTGAAGCTGGAAAAACTAGGGCTTTTAATGTTGGTAAATATTTCAAAACTCAACTCGATTTTCCGATTCATAGAGTGTTTGTTTCCCCGTTTTTAAGGTGTATTCAAACTGCTGCTGAGGTTATGAATGGACTTTGCTCTGATGATGCTGGTGATGATTTTTCTAAAGTTAAGGTATATTTCTTTCTATGATTGTTTACTTTTTTCCTTATTTAAATTGAAAGTTTAGATTATTTTTTGGGCTTTTGTTTGATGGGAAGTTTGTTGATGCAAAATTGAATGATGGGTACTGTTGGATAAAGTTTGATTACTAGTAGTGATGTTTAGTATGGAGACTTATGCTTATTAAATGATTGTTATGATTGTTGATTTTTTAGGTACATGGTAGGCCGAGGGAAAGGAAGAGGGATAGGGGAGGACACTAAAAAATGAACCCAAGATCTTATCTAAGGAAAATACTAAATGAGATAAGGCTCGATTCTCATTGGGTTAATTGGTTTTGAAATTCAATTAATGGGTGTTTTTCCTTGTTTGAATAGGTGAAATATAGTGATGATTTGGATTCTTAATGACTGTTGTTGTGTTGATTAAAATTTTGAATGATGGAATGATTATTCTTTAAGTGTTCTTGGGTGAGTAATATAATTAGTATGCAAGTTCTATGATTTTTGATGTTGATGGTATATATAGTGCAACTTGATGATGGGTTATGACTGATAAATTTAGAAACATAACTTTTGTAATTGGAATGATATGACTATTACAAGTCTTATATGATAGTAGTAAAAAGCAATTAGTAATCATTGTATGATCAGAATATTCTCCCTCTGTCCCGTGACTTTTGCCACAATATAATCCTGGTGAAAACCAATAAATGGGAGAAAAGTAGGTAAAGAGTGTGATTTATAGGATGTAAGAAAAAAATGCGTGGATGAGATGAAAAAATTAAAGAAAGAGTGTGGACCATAACTAAAAATAGAAGTATAGACCAACAAGGAAAATGAAGGAAAAGCTTTGGGACAAAGGGAGCTGTGATGCATAATAATGAAAAAGCAAATTGGTTTGACCCTTCTAAAGTAATGGAAATTCTTTTTTAACTTATGTTTGCTGTCGATTTTGATAAAGTGGTAACAAAAGATCCTATTTTGGGGTTATAACTAACAAGAATGCTATCTAGTTTTCTGCAAAACGAAGTTATCATTCTCGAGTCCAAGGTCTCAGTGATTGCAATCTCTTAATCTCTTTTGATAAGGGTATGGTTTGACGTCATCCAACAACCCTCCTCAGACCCTGATCATAGCCTTTATGAACGAAATATACCAACTTTGATAATGATGATGATATTTTTCTGATACTAAAAGAATGTTATATTTACAACTTGTGTGATATATTGGATTGCAAATTGTCAATTTCAAGGAGAATAACTTTATAAAAGATAGTGTTAAGGATAGAGGGCTTTTGAAGAATTAGAGTGATAAGAGAGGAATGGGCACAAGTGATAGAGAGTGGAAACTTGAGGGTGTATGTCAAAGTCGAGCTAGAAACAAAATTCAGAAGGGAAGAACTAAAAGAGGGGCAAAGAACATTTGTTTAGTGGTGTCTCATCTTTCACTAGTAGTGTTTCTGAGTTAGCTGTAGATGTTGGATGTTGCCCTGTTGATTTTCCCACTCTGTCAAAAGTTTTGTTCCCTATTTTTTGGGATTTGAATTTATGTCATTGCATAGTGATGACCTTTTTATTGAATGGTGCCTTCTAGTTTGAGCTTGAGGCTTAATGGGTGCATAAAAAATTAATCGGAAATTCCATGTTGTACCCTTAAATTTTCCGCTTTTTCACGTGGTAGATAAACCTTTTTAATCAACGTGGTGACCTTGACCTTCTAATTTTTCCACGTGGTAGAAAAAAGGTAAGTTCTTTGTTAACTTTACGCTATTTTTACCTAATGTAATGACATTTTTTTCAAAAAACAAACGTCGTAATCATCCTAATTGACCACATATTTCGAAATTCAGTCGAAATAAATGCTTAATTTAACCAAAAACTTAAACATTTTTTCTACTACATAGAAAAGTTGAAAGCTTAAGGTTACCACGCGGATTTAGAAAAACATTTGTGAAAAGCCAAAAACTCGGGGTCACCACGTGAAACTTTCCAAAACTGATTGTTTAATGTTTATGAATCATCTTCACTTTTACATACGCACTTAATTATAAGACTGAAAAACTTATCGATCATAGTTAGAAATGTCTAGGAATTTCATGGATCGAGCCTTTAATTTTCCCCATCTGCTTTCAGGTATCGATTGAGTATGGGTTGTGTGAGATGTTGATCAGGGAAGCTATAAGACCTGAATTGGCACCTAAAGATGGTAATTTTGATTTCAATTTGTCTGAGCTTGAAGCCATGCTACCTGTTGGAACTGTAGATCATACTGTTGAAAGAATTTACTCAGAGGTAAGTCTTCCACACCATCTTATTGTATTGCCGTTCCTGTGTTTTGTTGGGAGGTTCTCATCTTAATTTGGTTGTAGATGGGGGAGAATAATCGCCCTTTGTTCTTATTATTCTCATTAGATATGTCAAAACAAATGGTCAGGCAGACGTGTTTTGGGTTGGGTTATTTCCGAGACGACTCATTTTCGGTTTCAGTCGACCTAACGGTATAACATTTTCTTTTAAATAATGACCAATATATAAGTATATTGCTTTAAGGCTTCAACTAAAAATACATAATTTACTAGAAATAAAGTGGCTCTAATCCAAAATGATGACATGGAATTGTAATAGTTGGAATAACGGGTCACAACGGTCGATTTTTGGGTTATGGTTGGTTTTGACCTGATTTTTTCGGTTTTCGGTTTGGGTCTTTTTCGTGATATAAACCACCGATCTTCAGTCATTTTTCAGATCAGATCAGATCAGATCAAAAATTGACATGTCTAATTTTGATGTTCCTAGCAAAGAAGCTAACCAACATTATGAACTTTGATATTGGTTTTCCATTGAAAAAAAAGTTAAGTTTAAATTTGTTTATGCTATAACCAAACACAGCTAAATTATGTGTATGTATAAATTTTATATACACCTCATTTTGTCCTAATGTGTATTATCTGCTTGGTAATATAGATGCCACGGTGGGAAGAGACTGTTTTAGGTTGCAGGAGCAGATATGAGCAAGTCATTCAGGCGCTTGCCGATAAATATCCTACGGAAAACCTGCTGCTAGTTACACATGGTAAGTTTCCTTTCTTTCTTATGAAAACTCCTAAATGGCTTAGTGTTTTAAGGCTACCTTTAGATGTATTCTGGGATATCTAAAGAGCAAACTGTCAGATTAATGGGCGATGTTTTTTTATTTGGAAATAGCTGAATTTTAACAGATTGAAGGGAACAAAATTTCCGAAACTTAAATCTAGGGTTTAGGGGACGAAGTTTTTGAATGTAGGAAGTTTCTCGTTTTTGAAAATGAGATAATTAAAGCTAGGCTACATTTTAGACTCATTTGATCATTTGAATGGCTTGAAGTGAGCAAATAATGATCAAATGAGTGAAATATAGGGGTATTTGGTAAAATGGTTTATTGGGAAATTTTAGTTTATTCTAGCACAAATAGATGATTTGATAATTAAATCGTTAGTGTTGATAAATTAGGTATTAAAGTGACTTGTTATTTTAACAGGTCAAACCTAATATCAATTGGTTTGATTAGACATTCTAATCGACTACTAGCTAAAATAATTTGTTGGACAATTTAGCTTAATTAGGTACAAATAGATAGTATGATCATCCATCCAACCATTTAATACTAGTGTTTGGTAAATTAGTTATTCGAAACAACTTATCGTTATGAATTAGCGCAATTTATAACAAACTGATCAATTAGTAGATAAAATCAACTGATCAAATAAGCCATTCTAATTAGCTATCAACTCAAGTTGCTAAAACACCCCATAGCCTACATTCACAGTGGCACATCGTCTGCATATATCAAAACTATTTAATCATATATTTTAAGATAATTAAGCGCATAAACAAAAATTCGTTTTTATTTACTTATTTACGTAATTGTGCAGGAGAAGGTGTTGGGACTTCCGTTTCAACTTTAAAGAAAGATGCTGTTGTTTATGAAGTAAACTACTGTGCTTATTCTCATGCAAAAAGACACATCGTGTTAGCAGAAAATGGCTCGTTCGATGCTGGAAGTTTTGATTTGGTCACTGCTTCTAATGAGACTGGCATCCACTGGATATTGAACAACACAGCCGATGGTGTATGACCTCTCAATTCAAAATAAACTCGGAAAATTTCTACATTGCTAAAGGCTGGTGTGATTCTTAATAATAGTTTGCAGTCGCGTGCTTTAAGATCCATTCTTTTCTATCAAGAATATGCGTAATGTTTTTAGATTCATATATTTTTTATCATTGGATTGGATGATAAAACATTTGAAAGGAAACGATCAAAGTTGTTGATGCCTCATAGTCATTATTTCTTCGTTTTCCTTCCCCTTCCCTTGCTTGACTAATAGTACACTAACTTAGCTTTAGAGGCGGAGCAAAAAAAAAATTTCTTTAATGGTCTTGTGCATTTTCAAAAATTTATTTTTGTTAATAATTTTGTATCTTTAAACACTTAACATATAAATACATAATTTAAAACCAACACCTATAATTTTTCGTGACCCTGTACGGTCAAACATGTTAAACATGCTTAGAACCTACCCTTCTTAGCTTAGGGTTTCATGCTCTGATTAATAGCAACATATCAAGGAAACTAGATGATGGGGCATATGCATATGTTAGAGGCAAATACTACTATACAACATCTGAAATCAGAACAGATAACACAAAATTTGGAACAAAAAACATACTATCTCATAATTTTCCCTTTTAGCTGAGCCATGCCTAAATTTAACTTAGAAAATCAGAAATATTTGAATGGAAATTAACCTTTAAAAGACGTTAGTATGTTACTGAGCGATGCTCCTTTCTTCCGTTTCTTTGTTGGTTTTGACCTCATATAGAATTTCAAAGGAGTTGTATCTTCACAGAAATTGACATTCTCATCAACTTTGTCTGAAGACGGATCTCGGGACTTGATGGAAGGAGGGAATACGATAGATAAAGGCTCTTCCACCATGTCTACGCCATTAACTCGATCAGAGAACTCGCCATCTTTCAAAGAGTCGTTCTCATTTATAGCACAGGAATCGGCTAATAAACCAGAAGGCAAGACCGGGTCAATCTCCATCCCATCATGGACATCCCTCACATTACAAAACCCTAGTTCACGAGCCTCGTGGTTTCGCAACTTATTATTAACATCGCTTAGATGCCCACTGATCCATCTCTCATCTCCGTTTAACTCTGAAAAAGAGTTTATTTGTGTCGTTAGAGATGCTGCGAGGGAAACGGCGTAATCACGAATCAACGAATCGTGGGGTGTGCAGCAAAGAATTTTCATCAATACTTGTTTGTACTGGTATAAACTAAGAGAAGCTTTAAAAGATTCTCTTCTGTGTAATACCCACTTAACCTTACAGATATGATCACACAAACTTCCCTTTTCCGATAGCTTACAATCACAAAGTGCAAATTCAGAACCAGGGTTCGATATCAAATAGAAAATGTCCCGATCTTGTTGATCTATGACTTTGGCTTGTTCCCCTTCAAAAATAACATCAGAATCGGGAATTTCCAATGAACTACGCCAAGAAGTTAACCCATCCAACCACTCATCTCTCTGGTATCGATCAAAATCATGCTTCTCGGGAAACTCATCAAGCCAAAAGTAAGAGTGAACTTTAGTGGTCAACTTGTTTACCAACCAATCAACACGATGATATACACTCGGATCGCTTTCATTTAGTACTCTCACATTCATCTGTCGATGATAAAATTCAAGCATTGCACTCATCTCCTGGCTGGCAAGAGGAAGAGTTTGTAAACTACTAACCCAAAACCCTGCAATTGCAAAACTATTTGCCATTACAACAAGGGTAGAAATAATTACAACAGGGAAAGGAGAAAAAGTTCAGAGTTGGATTTCAACACTCGTAACAAAACAAATATACTATACAATCGGTAACTTAACAAAACCTCATGCTCCTTTCACGTTATCGAAAGAACAGAAAAAAAGCAAATCAATCACAGGATATAAACGCTATACAGGACATAAATGAAAAAATTACCAACAATTTAACCTTTTTACTAATTTCTTATAATAATCCCAACTTTTGATTAAACATGAATAATCCCAACTATATGAGGTGTTTGTTAAAAATGCACCAAGGTAACGTCTTGCCTATACAACAAGTCATTTTGCATAAAAAATAAAAAGTAAATACAAAATTAAATTATAAAAAATTGAAAATAAAAAAAAATAAAAAATGAAATCATGTAAAATTAGTTTTTGATTTTAACTTCTGATTTTTAATATTTTTGATTTTTTTATTTTATTTTTCTTTTTTTTTAGCAATTAACCTCTAAAAACCGGTCATCATTTGGGCAACAATGTTCATGGGTAAGTGACCTTAAAGTTAGGATTATTCAAAGTTAATCAAAAGTTGAGATTATTATAGTAGAAAAAATCAATAAAAGATTGGATTATTCTAGGTAATTTTTCCGACATAAAATATGTTTTTCAAAACAATTGAAAGAAAGACAGGAGCTTCGTAAAGAATCTCAAAGTGGTTCACAACTGACCTATTCTTGGGTACCACACAGCTTTAAAGTACTCCACAAACTCAGAGTTATCTATAAAATTATCCATGAAATCATCAAACAATGTTGCATTTCCGTGTCCAGTACAGATCTCTGAAACAATTTGCCCCAACTGTTTTGACATTTGGATTCGTTTTTCTGTTTGAGAACATCGTTCCATTAAAGCTTTATGCCACGCATGACGGACTCGCCACGTTGATATCAGCACAGAGCACTCAAAAACATCCCTACGAAATATACTATATATAAGCAAGTCGAACATTTCATTGTGACATCTGATATGAAGAACGATTTACCCTCAGCGATTTATAATGCTTGCATTATGTCAAATGCTGAAAATCCCCCGCCCAATTGGCCCATCCCCACCTCAAAAAAATACTACCTCCAATTTAACCCATTAGTCCCATTTAGTTTTTTACACTTACCGAGGCAACACTTTAACCCTTAATATCTCCAATTATTTTTAATTAGAAATAATAAAAAGTTTATATTAATAATCCTTGTATTGAGATGAATCAAACAAGATCCCACACTGTTTTAATTTTAGATGGACATGAAAGATGAATCAAATAAAAATAATAAAAAATAAGAGCAATAAGTGAACAGTGACAAAAAATAATAAAAAGTTTATATTAATAATCCTTGTATTTAGATGAATCAAATAAAAAATAAGAGCAATAAGTTAACAGTGACAAAAAATAAATGAGACTAATGGGTAGAATAGGAGAGACTAGGGAGTATCATCTTAAGAAAAAAGAATGCTAATTTCATGAATCAAAAGAACAAGAAGGTGAGTATAATCACTTAAATGTAAATCTAACTTTCATGTTATGGCAGAAATTTTGGGAAGATGGCATCATAAGATGCAAAATAAGACAAGAACATGTACATCACAAGTTCTTAGTTGACAAAAGAAACATACCGGATAGCCCTAACGTCAGATAAAGGATCATCTACAACAAAGCCAGCCAAATTCCATGAAGGAACCTTAGTCAAAACCCTGTTGTGAAGAGCCCTCATCCATTTATATGTATCCCTGCTCGAAAACCTCGGAGAAATCACCCAAGCGACAGGAATAGCCTTGTTCACCGAATTGAACACAAGAAGGCTGTGGACCGGATACTACATAAACAACAGAGTCACTAGAAGGACAACTACAATCAGTTTTAAAATTTTACGTAGATACAATGAAATGGACATGAAAGATGAAACATGACCAAGTAATATAGAAAACCAAACCTTCATTTTGTTTGTTCCAAATCTTGAGTCAGAAGCTAAAAGACCACCATTACCGAATCGGATCATTTGCAGCAACTGCCATTCCGTTTGAATTCCGATTGTTAATGGATCAGACTCAGAGAAGTCCTGATAAAAGAAAATGTGAGTTCGATGATCTTCCACCCACAGTCTTAGGCTAACATCATCATCAATATCTAGCTCATATTTAGATCGTCGTATTCTTTTCTCCTGTCTTCTCACGTATCTATGTGTTAGAAGGTCATCGCGATTAACAGGGCCCCCTTGTTTCTCTACTGTTTCATTGTGTCTCTGCATAATGGCTTCAACAGGTACACCAACATATAACAAAGAGTGAACGCGTAGACGAAGATCCTCAGATATGAATGGAGCATACATAGCACGAGTTCCGGCAGCTTTCTTGTCTTGTGGACCATGACAGGGTAATCCCTTTTTGTCAATATGTTTATCCTGATTATATATAATAAGCGCAACAGAAGGACGAGCGATGAGGCGTTTCACAATGAAATGACAAGTGCAACCCCTTTTGGTATTAGGGCGTCCAGCAGATGTTTTCTTTGAAATATAAGTGTTTCTACTTGGCCGTACAACCCCCCCTTTTCTACGATCGTCTGGGCCAAAGGAACACCAATACCTAAAGATCAAAATAAATACCAAAACAATCAAACATGGGTGTTTTTTGCTAGGGGGAGGGCAGCAATATTCGAACTCAAGACCTTGCCCGGAGAAGTGTTACATAATCAACTAAAACAAGACCTGATTCTTAGATCAATCATATAAATCAAGGGTAAGTTCCAAAATGCTAAAATCCTCTTCAATGGAATTAGAATTATATTGATCAAGCCTTGGCAAGCAACATACTATTAATTTCTCAAGAAATGAAGAAAACCCAACCCACACAAAGAACTAGAAAGCCGAAACTTACAATATATATTCAAGAACACCATCGACTTTCACTTTGTGCGATGCCTTTGCAGGACGATGCCTCCTTGCCTCAACGTGAAATCCAGTAGGGCAGTCTTTGTTTGCGGATTCACCTCTGATAAAATCATCAACCCTCGCAAATGGAATAAGAGCAATTCTATCTACTTTGTCTCTGAATCCTTCAATCTTCGACCAAACTAAATCAGCAGCACTGAAATCCGAGGTCGAAGGACTCTGCACAGGGAGTGATAAGATGGCATCCCATCTAGCCATCTGCCACAATTACACTACAAATCAGACAATTTCACCTAAAAAGAAAACCCAATATTCTCAAAAGCTAAAACCATCCAATAACCCAACTAATCAACAAGTAAATGAAATGCATTATAACAAGGCAAAATTATGTAGGGTAAGCGTTCATTTTTTCTCTCTTGATGAGTATAAACTTCACATACTCTACTACTACTAACTAACTACTATTAAGTACTAACTACTCTAAATTAACAAACCAAAAAATTCCATCAACAGTTTTCCAACCACAAACCTTTTTAACAAAATCAATTCATCCAAAATCATCATACCCGGTATATCACGCTCACATAAGCTATGATCAAGGTAACGACAACAGACCATACCCACAACATTTCATCCAAAATACAATACTCAAAAGAACACTATGCATTGATGAGTATAAACTTGACATACTCTACTACTAAAAACTAACCACTACTAAGTACTAAGTACTAAGTACTAACTATCCCAAATTAACAAACCACAAAATTCTATCAACAGTTCTCCAACCACAAACTTTTTAACAAAATCAATTCATCCAAAATCATCAAAGCCGGTATATCTCACTCATATAAGCTATGATCAGGGTCACGACAACAGACCATATCCACAGCATTTCATCCAAAATACAATACTCAAAAGAACACTATGAAAAACTACTCAAAAGCATATGATATAAACTAAATGCTCACAAGTTTCCCTCTAATCATCAAAAAGATAAAGTGAACCCAAACACCTTATACTTATAACCCATTATCCTTTCTATTGACACACGCAAAAATCCACCATTTCAGTAGTTTAGCATCCCATCATCCTAACTCTTGACGAAAAACAGAATTTGCATACTGTAATACAAAGATACTACTATTAATCAACAAAAAAACTTCAAAAATCCCTCTTTTGCCTTGATACTTGAGTTGATTCAACAGATTTTCCGAAGTCAAATAAACCCTAATAATTCACACGGACTCAATTAAAGAATACAATAATATCAATCATAGTTTTCATTTTACACCCAATATATTCGAACAAAGACTAGGAAATTTAATTTATTGACAAAGTCACACATATAATTTACCAACTCAAGTAACAAAAGGCTAATATTCTTAAACCCTTAAGTATAAATAAATGATTAGAGGGTTAAATTTGAATATAAATAAATTCATTTAAAGGGGATTATTAAACTTGAAAACTTCAATCAAGTGTTTGCAAAGTAATTAGAAAGTTTGCTGCAAATCATACCTGGAAAATAACAGGATAATTGAAAGCGAAGATGATAGAAATTTTGAAACAGATTAATTTTTTTTCATTGTTTGTGATTTTTTACAGAGAACAAAATTCAGAAAAAAGGGTTTTGATTACAGGGAGTTTGCTGCAGATGGAAAAGCATCACCCTTCACGCTGTCAAAGAGTATAAAGAAAGGGGATGGTTTGTTTAGGTTTAGGCCTCAACTCAACCTTCAAAAACTGGAGCCTATTTCATTTTCTCCTCCTTTCAATAAAAGATTATTCAATACACGTGCGAAATTGATTTGATGGCTCGATATTAATTATTGTTAATGTTATATATGTTTAAATTAAATTTATTTTGTATTAATGATGAATTATATATACTTAATTGTTTGTACAAGACATAAGTCTTACTTTAGTATGTAAAAAAATTTACAGTTTTTAATCAATTAATGTTTGTCGTGCTTTATGTTTATCAAGTGAGGTCGGAGAGTCTTGGCATGTGAAATGATCGTTGTGCTTAGTTTACATATTTAACCATATATCGTCTACCTTCATCGTTTTATATAGATGAAGTTAGATTATTTTTAAATTAGAATTCACTTTTTTTATTATGAGTTAATATTTTCGAGTAAAAAACAAATAATTAGATCATAAGTTCATAACACATCGTCTTAAGGATAATATTTTTTAGAATAATAAAAAATATATAATGTTTGTTGATAATTTCTAATTACAAAAAATATATTCAAAAACAAAAACTCTGTTAATTAAAGTTGGGCTTCAACTCTATCTTTGTACAACTATGAATTGTGAGACCAACTCATATAATTAGCTCATTTATTAAATCGATCATATAAAAATTATGAGTAATCATCTGAAAACTAAAAAAAGGTAATCATTTAAAATTATAAGTGATCATTTTAACGCAATAAGTGTACATTGAACTCACCCGATAAAAATGCTCACACCGTAAGACTTTCATTTGAGAATTTGTGATCTTTGTGTTACTAATTTGCCACCTTATTTTGCTACATTTGAATATTTTGTGAAGTGTTACACTTGATTAATTATTAACGAAAAAATAAAACATAAAATAAATAAATGTAAAAAAAGTTTGGATAAGATGTAGAAAGAGATTCGGTATCTAAATGAGATAATGAAAGATATGAATTCACGTCTACAAAAGTAGCAAAAATAGTGAGACGAAAATGTGGATTCACGTTGAGGTTGTTTCGAAGTACACTAAGGAAAAAAAGGATCATGAAAGAACGACTCATGATACGAAAAACATGTAGTATACAAACTCCATATAAGATGGACCAAAATGAAGTGTCCGAGGAATATGCTTATATTCGGTTCTAACCAAGACCTGAGAAGACGAGCACATTGTAAATTGAAAACCAATTTGAAAAATATGCACAAACCTGAAACATCACACTAGCTGACTTGACTACAAATACGAGTCGGGCTCCAGGCTCCAGCACGAGCTGGGGCCTAGGAATACTACTAATATCCCTATCTATACAACAAGCACACCAAATACTCTTGCCATAAGGTTAGTTACTTGAATTTTCCTTGAGCTGAAAGTCTCATCATGCGATATGGCCATAGCAGTCAACCGTCAGAAGCATACCGAGTAAAGCTATATTTTCTCACTTAATGTTGAATAACTGGCTATAACAAGATATATAAAGAATAAGACAAGGACACATCCGAGAATAACTGTCAAGTTTCACTTCTTAGGACCCGCTCCTAAAGTTGTTCTGTTCTGCTACTTGTTATTGAGTGCTGCGTGTTAATCCGCCTCGTCCAGCAGTCCTGCATAGACAACAGAAATGGGTCCAAATCAAATTTAGAGATTAATTCGTCTACTTCTAGGTTTTAAACAATTTTGTCTTGACCAGTGTCATGCGATTTGCCAGAGAACAGAAAAAAAAAAAAAAGCAAATTATGGTTGTTTTTGAGCTATTTATGAGTCTTTTTGGCAAATTACATGTTCGAAAAGCAAATTAGTTGGTGAATTCTGTTATAATGGTCATGACCAAAAGAGGAAGCAAAAGGGGAAGCTACAAAGATTAGGATTTTGCATATTCTGCATTTTCAAATTTTGGCCCACTCACAAACCTTCTCCCTAGCTGATCAAATTGTATGTCAAAATAGTTATGTGATGTCAAATCCAAAATAGGTATTCCTTTCGCTAGCATACCGATGTATATTAATTCAGGCACCATACAGGAGATAGAAATGATGAGAATCGGCTAGCACAAAAGTCTTTCCAGTTTGCACCTCTTACCCCAAATCTCCTTGTTTTATTGTAACCCCAAAAATTTAAAAATATTCCAAAGTTTAAGTTTTCTACTGAATTTGAGGGTCGGCTACCTTTTTCAGTGCTATTCACCAAATCGACCAAATTAGCTGCAATGAAAGAAGTTTTGGATTTCGGGATAGTGTCACTTATGCACTATTTGACAATTTTATTACTCATTCATAGAAAATTCCAACACGTCGTAGTCAACCACCTCTCATCTAAGTCCCCTCAATACGTTGTGGTATGGTATTCATGACCCATGATCGAATCGCGTCCACATCATTTACCTTTATGGCTCTCTTTGACGCATGAATAAAATGAAATATAGCTAACATTTTCTATTCCCAAACAGGCGTTTAAATGAAATAGGACTCATACATAGCTTTTAAACAATAAGAGAATCACTTATCTATTCAATAACCAATACCATAATGCAAGAAAAGAGTAAATGAATCAAACACTTACCTTCCAGCAAGCAACTGGGAACTGGCCATAGGACCCTTCACATTACCAAAGCGTTTGGACCTGCTTTCTTGCTCCTTTTCTAAGCGCATTGCAGCAACCTCCTTCTCCATAGCTGCTACTTCCCTTCGCATTTTTTTAGCCTCAACTTCCATTGCTTTTGTTAGGGTCTCGACTTTCTTTGCCAGCATCTAAATAAAAAATATATATTAAACCAATATGAAAAAGATAGAATGAGTAGGCGAAAAATAAAAGCATGCAAAATGATAACCTCAATGGCATCATCCTTGTCTTTAAGGCTTTGATCTTTTTCAAGACCCGCCTTTCTGAGTGCAATCACTTCCTTTTGTAGCAAGTCATACAATACACCAGAGACACTATCCTCCTTAACGGTTGTTTGTGTATCATTCAGCTTCTCATCAGAATTTTCTTTGCAGGCACTTTGAGCCTCGCAATCCTTGGGTCCCTCGGAAGGTGGATTTACAGCATAATTTGTGCTGCTTCCATTCAACATGATTTTACCTCTATCTAATGACCTTGTACCACCGTCAAACGATTTTGAGACCCCTTTTGCATGTCTTAACATCATACTAGCACCAGACGTTATAGAAGATCTTGATTGAAGAGTTGGTAATCTCTTCGGTAGAAAGCCATTAGCTTTGGACATGGTATCTGCTCCTCCAAGCGATTGACGACGCCCGTTACTAATACTTCTTCCCTCGGGTGTAGAACGGTTGCTACTAGTTGGAGTTCCTCTCAGACTCTCCTCTAAAACCCTGAGACGCAACTGAAATTTGTCCTGCAAGACAACAATATCTTAACTTTACCTTTATAGAGTAAGTATGGCATTAGAAAACAACCTTTTGCAAAGAAATCATCTTACTTTCAATTGAGCTTCAGATTTTGCAGCTCGCTCTGCAATAGCTAGTTTATCACGAAGTTGCTGCATTTCTCCCTGCACAAGATGTTCGGCTTAACTACAAACTTTTCAACCACAATGCATCATTTTTTTCTTGATTCACCTTAATTTTTGTAGAAGTGTGTCGTGTACAGATGTGCTCTTGCATGCATGTACCATCTTGATCAATGGCCAAGTGGCTGTAATGACCTGGAGTAAGTGTTACCTAATTGGCTACATACTTCAAATAAGTTCATAATTTTCCCAAAATAACCTAAAATAGCCTAAGTTTGCTTGATTCAATTCGCCGCGTGTAGGGGTATAAAATACTGGATGACAGTGACACTAACTAGATTCATGTAAAACCATCTCATAGACTTACGAATAGAAATTGCAAACTAACCTGTAAAGTCCGCCGCTCCTCAAGCCACTGCTTTACAGGCATCACCTTGTCATTAGAATCTTTCCATTCATTTGCTACAACTGTAGCCACTCTATTAGCAGATACCCTGGCACGAGCTAGCTCTCTGTCCAGAGTTTTCCTTTCTTCCTGCAGATCAGCACAAAGAATGTAGGTCATAAATGCTCATTTCTTACAAAACTAAGCCTTTTCAGAGGGAGAACGATGCACAATTTTCCACTTTTCAAACAGAAAAACTAAAAATTACATTCATTTCTTGCATTTTCCGCTGGTAATCCCTCACTGCATTAGCAGCGGCACCACCAGCAAGAACAGCCTCCTCTAATTCCCGTACAGTTTGAGTCAGTTTTTCCACTTCTGAAACCTTCTGTCGATGCATTTTGTCCAATATTTTATTTTCTTCCTGATAAACACAAGCATTTGACGCGTCAGTCCATTCTAACTATAACTCATTGAACTCCGACTGCCAGAATGGAAAAAAAAAAGAAGGATTTTAATTAATGTGCATCATGCATGACCCTTGCAAAGATACCTGACAAATTTCTATCTGTTTCATCAATTCCTGGTTTTTGTTCTGGAGATCATCCACCATGGAAGCCTTAGCAAGGGCAGATTGAACTGTCCTCTCTGCGTCCAATAAAGCAGCTTCTTTAGATTTAGTGAGACGATCTAAAGCTTTGTTATCATCCTGCAGCTTCCCAATCTGCAGAGATAGATGAGTAAGAAATAAGGTTGTATGAAGACTACAATCAATCATTTAAAAGTGATGAAAAGCTACACTTTTTACCTCTTGTCGAGCAAGTTTAAGTTCAGCTTCTAAAGGTGCAAGAATGGCTTCAATAGGAGGCATGTCATCGTCCTTTTGAGCAGCATGAACTCTTCTAAGGGTAGCTTCTGCTGCAAATTGAGCAGCCATGGAAGCCTTTTTCTCTTCATTGATTTTCTTGATCTCTAGATTCTGAAAGCAGTTAGCTGTTTTTAGCTTGATATGTATAGATAAAATTATAAAACAATTTACAATGTAAGAGATTCAAAGAGTACCTTGCTTTCTAACAGATTTTCAGTTAGTTTAAGCTTTTCATCCATCTTAGCCAGCTCGTCCGTGAGCTGATTTTCTCAAGACGACAGAGACAAGAGAGTCAGCTTCACTTTAACGCAGAAAATGGATAACATATAAGATAAATAAAGTAATCAAATTGAAGTGATAATCCTTCCAGGAGAGGCACAATAAAATTGATAAGAACATGTCACACAAGGGAGACAAATCACATTCAAAGCTTAATACTTATTATTTTTTTATTTAGTCCCCGACCCTAGAAAGTAGAAACTGAAGTACCCTAAAAGAATTCAATTTTTATACATGGGTTAAAAAGTCCATCTAATACTAATATGAGAATATGGGCTACTTATTTGAGGTCGTTTCATCAAGAGACGGTATTAGCTTGAGTTTGATTTTACGAGTTTTATATTGACTTGGTTGTCTAATACTATGTAACAGATGTAAGGTATCATCCAGTTTTGATAACCATAAAACTCTTGAGCATTGTATGTCCAAGCAAGAAAACACATTCCGCAGAATTTTGTAAAACAAGGTTGATTCACATCATGGCACCTGGAAGTCCTAACAAAGACTAAGGAGTAAGAATATCTCAAGCATTAACATCGTTTACCACTCCATCATTCTACAACCACAGTTTATGCGGTTTAGTCTTAAAAGTGAAGTACAACACGTATTGGCTTTATTAGCACAATGTCACAATTCAAGTACTTGCAATCAACATCCTATAAGATTACAAATATGACAAGTTAAAGCCTCACAATTCGGTCCCTCTCTCACTTGCCATAATAATTCTATTCTCTTACCAATACTTCCTCAATACCATAAAATTTGCTATTAATCCGTCCCGAAAAATTTGCTACATTTTATTTTTGGTAATGACGCACACTCTTTAATTCTCATCCACACATTTAACTTAGAAAAATTGATCATTAAGACCGTCTCATCATGAGACGGCTTAATATGGGTTGACCTAATATTTAATTTCTAAAATAAACTGAAAAAAAAAATAATTTTTCATTTACTTAATTAATTTTTGCAAAAAAATAAAATTAAATGGGCTGCTTGTATGGACCCGTCCCACGGTGAGACGGTCTTATACAAGATGCGCCGTTTAACAAATGTTTTTATCTCATCCAAATAATCCTCCCAACTTAACAAGAAGTACAACTCTTTTCCCCCAACCCTTACATTCAATCTGTACTTCTAGCAATTCTTTTGCAACAGAGGGAGTATAATGCAGCAGATTTGTTGTTTTCTAATAAGATACAATGCATTAGGTCTAACATAATAATATGTGAATGTCCAAAATCAATCCTTATTCACATTCTATAACTCTCACCAATACAACACACTTATAACTTAAAAGTATAGTTTATCACGAAGGGTCAATCGAAGTCCTTGTTACAAGAGTGTTTGAAGGTGTGCGAGGTGATCGACCGCACAGGGCCCATCTTTCACCCATATATGAAAAAGTTAATAAAAAGATATGTTAAGTTTATTAATAAAATAAATATATTTAAAATAAAAGTTTCGCACGGGAGCCAGGAGTAGGGTTTCGTACAAACCCCACCTAGATGAGAGCCACCTATGACATTGGGTAAGGTTGCGTACAATAGACCTCCTAACCCCACCTATGTGAGAGCCATTGGGTAATGGAATGTTATGAAATAGAAATATTGTTTTAGCAAAGAGATCTCACAGAAAATGCATCACAATTAAACAACCAAAAATTACTAAATATAGTAGATTTGCAAAGATAATACTCCATTAAAATTTGCAAATTAGGAATACTAAAATCAACAATATTTAATAAAGAAAAAAAAATCTAAACCTCTTCAACAGCTTTCTCTCTCAAACGTTCAGACAACTTCAATGCTCTGATCTCAGCTTGAGCTTCAGCAAGTTCTCGTTCCTTATCTGCGAATCAGAAGAAACCCCATTTTCAAACGTGAAAAACCCAAAACAAAAAAGGCAAAATAAAGTCATAAAAATGAAGATTATAACCTCTGACTTCATTTTCAAGCCGATTAAGCTCAACCTTAACCGGATCCGACCCATGAAGGAGATTTAAGAAATCATCAGCATCAAGACTAGGACGACGAGAGGGGCGTCTACGAGATGAAGATTTGCTTTCTTTGAAAGATCCAGAAACAACAAGTGGTGGTGGTGGATTTGGGTTTGTAGCGGATGAAAATGTGGTAATAGATTCATTGTTATTTGAAGAAACACAACTAGTTTCAAGTTCATTACTAGGGTCAGCCATTGTTGGGAAATGGGGAAAAATCCCCTTAAATCTGAGATCAAATCAAAACCCAGAATTTGGTCAAGATTGAAGAAGATGAAAATGAAGATCTGTGTAAAAGGGTAATGCAGCTAAGGATTTGAAAATGGATGAAGATGAAATCTGGGTATTGATTAAAAAAATTGATTTGGATTTGGGAACTGGGAATTGGGAATTGGGAATTGGGATAGAAAAGTGGGATTGGGACAGTAATAGTAGAAGTAAGAAATTAGCAGAGTGGGGAGGGAGAGATAGATAGATAGAGACAAGGGAAAGTGAATGAGAAAAAAGAATTAATTAAGGAGGGGAGCTGTTACTTGTTACTACTTACTACTCAGCTGGGATGCTTTGCTGTTTAACTGACATTAGATTGGACCCCATTGAATTAGTGATTAGAAAAGATAGTGTAGATTTGAAAAAAAAAAGAAAATTTTTTTGAATTTGAGGATAGATTAGAAATTTCACAGGTGAGGCATTGATATTTTCTGTAAGTAGTGAGTATTAAATTTTATAACTGTTTATAAGAGTGAAAAAGAAAATTTATAATCAGTTGGATGAGGTTTAGGAAAATTTAGTAATAATGAGCATATAGAATTTTTGAAAATGTTAGAAACATCTTAGTTTATAAAATTTAATTTCACATAAGTGCAAGTATATTTTGGCAATATCTTATGTGGTTAGGATAGATCATAGATGCCTCCAACATCGAGATGTCTCAAAACAAGTTTCGTTCATAACTAAGTGAAGAGAAAGTTTTGCAAGTTCATCTTAAATCTCAATGTTTTATTGTGGCAGTGAATTTATAATTTAAGTTCATTTTAGCTCTCAATTCTACCATTTTCCTTTTGACACGCACAAAAGAAAATTAACGCTATAAAAAGTCATATCAACTAATACAGCAATAAGTGATGAATGAACTGGTTATACAATGGGATTTCACCAACAAATTGATGAGCTTTGAGATTCAAACTCATCTGCCAAAGTATCATTTTTTTTTCTTTTGATGTGCTAAATACCTTATAAAATGCTTATTTACTTGCGCATTTCTAAATGGCTCCTCTCATCCAATATCACTTTCATTCATAAACCTTATAATCCCACCATGTGGGTTAAAAATGATGCAAAAGATTCAGGAGTGATAAATTCATATCATGAATCTTATCAACTTTTCTTATTTTCTTCGTTCACATTTATAAAAAGATAATATTTAAACCCATCTATAGAAAATGAAAATGCTCAAAAAACCCCTCAACCACTAAATATGGTGCTCAGATTCACTTCTTTCAAAGCTTGCAAGAATATGAACAAATTTTTGAAGACTTTTCTCAATAACTAAACACCTTAACAAATGCATTTTGCTTTGCTATCAATGCCCCTTTGTAGGTTATTGTGTAATGATATTTTTCCTTGATCAACTCAACTATAGCAAATATACAAAATAGAAAGCAAAATGTCGATGATCAATGAGATGTTCTCACGGTGTTAGAATAAGCGGAAGTTTGCACTTGTTTACAATAAGATGCTCACACACCTTCGGTGAAACCCAAGAGCTTACCTAAAAATGCACGCAATAAACTAGATTGGATTAGCTAGGTTGGGTCTTTATGAAGTTAACATTATAACTTATTTAATATATACAAACTTAAAACCAATAAAGGGGAAAATTTTCACTTTTAATCATTTTTGATTGAGGTGTTTTGAAAATTAATTATTGTGTTGCTTATTTATAAGAGAAAAAGTGAATCAATAAGGCAAAACTCAATAGAGAAAGTGACCCAAAACATTTTTTTCATACTGACTTAAAATCTAATTCCAAATTAAAAGTCATTTACCAAATAAGTTTTTTCGTCATTTAACCAACCAATAAACCAAAAGCCAAACACCAGGCAAAATATATAACCATATACCAAACGGGATAGCTAGGTTGTATGGTTATGAGTTGCTTGTGAGTCGTGAGGTTGCTTATCAATAGACAACTGATCAACAAAACACGACTTGCGATTATTATATTGATTAAAGACAATCATTTCAAACTTGTGCATAGTCTAGAAAGCCTTGTATTTCCATCTTGTAATAGATTAAAAACTTCCAAGTAAACTTGACAAATTGGTAAGAATAGAAGAATCATAGCTTTAGTAATGACAATATACAAATGCTACACATCTACTAAGCTTGTGTGATAAACTCCACGGAACACACCGGTAACTACCATCGGGGCTATTCAATGGTGTCGTCTCCTTTAGCCTCGTGTTGTCGCTCTTCCGCAGCTAATTCTGCTACATTTCGCAAATGGAAAGACACTCGCCAATATAAGAAATGATTATGACTATAATACCTACAATTCCGGAGAGATTTGGGGCACCATGATGTAAGACAACGAAGGAAGAATCATCTTTTCGTCTTCGCTTACCTAAGATTGGTGGGGATGCATATGCGGTTGAAACATACAAGATGGTGTTTTTTTGGCCTCCTTCCCATAAAAGTGTATCAATTTCTCGATATACTACAGTCAAATGTATCATGGCGATCTCATAGAATCTTGCCGTCTAAGGGGTATACCCTCGGAGTCCTCGAATCCATTTTCCCCTATGTGCTTACCCAGCTTCACAGGCAAACAACTAGATAAACCTGCAGCATACCGACAATTAAGAAAGTAAATAACATACTTTGATCTTACATAATACGTACGAAAGAGGAATGGGGAAAACCTTTAAGAGCACATCATTTGTAAAGACGAATGTTCCCGGTTTGATGGAATGCAGACACAAAAACATAAATGCCTAACTTATAGCACACCAAGAAAAAAGAAAAATCGAAAGCCGTTCATTTAACTCTTTTTCCTCGTCCTTGACGTCTCATGAACAGAATACATAGCAAAGTAACTCTAATGGAAGGAAATGTATCCCATTTCCAAACTTTGGCATTTCAAAAATGTAATAAAACTCGGGGAGTAATATTTTCTTTATATGACCAGAAACTTTTTTTTTCCTCTGAAGGTTCTTAAAGTCACAAAATTGCATTTTCTTTCTATAATTTCTTTGAATATATTCTGTTTAATGTGAACAAAGCAATTTCAATTTCTAGGCAATAAAGATTTTTGCTCTAATCTTTGCATTTTTATGTTTTATAACTACAAGAAAATCCCCCTCAAAGCTAGAAAATACAAGTTTAGGGGGCCGGGAAAATATGAAGCAATACAACAATATACTCCCTCCGTTCCACTCAGCTTGCCTCAATTACTATTCTGAGTGGTCCCACTCATTTTGCATCGTTTCCTTGTTTGGAAATGGACCCTAGTACATTTTTTTAATCTCATCCACACAATTCAGCTCTCCTTTAACATCATCCACGCAATTCACATATATTTATTCTAAGTTTGACTTACTTTACGAACTACTCCCTTTGTCCTATTGAATTTGCAGCATTTGCCATTTTGGTCCGCCCCACTTAATTTGCATCATTTCTATTTTTGGATAATAGTCCACCACTTCCTTTTAATCTCATCCATACATTTAAACTCTCTTCAAGTTTTAATTTATTGGAGTGACAGAAAGAAGTAGTTGATTCTATCCGGGCAACTTTTATACCAGGCCACAGATATTATTGCAGGACATTAGTCCATCTGTCCATGAGTATTTTAAGTTTATTTGTTGACTTGTTAAACTCCACTTGACTATTTTCATCAAATAATTATTTTGGCATCAAATATTTTGTGTTTCACACAGGGTGTCATCATCAAAGTATCGGAGCAATGTGTCCCATTCAAGTAATTCTAGAAATTTGCAAGTCCAAGGACAAGTTCACGAGTGTTTTGATGGGAGACATAATGGGAAATCACTTGGGCATTTAGCACACCACATAACAACAAAAGTTTAAAGATTTGGAGCAGTGTTGTTTGCCAGATGTTTGAAGCTTCTATTTCAACTATTGGTCAAAACACAGCAAGGAAAATATTGTACTAAGGTATTAGGGGTGTGCGGTTTATTTTATTTTTTGATTTTATTCATCACCACCTCGTTCAATAACTTTCAGCATTCATATTTTTTGATGTCCCTTGTTCCGATGGGCCAAAGAATTATAACTCTTTGGTTTTGGAATATAATAGAGTATAGTAAAATGACTCATTAAATCATGTGCACTTCTCATTTATGTAAAGGTTCACATGATTGTTTCTACCAAGGGTCAATTGGAAACAACCTTTTTGTTAGCATTATCACTAATAAGGGTAATGTTGCGTACATCTAACCCTCGAACCCCACCCTAGGTGGGAGGTGGGGTAATAAAGTGTTGTTGTATTAGGAGTCTAATTAGCATGTCATGTATGCAACTTCTTTGAAGTATTTCGGTTTACCCTAGAATACACATTTTGCGTATTCTGCCTCTATCTCAGGCAAGGCAATAAACATTGATCTAAAGCATTGAATTGAGACAAGATTAATATCTTACGCCACACATGAGCAAATATGATGTTTTTTAATTATTATTTGAAAACAAAAACATTCAATTACCCAAATGCTTTTAGGGGGCTCCCACCTAACTAGGGTATAAGGGGTCGGATGTATAGAAGTGCAAATAATTTAACGAGTCGTTTTACTATGGTCTATTATGATGCAGAACCAAAGAACTATAATGTTAAAAAATGAAAAGTAACTATGTCAATATTTTGATTTAAAAATCTTATGTAAGGGTTGAAGAAGGTTATAGAGTGTGGTTTACAGTTGCAAAGGCCCTTACAATATAGATAAAATACCATGGAAAGGAGGAAGTAATACTAACCCTGATTATGATATAAGAAAAATGGCTCCGCCAAATGGGTGTGCTGTTCTTTTTCTAGCTAAATGTTGTCATGTTAAACTGTTTGGTTGGGTATCTAAGAAAGGAACGAAGCTTTGTCATGGGTTTTTTCTGAATTTTTGAAATTTTAAGGTATTTCAAAGTTGTAAATATTTAATTGCCGTCATTTTATCATATGTTAAGCAATACTTCGAAAACTTTTGTGTTTTTGATGGATCAAGTGATTTATCTATAGAATAATGGAGTTTAGCAACTGCAATTCCCAGATTCAGGTATATGATAAGTATGCAAAGGTTTTTTGATCATCACCAGAAGCGACGCGCCACATAGCCCATATGTGGAGTCAAATGCACAAGGGACTTACAATTCACTTGACGTGTAGTGTTAAGTATGTGATGGCCGCTAGGTCAATGCCCGAAAGCAGCGCATGTTCCCCAAATTTGGTGTCAAATGCGCAAAGTGAAAGAAATCTGTGGATGCCATCTTGAATCAATTTAACGCCTCAATCATAGAGCATCAGAAAAAAGAAACAACAACATCGCACTACCCCAGCACCGCTAAGTTGCTCCGGCAGTCCAGCCTAAGAGAGGTCAAAGACTCAAAGCAGATACCCAGATTATGTAATAGCGGACGCCGGACATAGAATAAACTAGAAAACGTTTTGATCAAAAAAAATTGTAAAAATTAGAAAGCACAGAAAGTAAATAACAGATCAAGAATAAAGACAACAACCAGCGGAAAGGAGATTCAAATAAGTTTAGCTATACAGAATTGGTAAGGGGAGCATACCATCAGATAAGTCCTTTGTTTTGTGAAGAAGAAAGGTCCCCGAAAGGATAGTCACGAAACCACACATTTCAGTCACTATTTGTGTTGGATTCTGTCTGTCCCAGTCCTACAAGTGAATTGGGCACCGCATTCAAGCTAGATAAGAACCAGACAGAAGTGTATAGAATTTTTAAAAATTTCTCAGAGAACATAAGATTCTTCAGCCTTGAGAATACATTAATTCATCGTTTCTAGAAGTTGCAGATGATGTTTTTTTTTATCAAGGGTCAATTAGAAACAACCTCTTTGTTTATCACTAACAAAGATAATGGCGAGTTTAGGGGTGCACCTGCATTGGCCTTGACCTGGGTCATAATTAAAAATTTCTACCAATATTGAATAGTGTAAAATATTATATTACACTAAAAAATAGTAGCCAAATAGGTAGAATACACATGACAAGGTGAGTGTTATAAAGGTCATGGGTTTAAAATCCAATATCCAAAGGTCATAATTAAAAAAATTTAGTTATTTTTGTATTATTTCGCCCAAAAATTTTTATTGTAAGTATTTTGAATTCGCCCCTACATCAAATTCCCTGGAAAAAAACCCACCAAAGTGGGAGCCACTAAATGGCATTGGGTTATGGAACTTTGTAGACTTAAGAATACATTAATTTATTGTTTTCCTAACTTTTATGATGAAATAGGTTAATAAATTATACAGAAACCATGTTCAAATTTCAATCTACTAATTTGTATTCAGGCCTTGACTTGGCTTCAATAGAGAATACTGAGATTTATCTTGTTTCTCCATCAACAACAATGCATTTTAAAGAGTTGCCATGAGCGCAAAAATACCAAGTTTGTTATACCTTGAACATAATCACACTAGCCAGTATTGTAAATGAAGTGAACATGACATAATATATCGGAGATACAACAGCAGTGTTGAATGTATCAAGAGCCTGCATCATTTGCCAAGAAAGTTACATGAGCAAAAGTCTACATCACACAATCAGAACTGAATATGTACGCATATTCATTCTTTTGCAATTTATTCAACATTAGAAAAATACATAAAAGAAAACAAACAGGACCCAATCATTATTTGGAATGACCGAGCTGAATCTTAATTTGCATGAAGGTAGAGACCATAGTGCAAAAACAAGGCCGCATCAAAGTATCGTGTCTGTATGTAAAGGATTTTGAGTTTACCGCAACCAAAATATAGTGTGCATTGACTGTTAAATCACCCGTATTACTGCTAATCCGTTTCACAACTGTTATCGAAACTGTATTTTTGCACTATGGTAGAGGCGAACTAGGCATCACAAATCTAGATTAAACACGCACTCACTTTAGACACGCCAAAAAGGGGATCGAAGAAGAAGAAAGGCACATAGCACGAGAATGATAAAAATCATATTTGTGAGAAGGCATATCAAAAAAATTGGCAAAGACGGATGTATTACCTTGTTCAAGTAATTTAATTGGGTAACCACACAAGCAGCAACAATCATACCGAACGCCCATGTTTGAGGATATATAAATTGATTTATTCCAGAGAATGTCAACTTCAAAGCAATTCCAAGAGCTTTCACACTCATGACCTGTAATAGCATGTTTTTCAGAAAATGTTCGAACTAAATGCAATGCTTTTCAAATAAATTATACACAGTTGACATACCGATAAAGAGCCCACCAATGAACAAATGCCAATATAAACCATAATATGTGTATGTCCATATTCCGGAATAAAATGAAATATGAGCACAAACACTGCAGTCATTACTAGAGCAGCATAAAAGAGAAAACCTGCATTGTCAAAGCATATACATAATGCTCATTGCATATTATTTTTTGGTGTCGATGAAAGATATAGACAATTTTAAAAATTACTCGGGTTTAATTCCATCAGTAAGTCTAATTTACCGGGTTCCGTAGCTAGGTTCCAGACTTCTATAACAGATTGAATCTCACGCTCTGGAGGAGCATGTAGAACTATTGTAGTTGAACCAACAACACATAAAACACAACCAAGCATCCCAAAAATATGTAGCTTCTCCTTTAAAATGATATGTGCAAGAACAGCACTGCACCAGCATAAAAGTTAGCAGTCACAAAAAGGCTCAACGAAATTCCAACATTATATATTTTTCTAAATAAAATCAAGCAAAACGAGGAAATTTATACCTGATGATGATACTTAATGCCCCAAGAGGAGTCACCAAAATGGCAGGTGAAAATGCATAAGCGGCAAAGTTGGCAATTTCTCCTACAAGCACTGTAATGTGAACAGAACATCAAATCATGCAGAATTAGATTACGAGAGTGGAAAATATGAAGCGGTGAAATATAGGGCAATATTTATTCAAATAAATATCAATAGAGGGCTGTTATACACGTCATAAGATGTAATACAGAACTACAATGCAAAGAAAACAACTCCATTTCACGCTGAGTTTGATTTATAAAGTAGGAAAATTTACTTTTAATAATCACACCTTTCACATGGTAAATTATTTAGTTTTCTTTTTCTTTTTGGAATCAACCTGTTATAGTAGGTGGTAAAAACTGAGAAGTCCTTTAGATGAAAATATGAGTGAAAGGTGGGATTTTTCAAAAATAATTAAAAGGTGTAAATTTTCCTATAAAGTATATATTATTTAGAAGGTTGCAAAAGGGGAAAGGATCATCACATATACGGTTTAAAAGAGTAGCGGATCAGAATTTCAGTAAGCCTTTACATGATCAAATTATTAAATGCTCAATGCTATCCCAGAATATGCTATATACATCGAACAGAAACACACATACAGCACAGTAATATACGGTCGTAATCATCTAGTTTTGCAGATTAAAAATAACAACCCTATATCAGTATTATCTACAGTTTAGAAAAGTTTTGACTCATACTCACCAAGAATAAAGAAAACTATTCCAAAAACATCTAAAATTGCAGCAGCATAGTTGCACTTTGCATTACAGATCCAGGTAAGGCAAAAACTAAGGTTATAATTGAGAACCCTGAATTTAACCAACGAATATAACAAAAGCAATGGATGCCCTAGGAAAGAGATGCACGCTTAAATAATAGCAAACTATCCCAAAAACCAAAATACTTTGATTTCTACAAATATGTTGTACCCTATGAGTCAATTTTTTTATAACAATCGAACAAGATCAAGCTTCATTGTCATCTTTTATTAACGGTTTAATTAAGAATCATCAAGCTTCAACAACAATAGACCGACTTTGATGCCGTTGTTAAGGTATTTAGAATAAACTGGAACTATTTTAAGAAAAACGATGGTACTCATAAGCAAATCTCAATTTAGTCAAACGCATCCTAAAGAAGTAGATATTTTCAACGGTTTTGATGATCAACAGCTCATATGATTGGAACGAGGATGTTTAGCTTGAAAATGTACATGAGCTTAGTCCAACAGACTTCTTGTATGCCCTAGGTGAATTTACTTCTGTGGACATCCAATAAAAAGATAATCAAGTGATCTTGGATGAATAAATCATGATTGCACTTAATTGCTAGATATTTTTAATTTACAAGCTATTAAATATAATATGAGCTGTTTTCCGAACAATAAAAATTGGATTGGGCTATCCACAACTATTTTTTAACGAGGCTTACAAGAGAGCGAAGTTAAGGACTTGGAAAACTCCAGTGGTCCTACGGGGACTCGAACATGTGACCTCTAGGATATAATCCTTGAGCTCAACCAGTTGAGCTAGCCCTCAGGGGTAGAGAGCTTTTCAGTTTTTTAAAGCATAGAAATTGCCCATGGTGCTCAAAATCTTCATTTTACCTTAATTACCCACTGTGAATCTTTGATACTCGAACATTAGCAAATAGATACGAGTTCCATCGTCCAAGTAAGTATATAAATATAACCTCTCAACACTCGTAAGATTAGTGGCATAACTAGCACCCCGAATACGCAAACAAATATCAGTCTCACGATTATTTAATATACAGGGAATCGTATCAGCATTTTTGCAGCTCCTAAAGCTTGAAAAGACCAGAATGCTTAAGAGAGGCCTTATACGTGAAGTTAATAATCCTCATAAGCATTCGAGAACAATCAATTAATAAATCTTTCTCTAGAAATTTAATACATGTATCATGTAACAGGAAGACATTGTTAGTTCTTTACTCCTCCAAACACTATTTGTTCAGCCATCAGCACAAAAAGACTCCACCTTTCTCCATCAACAACAAAGATCATCGAGAATCGGATACCCAAGTTCTCTTCATTCTATAGCACGCCCACCAATCCAATATCATAAATCCTTTCTATTCAATATGATGCCATAAAAGCACCTTATTCATGAGGCTAACAACATTTCATTACTCCCAATGTCGACTCACACCTATGGGGGTTTCAGGGAATCAGATGTACTTACCCTTGTAAGTAATTTTAAAGAGGTTGTTTCCGATTGACCCACAAAGGAAATATCATCGGCAACTTTACATGAATAAGAATGCACATGATGTAAAATGCAATGAACCATTTCTGAATAGTCCACTATAATTTAAAACCAAAAAACTTTGAATCTTTGGCCCGCCCCGTTGATATAAGAGACAATTATTTCTCACAAAAGAATAGAGCACTCAAATGATTCAAGCTCAAAAAAAAAAATCACCAACTAAGCAAAAGCAAACTACAATAAGTCAAAAAGCATCAATACAAGCAAAAGGGGGAGGAGAATCTGAAATTTACCAGAAAATTCATACTAACCGAAAAAATCATGGGAACAAAAAACGAGATCAAAAGAATAAAACCCACAAAGGTAATTGTACAAAAAAAATGAATTAGCTACTTACTAGTAATCATTCCGATCCACCATAACGGTTCATAAAGATAAGAATACCCTCCAACTCCTGCAAAATGAAAATTACCCAGTAAGTAAAAATTGTAGCTAAAGCAAGCAGAAGAAATGAACATGAAGAATACCTGCTCTAATACCAGAAGCACCAGCCTTTTTCAGTCCTTTCTTTTTAACAATGAAACTAGCACCAATAAAGAAACTGGATGATAAAGCAAGAACTAAACCCTTGATGTTATCCTTAGATAATTGAGCAGCATCATCCGAAGTTGACGCCATTGAAATTGAAGAAACAAACAGTATAATCAGCTTCAAATCAAACCAAATCCCTTGATTTTTCACAGCTATGAAGGAACCATTAATGGAAGTAGTTTGCACAAGGATTGAACTTGAATCTTGAGAAAATACAAGGTAAGTGATTAAGTAAAATGTTTGTAGTTGCAGGTGCAAATTGAGATCTGTGATTATGGGTACTGATCAATGGAGTGTGGAAGCAAGAGAGAAGAGTTGGGAGCTGTGAACTGTGTGAATGGAAACTGGAAAGTACAGATCAGATAGAAGGGAAGGGAAGGGAAGAAGAAAAGCACAAAACAATTGGGATTTGGGTGGGAATATAGAAAAGGAATTGACCAAGTCTTTTTTTTCCTTGTCTTTCTAGTTTCTACCCTTGATTATATTTTTTTTTAAAAGCAATCTAAAAATACACGGATAAAAAAATCTTACAAGTTATGATATTTATAATAGAAGAACAATTTATCAAATATATAACAATTTTAATCAGATAAAATTTTATATAGAAAAATCATGATAGATTTTTTAATTTAATAGTAGTATATTTTGGAGATTTAATATTTATAAATATTTTTAAATTTGAATTTAAAATGTAAAAAGTATAAAAAATTTGTAAATCAAAACAAATTTTAAAATAACATATAGATTTTTTATGAAATATATGTATATTTTAATATTTTTAATTTTAATTTAATATATAAAAAGTACAAAAATTTTGTAAATTAAATAAATTAAAAAGTAAAACATGAAAGTTTTCTAAAAATATAGGTATATTTTAATATTTTTAAGTTGTATTTAAAAAATAGAAAGTATAGAAATTTTGTAAATTAAACAAATTAAAAAATAACACATGGATTTTTCTTCTAAAATACAGGTATATTTTAATTCATGTATATTACACCATATATAAGCATCTATCATAAAATAAAATAATTTTAAATTAAAAAACTAAAAAGGTATTTTTTGGGGTTTAGTTATACCTACTCACTTTTAGAAAATTTAAAATAGATAAGATTATTTATTAAAAAAAACACGCAATAAGACACAGATGAACTTATTTTCATTTATAAGCACCTCCAACCCCAGAGTTCAGGTTCGGTGCAGTTCGCAGTTAGTAACTGCGAACAAAGAGAAACTGGTCAAAAAAGTCAACACCCTATTTCCACTTACTAACTGCTCAAACAGGGTCAACCCTCTGTTTGCAATTTCTAACTGCGAATAGAGGGTTGGCCCTATTTGACCAGGTCCCCTCTTGATGCGAGATGGGAATGGTTTGCAATTAGTAAGTGAGAACAGGTGGTTTGACCTTTTTTGACTTATTCCTTTTATATTTAAGGACGATGTTGTTCGCACTTACTAACTGCGAATAAGAGATTTGGTAAAAAAAAAATTCAATAGCCTGTTCGCAATTAATAACTGCGAACAAGCCCTATGGTGTGTTTTGGATCAAAACACTTGTTTGCAGTTAGTAAGTGCAAACAACCTCCTACCCTCAGGTTTAGGCATTAGGCGTTTATATTTAGAATAAGTTCATCCGTGGCTTATTGTGTGTTTTTTTTTTTTTATAAATAATCTTATCTATTTCAAGTTTTCCTCACTTTTATATGGGGTGACTATTGAGAAAATTTGAAACAAATATGCAAAAAAATATAAAAAGTCACATTATAGGCAACTTTTGAAAATATTTCCCAAAGTAAGCATTTTTTTCCCATAGCACAGGTTCGGGTTGTTCATTGTTACTAACAGCGAACAAAGAAGATTGGTCAAAAAAGTCAATGTCTTTGTTGGACTTTTAAATATTTTTTTGCTTATTTGTGTCAAATTTTCGACAATTGATGATTAATTGATAAATAATTAAATACTTTGAAGATAGTAAATACTAAATACATACTCCATTAATCTTTATCTCCTCTCAAAAACACCTTAGATGGATAAACAAAGTTTTCCACGTATTTTTTGATCAGTCATTATTAAATATGTGTTTTTGGAATATTATAATTTTGTTATAAGAATGCTCTAATACTACATGAGATTTAATTTGCAAAATTGGATATTTGGTCTAAATGTAGTAAGAGTAAAAAGTTTTTTACTAAACACACTCATAAACTAGAATATTGAATTTATAGATATCACAACAGTTGGTTTTGTATAGAATAAATTAATGTTTACGCTTCACACCATTAGACTTCTCGGTATGAATTAGAGTGTGATGTTTAATAACTCAATATTTCGAAATCAGGATTTTTGCAGTAAAGGATAGAACGTGTTTAATTTTACCCAAAAAAAAGCCCTGCATAAAGAGAGATGTAAATGACATAAGAGAAAATTTTAGTAAATAAAGATTATTTATGAGGTTAATAAATCACCTTATGTGGTAGGATGTAATAAGGTAAAACCGTAAGAGCATTGTTTTTTCAATTTATCTTTTTAAATTTTTTTTATTTTAATATTATTATTTTTTATTTTTTATGGTGATTCAAATCATAATTATTGATTAGAAATTTTTAAATAACGTCAGTATCTTTAGTAAAATTACATATGGAAAAACAATAGTAGCAAAACTAGATCCGAAACAATATAAAAAAAATAGGAGTGGACTAAAATAAAGTTAAAAAAAAAAAAATCCTAAAAGCAAGTGTAGCGGTTCCTGCCTGATGCCTATAGTAGACTTGAGTTTCATTCATCCAGAGGTAGACGAAGAAAAAAAAAACAATGGAGAAACGGACAGTATACATATGGCTATTATCAATACTCACTTTCGTAGTTCTGATGATCTTCACTCCTGCTATTCCTCAATCTCAAGAGTATCACAATTTTGCTGATCAACGTCAATTTTTAGGTTTTTTTGTTTACCTATTCCTCCTCCTTTTTTTTCAGTGAATTTCAATTATAACTTAGTAATTAGCTACGTTCTTGCTTGCTTCGAGGTCTTTATTCCCTTTTACGCGTTTGGTTTGATTGTATTGTATATGTTTGCTTCAGTTTTCATCAATTTGATACATTTTTTGAGCTTGACTATAATCATTATTGTAGCTACGGGATATAAAATTGCGATTTTTGTGCTATACTAATTATTGGGAGAATTGGAGTGCTTTGATAGTGGTATCAATAGTTTTATTTTAGTGAAATGGGTTTTGTATGAAGATGTTGGAATGTCGTGTGATGATTTTATAACTTTGATTTTGAGTGTATGATTTGCAAGTTTGTTTTTTTTTTATTTTTATTTTTTTTTTATGTCGGTGAGATTAGGTTATAAACCATTGCTTATTTTGTCCTTTGTTGTTTTGATTCACTAATGACTGTTCAGATAGATACGGCCAGTTTATGGATTGGCAGTTGCTACTTTATCAATCTGCAACTCGTGTCAGAAGACATGCGTAGTCTGCAATTTTTTCAATGTTAGATTAGTCTTCTGGTAATGGTTTTTGATCTTCACCACGTAGAAATTAGAACTATATACAATAAGGAGAGCTAACACAAAAATTAAGGAGTGGTGGGGACATTTGAATTGTGTATGGTAAGAAATATGTGGATAAGAATTAAAAAAAGTGATTGGGCCATTTCAACAAAGGCAAATGTCGCAAAGTAAAAGGTCCAACTAACTAGGCAAGCGTAACAATTCAAAGAGATTTTCTGCTCTAGTATTTAAAAATGCGTAGGCTTTAGAAGGAGCATAATAGGTAATTTCGAACTATCTAGAAGTCAGATCTGGCGGCTAACACTTTTTGATAGGAGCATATTGTTTAGTATCATCATCTTTATCAGGGTTCAAGCTAAGAAGTATTGGTACTTTAGCAAAATTTTGTGGGTACAAGGAAAGTGAATGGATAGAGAAAGGAAGAAGTTTTTAAAGATAGAGAGATCATGGAAAAAAACTTCACTAAAAGAGGAAACAAAGTGAAAGTGTAACATTACTTGGAAACAAATTAAAGCAGAAAATGTAAACATTGTTTGGAAACAAAGGGTGTGCAGTTCAAGTAAAAAAATTATATATTGGCCAACACTTGCTATGCTATCCAAGCCTACCTGTGCTAGCAAACCATCCTGTCATTTAGACTTTTGACTCGGTAGTAGATAGTCCTAGAAATAGTTTTTTTACTCGGTTTTTGAGCCAGTCAAACCCTTTTTTTTTCTACAGGCTATGCAACATGTGTTCTTCAATCCCCTGATAATATCATCATTTTTTATCACACTAGATGTGTAAGCATCTTAAGCATGCTTAGGCATAGCTCGGTGAAATAATGTCACTTTTTAGTTAAAGTTTCGTTGGCTTTGTTTTAGTAATGTGATTTATTTTCTTAATTCAATCTTTGGCTTTAGAATCTAGCATTTGGAGGTGATGAAAAGGTTTTTTCTTCTTTAACATTCTTAGATCTCAACCGAGTATGATCCAAATGCTAGGGATAGACCATTTTTGGTGGGCAATATTCACATGTAAGGAGCAGGTTCTACATGAGTGGTTGATTTGGCGCTATGATTTACTCGTCCAAAGAATGTTTTTATTTCTATTCATTTTTTTGGTTTCTGCAATCCTCACTGTTGGTCATATGAATTGGCTTTATGGTGCTGGTGTGCAATGTATATTGTTCATTTCTTGATCATTAAAACCTATCACCATTTGATCCTAGATTATGGCCATTGGCCATCTACCATTGTTTATTTACACTTTGTTGCCTCATGACAAATGTACAATTAGTAGCTTGAAAAATTCTTTAATCCGCTGTGATGAGTATTTGAATAGGGGGTGGAAGTGGATCTTTTTCACGATTTTGAATCTCTATTTATTTTTCATTGTACTTGATCAAAGAATTGTTCAATGATTTTGATTTAATTTCTCTTTTTCTTTGTTTTTTGGTTCGATGGATATCGTTAGTGCTTTATTTGTTGATTGATAACCTTCATTCTTAAATTACTTGGTGCATGTCCATGGGATCCATTTTTATATGTTATGCACTGGATTCATAGAGCTTCATTGTTCAAGTGCGAGTGGTGCTATTATCACTGGAAGCTCATATCTTCATGTTTAACCACAAAACCCCTCCACAAACGCTGTCCATGGAGTTTGAAATTAAATCTATACAATATTGTCTTGTAAATTGTAATCGTCTTATTTATAGACCAGAAAATACACATTATAAACGCTCATGGAGATTGACTATGAATTTATCTCATATATTTCCATTAAAATACCTAAAACAAACACATGAAGTCCTTGATCAAACTGAACTTATATGCAGTAAGCCAGTTATACAATTCAGTTGGTTGTGAGTTTGATAGTATTGATACTTGGCACTGGCAGTCTGGTTATATTGAGAAAGTGTTTTCTTCTTTTACAAACTGAATTTATCTCATGTCTTTTTCTTTTTCCTTGTAACATCATTAAAATTACTCATTTAACAGTGCCTGGTGACATATTTCTCATTTTATGTTTTGCATAGGAGATTCTTTGTCTATTATGATGAAATAATCTATTTTCTGCTTATTTTCAGGAATCCCCAATATGCTCAATGTCATTTCCAACATCCCTTTTCTTGTTATTGGTCTTATAGGACTTGTGCTTTGCCACTACAGAAATTATTTTAAGTTGAGGTACTTGTTTGTTGCTCCTACTCACCTGTTCAATTATATATTTTGTTTAATCTTGTTCTGTTTCTAAAAGCCTACAAGGTGAAGTTTGGGGTTGGAGCTGTTTCTATATTGGTGTTGCAGCTGTTGGTATTGGCTCTTCATACTATCACCTCCAACCAAATGATGCTAGTCTTGTGTGGGATCGATTGCCGGTGAGCACTGTTGTTTATCGATCCAGTGTGTGTGTTTTTAAATGTTTCTTAATTGTGACTGTTCACTGGTGAATAAAAGCTATCTCAACTGGAACTGGCTTCGAGAATTGCGCACTACTTTTGTTCTTTCCGCTGTGATCTAATTATGAACCCAATTTGCAATTTTCGTGCCTTTATGCAGATTTAGTCAATGTTTCTTTCATATCATATTAAAATTTTATGCTGAAGATTTCATATTTCCATACAGATGACTTTTGCGTTCACATCACTTGTTGCAATTTTTATTATTGAGAGGGTTGATGAACAGAAGGGGACTGCTTCACTACTGCCTCTGCTTTTAGCTGGCATAATTAGCATTCTGTATTGGCGGTGAGAACTTCAATTTTTTCTGCATTGTCCATCAAACGATTCTTTTCTTATTAACATTTTTTTATTTTGTTTAAATTTCTATATGGATTCTGTGACACAGAATGAGAGATACGAGGAAATGTAAGCATGTGCTTCCCAGTTTAAGCCCAAAATATGCTGGAGTGTTTTGTGATTAGTTTATTTTGTTTTCTGTGCCTCCCACTTTTTATTTTTTGTCTGATAATTTGACTTCAGTTAGACAATCAGCGATTTTTAATTCTTTTGATAATACCTATTTTGAAATTTCTTGGTGAATTCTTTCTTCTAGATTATCTTCCCTTTTCTTTTATAGTGGCACTAATTAAACTGCCTTTTGTTGGTCACATATTCAAAAATTGAACTGCCTTTTGTAGCAAGACTTGTAAAATATTTGTTTCGAATTGTGCAGCCTTTTTTACACACGAAAATTTGTTGCTATATCCTGATTTAAAAATTGAGAAGGTGATTAATGTTGGAGTAAGTTGTTATGGAATATGTTACGCAATTTGCACCTTGCGTATGTCCTCAATGAAATATAAATTGCCGATATTCCTTATTTTATTGTCTGAGCCAGATCCGGTGTGAAACAGACTCTTAGGGGTGCACTCCGGAGAGCAGGATATTTCCCGGTCCCTATTTCATGAAGTATAAGATCCAGTGATCTAATTAACATTTTATCTCTTTGTTTCTGATGAAAGAATCCTGTTGTTGCATCTTCACTCAGCAGTGGTTTGAATTATATATGTTATTTTTCATCGTAATAATACATTATTTTGTTCATAGGTTTTTTGATGATCTTCGCCCATATGCAGTGGTGCAGTTTGTGCCGTGCATAGCCTTACCATTGATGGCTATTTTGTTGCCATCCATGTATACACATTCCGCTTACTGGCTCTGGGCGGCAGGTTTGAGCTGTTGAGGATGACGCTTTCGATTATTTAGCGGTAATGAAAATTGATTTTTCCTGGGTTCCTCATGCTTTTCTTTTCCTATTTGCAGCTTTCTATCTGCTTGCAAAGATTGCAGAAGCAGAAGATAAACCTATTTATGAGTTGACTCATCACGTCGTCAGCGGACACACTCTGAAGCATTTATCTGCTGCACTTGTCCCTGTGTTCCTTACACTCATGCTTACAAAGAGAACTGTTGAAACACAGAGGTAATTCTGTTTCCATTCAGCTGCCATAGTCAGCTCTCCTCCATTTTGCGGTTGCTTGTTTTTTTTTATTTAGTGTTAAACCGTTTTTCGTACACCTATTTACTCCATATTTATCGAATGTTTTAGAACTTTTAAAGTTCACTGGTCTATGGATATTACAAACTTGCGGTATTGTGTGGGGTATATTTGGCAAAATTAGCAGTTTCTAGTTGGCAAAACTTTACGGGCCTAATGATTTATTTTATACGCTAGTGGAATATATATATATATATATATATATATATATATATATATATATATATATATATATATATATATATATATATATATATATATGTACGTACCATAAAGGAAAGAAAAACCAAAAGAATAGAGTGTAGAATCCAAAAATTAGAATGATGGAAGAAGTGAACAAAATATTAGGGAAAATAAGCCCTCTTTATTTTATACTTTCTCCTGTTCACCCTATTGGTTCAATTTTCCTTTTTGGCTATGTCACCCTAAATGTCTTATTCTATTTTGGTTGAGTTTTTTTTTCAACTTATTTACCCTTAAATGTCTCGGTTCCTTTTGGCTAGGTAATTTTTTTTGAGAAATTACTTTAAATGTCCCATTTTCCCCTCCTACTTAAGTGGTCCCATCTATTTTCTTAATATTTGTGCAGTTTGAGGGAGTTTTCTTTTAGCATGTGCATTATAGGTGTATGCTATGAACTGATAATTTCAAGAAAACAGTAAATTGAGAATTGAAAGAATAAACCAAAAGATGAATTATACTATCAAATTGATGATTAAAGAATGATAACAAAATAACGAAAGATAGATCAAGCTATTCGAGACGCTTGAGATCTCTTAGTGAGTATAAAACTCACCCTCAATGTGTTTACTAATTTCTCCATGCTAATGAGCCTCTAATTACCCTTATTTATAAGAAAGCTACCACTTAATTACCCTTGGTAAACCAATTATCTCCAAATATCAGATCATTGCAGTGTAACACCCAATGAATTTCTTTGGAAAACTGCAAGAAATCATGGGCTCAACTTTCAAGAGTATTACCTTCACTAAAATAACCAATGCAAGACTAAATGGTTGCTGCCATTAATATCTTATTTATTAATATAAAATAATCTCCAAATCTTCATCAAAACTAACTTCTAAAATTACATAAATTAGAATGTTCTACTTGGTGGTCTCATTAAACTTGCTCACTTCCTTAAGACGTGCTACCTACTTGCAAAATAAATATGAAATTTTAACTTTATTTTGTCAAAATAATAATTTTGATTATAGTTTTGAAGAAAATTATTCCAATCATCAAATACAGTTATTTGAAAAACTAGTATAGTAAAATGAGAGGCATTCTTACGCACCAAAGATCACAACTTTGAGTTTAGATGAATGTTTATAGTGTGCATGAAGATAAGAAACAAATATACAAGTATGTGATGAATGACAAAATGAGAAAAGTAAATAAATTCTCAAGATTTAAGGTGGTTCACCATATTATGGGTACCCCACCATATTTAGCTGAGATAGTATCAATATGTGTTTAAAGGACAAACTACAATCTTGAAGGAATTACAATGGAGGTTTGATGAGGAAGAGAGGAGCTGATGAGGGGAAAAGACTAAGCAATAAGGAGAGCTATACAATGAGACTCTTGGCATGCAAACAAGTGACCTAGGACTAGTGTATTTATAGGGAAACATAGGGCATCGAAGTAACAAGTGGGTGAGACATTAGCACAAAGTAAGAAAAGGCTATAGGCTTTTTATGGTCCGTGCTCGTTCGAGCACAGGTTTGCTGCCAACCTCTGGTTGGTTCTGTGCAATGTGTCCCATGGTCTCTAATGCTTCCTTCAGTGCTTCTGCACTTGTCAGTTCTCCTGTGACAGATGCATGCCTTGCTCTCCAAGGCTTTAAACCAACCAATGAGTACAAAGGGCAAGTGTACTTGGTTGATCCTCCCTCAACCAATCCCAAGTTAGTACTTGGTCCTTTTCTTACCACACCAACATACTTAATTAAGTTGCTTAATTAGGTCCTAATTACTTGGTGAACATAAGTCACCCATAATCCTAACATATACTTTATTAGAAATGTTTGTCACATAGTTTTACTTCAGCTAACATGAAACATGTTCGTTATTTCCCTTATTTAGGTGATAACATAACACATAATTTTGATACTTTTAAATAGAATTACCTCTTGAAGTGTATCTTGGCTAACGTAACACTTCTATTTTTTCTCATTTAAGAAATCTACATCTACACATAATCAAGATATCTCTAATTTATTACCATTATAATACACATACTTAAACAATTGGAATGTATAAATTTAAACTTAATATTTCAATAAAACTTAAAAAAAATTTGGAGTAATTTCTCAATAGTTTTAGATTCTGAGATAGTGTTTATAATGACTTATGATATTTTTGAAGAGGGAATAATGATTTTAAAATATCAAAATTCAAATGAAATATTATGATTTTTCAGAGGAGTGTTCTCTTATATAAAAGAGGGAAAAGTGAATATGTTGCCTTGTTTGATTAATTCAACAATTATCTAAGAGTAGATGGATGTTATTATTATTTTTCTCACCAATATGATTTGCGTCCAAGTAAAAGGGTACTAATAGACTTTTACTAATATTTATCATATTTGGATTTTTCGAAATAATGTTCGCATGTGTTGTCGTATGGTCTAAAGTGAGTTTGTTGTGCTACTGATGTTCCTTTTACTCTCTTTAACTAAAGTGAATCAAATTGTTGGTTGTAAGTTCTTAATGAGTATCTGGAGATTATGTGACTATTGGACACAAATATTCTTAAAGAATTGTAGTGATTTTTTGAAATAATTATATTAGGTGAATTAATATTTTCAACATTATTTTGAAATTGTTATGTTGGTGGGATGGAGTTGCAGTTACTCGGCTACTTAGTTTCATCAGTTTATTATTTTGAGAGTTCGTCATCCTTGTTGCTTCGTTTTTATTTTGCAGGTGGGTAGCACGAATTAGGAAAGGGAGGAAATATAATAAGACTACCTAATAGAACATTTCAATTTATATAATTTTAGGAGTTTATTTTGTCAAACATTTGGAGATTCAGGAGATTTACCAACGATGTAATAAACTAATAATTAACTTCAATAACCATTAAGCCTTGCAATGCTTTCTTTAAATAATTGATGTGGAGGTAACACTCTTGAAATTTGAGCCCATAGTTTCTAGCAGGTTTTTGCAAAGAAAAAAGATATTCAAATCTAAGAGAGTTACTACATGAGTTTCAAAACTAGGAGTATGAATTAATAAAAACTAAAATGATAAAGAAAGAGACTACACAAATCTTAAATAGGTAAATCAAACTATTAAGTACGATAGTTGAGATGCACTCATTGATTATTGCATAGGATCATCAAATCATTCAAGTCAAAGCAATATTATTTCTCACTAGTCTCTCTGTGTCTCTAGCTTTCCATGTTTCTTGTTTCCACTTTGGTATCATGTATGATAGTAACAAGAATGAATTGCTAGTATTTCCATCTGAATCCAGTAGTTTCTTAACAAATATTCTATTTGATTATTCCGTATGATATCTTCCTTTTTGGGTAATTGGTTGAGGTTTGATATATTTTTAAAGGAAAATGAGATGCCTTGAGTTTGATATGTGTACCATTTATAATTGACATGGGACTTGCAAAATTACACTGGATTTGTGTCTCTCTTGTTACTCTTACGATTTGTTCAGTATGGGGAGATTTGGATGGAAAAGAAATCAAATGGAAGGAAAAAACATCTTCCCATGCTTTTAGAGGAGTTTGGTTGGAAAGGAGAGAAAGTGGGAGGGCAAGAATACTTTTAATTTCTTACTTTTTTTTCCTCAAAAAAATTAAAGTGTATTTAGGAAGAAAGAATGCTAAAAAGAACATTTTACCCTCCTTTTTTCAATTTCCTTTTCTTTTGTTTCCATTCTTCCCTTAATGACTAATTAAACATGTGATTCCTTTTTCATTCAACAGTCACACCATGGATTATAAAATATAATTACTCTACTCTCCGTTTCCTTTCTCTTCCCCTTTTTTCCCTCTTACCAAAACATTATTTAAGTTGATAAAGTAGGATTTTTAGGGGAAATTGTAAAAAAATAAACTAACCTCTGCACGATCCACTGAAAATAAACCCAACTATTGTTTATTTTTAAATAAACCCACCTATTTAGTATTATTGCTGAAAATGAATAAACCGAACTATTGTTTATTAATTCTTGACTTACAAAGAAGTTTTGAAGATTGTTATAAACAATAGGTCGGTTTATTTTTAGCAAATATACCTAATAGGTGGGTTTATTTAAAAATAAATAATGGTGGGTTTATTTTCAGCGGATTAAGCATAGGTTGATTTATTTACCCGGGTTTTTAATACCTATAGGCTTTTTTTTTTGTTCTTTTTAGAACTCTAAATACTCTAGTGTACTTTACCTGTTGCTAAGGGTCATAGTTGTAAAACATGGGTGTAGTCTTAGTGGCTTGTAAAAATTTGATCTAACGACTCAAGTGTAAAAATTTCGTGACGGGTAACGCACCTAAATATTTTTGCCTTTGTGTGCACCCAATTTAAGGATGATGATGACCCACACCTGAGGTTGATTTGCCAGTAAACTAAATGAATCTGATTTTATTATTTACAATTCAAATCGTACCAAAGTTTTATTAAACTAAATTGTACTACACAAAAATTTGAAAAACAAATCATAAAAGCGAATTAGCTCAACCAAAATAACTAAAACTATAGTAATATACCAAATGCGTCAAAGTATCTTAATTACACCATACATAGAATTTCCAAAGAAATACTAATTATACAAGTTCAAAGTTTATGTATTGAGTATTTGAGTTTTTCTTTCGACACATGCATTATGCATATAACTATAAGCACTCCAACATTCGTTTTTAATGAAAAACAAAACCAAAACCAAAACCAGAAGTAAATATTTTTCAAACCAAATTATAAGCCTTTTTCACCAAGCGCTTTCCTTTTATTTCAAGGCACTCTTATGTCTTACAATTGCTTTACAAGCCCAAACGTTGACATAACTCAAGCTATGTTTATTTTTGTACTTAAGTTATATAGTTTTGTTTATTCCTTTTGTGAGTACCCAACTGAAGATGTGTCAAGTCGTCAACATGTTTCACTCCAAAGTCCTTCACTCGAATTCAAGTAATAAAACATGGAATCAACCCTTTTAAAAAGATTTTTGTATTTTCTTTCTTATACGCCATTAGATTATGGTGCATATCCAAGGAAAGTTTCTTTAAGAATTCCCATATATTAGAAATAGTTTGGATCATAGTATACTTTTCTTTTTTTCTAGTTTTAATTTTTTTTTTGTTAGATTTAAGTTGCAATTTTATACACTTAAACTTGATCGATTCTTCATTTTTAGACTATAAAAGATAAAAGATATACATACAAAACCTTGAAAAATTATCAATAGAAGTTATCAATTTTCTTTTATTTACGAAGTAAGGTTTACTCAATCACAATAGCTATTGTGAATATTATAGTAAGTACATCTTCCAGATTTTTGTAAGGAGTTCTAGTAATCCTTTTTATTATACGAGTTTTTGCATTTATTCATATTCATAGCTACGTAGGAATTAATTCTTGTTCTGACATCTTGTGTAACTTAATAAAATCCATACAACCGAAATGAGAATGCAAAACATAGGATAAATCATTACAAACATGGAATATTGAATCTGCATTGTAGTTCATTAATTATTGTTTAAATAATTTACAATAAAAGTAACGCCATCTATTAACACGGGAGTGCACACTCGAATAACACGTGAGAGTGTCATTTAAAGTAAAAATAAAGTAACAACGTTCATTATACAACAATGAGCTTCAAACGCAAGTTGATAACCTTAGTGATTTAATATAGTCCCGACTCAAGGTTTATACGGATTTCATGTGCATTCAATATTCATCATATTAATGAGAATGAGTGCGTCATCCAAATCGATACTAGTTTCGCTTGTTCTTTTCGCTAGGCCCCGATAATAGGGTTTTCTTTTAAAAGGTCTTGAAGACTTGAACCAATGATTGTCCTTGCACATGTGTCTTGATTCCCGAATCAATCCATGAAGAAGCATCATCCTATAATTCCGTACTAGAATTAGTTATAACAGTTTGTGTAGGATTACATTTAGATTGATGTTGACTTGTAGAGTCATGTTCATACTTATGAACAGTCATTTTGTTCTTGTGTCCGTACATTCTCTTCTATTTGTAAATGGTTGTCAAATTGAGTGAGGTTCATTTCCTCCTCTTTGTGTTTGAGGGATCTTCGAGAGTGATAACTCTATTATACTTGAAATACTAAATTGTCATGGCAAGTTAAGTTTATGTAATTTCAAGTTACTTCATTGGACGTAGACTTAGTTCATGAAATTGATTTGGCCTTATATCTACTATTTTATTATTATTATTATTGGAACTGTCCACAAGAAACCTTTTGCTTGAGGCATTCTCAGCCAAACACTTGGATTTGGGCGACTCAACATTTAAAATATAGCCACGATAAATGAAGTCATTGTTCGCCCACTTATTTCTCTTGTGACTTTCCTTGAGCGTCTCACGTGCTTACTGTTTCGGCTTGCTTAGCACATTTACCTATGTGAAGTCTTTGTCTCTTCTTCACATGCTTACTGTTTCGGCTTGCTCATCACATAAACCCCCTTGAGTTTCCTCAAGTAGCTCAATGAACTTGTCGAGTTTGATGAAATCTGATGTAC